>NC_135880.1:159816545-160218700 GCF_964194155.1 Cetorhinus maximus | reverse complement strand
GGGGGGGGAGGAAATGGGTGGGGGGAGGAAATGGGTGGGGGGGGGAGGGGTGAGGGGGGGGAGGAAATGGGTGAGGGGGGGGTGGGGTGAGGGGGGGGGGAGGAAATGGGTGAGGGGGGGAGGAAATGGGTGAGGGGGGGGAGGAAATGGGTGAGGGGGGGGAGGAAATGGGTGAGGGGGGGGAGGAAATGGGTGAGGGGGGGGAGGAAATGGGTGAGGGGGGGGAGGAAATGGGTGAGGGGGGGGAGGAAATGGGTGAGGGGGGGGAGGAAATGGGTGAGGGGGGGGAGGAAATGGGTGAGGGGGGGGAGGAAATGGGTGAGGGGGGGGAGGAAATGGGTGAGGGGGGGGAGGAAATGGGTGAGGGGGGGGAGGAAATGGGTGAGGGGGGGGAGGAAATGGGTGAGGGGGGGGAGGAAATGGGTGAGGGGGGGAGGAAATGGGTGAGGGGGGGGAGGAAATGGGTGAGGGGGGGAGGAAATGGGTGAGGGGGGGGAGGAAATGGGTGAGGGGGGGGAGGAAATGGGTGAGGGGGGGGAGGAAATGGGTGAGGGGGGGGAGGAAATGGGTGAGGGGGGGGAGGAAATGGGTGAGGGGGGGGGGAGGAAATGGGTGAGGGGGGGGGGAGGAAATGGGTGAGGGGGGGGGAGGAAATGGGTGGGGGGGGGTGGGGTGAGGGGGGGGAGGAAATGGGTGGGGGGGGTGGGGTGAGGGGGGGGAGGAAATGGGTGGGGGGGGGTGGGGTGAGGGGGGGGAGGAAATGGGTGGGGGGGGAGGAAATGGGTGGGGGGGGAGGAAATGGGTGGGGGGGGAGGAAATGGGTGGGGGGGGAGGAAATGGGTGGGGGGGGAGGAAATGGGTGGGGGGGGAGGAAATGGGTGGGGGGGGAGGAAATGGGTGGGGGGGGGTGGGGTGAGGGGGGGGAGGAAATGGGTGGGGTGGGTGGGGGGGGGGGGAAATGGGTGGGTGTGTGAGAGGGTAAATTGACACTGAATTGTCATACGTGGTATGGGGGGCCATGGGGAGCTTGTGTTGGCATTGAATTGGCATGCAGGGTATGAGGGGCTATGGGGATGGGTGGGATGGTGACAGGGTCTGAGGAGTGAGGGCTAGAGGGCCTAACATCATCTAAAACAACTGGGTCGAAGGCCCTGAAAACCGAGAGGGGCCATCTAACCAGCTCATCTCGACACTCACCAGCCCCTAACGCTCTCTTTCTGAACCTGACTCCATCCCGCACCTGCCTTTCCAAAGCAAAATCTCATGATTCAGGATACTTTTCATCGAGGCAGATCTGGCAAGTTGGGAAGTTTCTCAACTTGAGCTACCTGCCTCAGTAGTCAAATCCAGCCCATAATTTCTCCCACTTGTCATTCGTTCTGTGATGTGACCATCATAGACTTGGCATGATACGTGCAAATAAATTATAATGCTTAACCCATTTCTGCAATTACCTCTCATACCCAGATTCTTTTTCATTTCCCTTTCCGTTAGGTACTTTTGCTGACATTCAAAGGCTACTCAATTTATTTTATAGAGGGGAATTTATCACAGTTATCGGATAAAGTGCATTATTTTTTGTAGCTCTATGTAGAATGAATGATGACGATGTCACCTGTGTATCCTTATCTAAATATAAAATCATAAATTACATGTGTGTTAAGACCTTCTGAATGAATAAAAGTGGCTTCAAGCTGTCTGCTGGACCTCAGGGAATGTAGGAAGTAATGCTGCAATGAGCCCATTAAGAAGTAAGGGTATGACACTTGTCCTCATTGGTCTGTGCTATAAATCTTGAGAATTTTGTGCCATATATTTTCATAACTTGCTGTGATTGTGGTGAATCACAGTGCTAGCAAATCATGCACCTGCCAAGCAACTCATTTTGCATGAAATGTTGTGATTCAGTCACAGCTAAATCTACGAAGGTGGAAAACTATGGAAATGGTTGTTTATGGCTTGTTTACAATCTAGAGAAATGCAGTAAATAAAGTGGAAGCAATCTTTTTAGAGAAAACAAAATAACTGCATATGTCACCTGGAATGGCTATGTCAACCCCTGTCTTAACATTGGGCAGAATTCTACGGTCCCCACCAAAGGGTTTGACGGCGGCAGTGCCCATAAAATTCCCCGGATGGCCTTCCTGTTGCCCTTCTGCCCGCCTCCAACCTGTTTACAATTGTACATAGAGTGGGCAAGGCCTTGGGCTGATATGCCTTAGCACCCCATCCCCAACTGAGACCCCTAAGTGATCAATAATTGGCCACTTATGGGCCTCCTCCTGCCCAGCTTGATGCGAATAGTTCAGGGGCAGGGCAAAGCCCAAGAGATCACCCTGCTCGGGGCTTGGGTGGGAAAGTTTGGTGGGGGGGCTGCTCCCATGGGCCCTTGGGAGCCCTCCCCCAAGCTCGTGGGAGCTTCCTCATCCCACATTCCCAGTCTCTCCACCAAGAGCCTCACCCCTCTCTACCCACGTGCCCCGGGCCTCACCTCCCTTTCCCTGCCATCAGACCCCCTGCATTTACATGGTCCTGTACTCCAGGACTTAGAAGCTGGGGACAGGTCCCAGTCCTGGCCAATGTTACCACTGGCACTACAGTGCTGCCAGCCAATCTGATTGGCTGGCAGCTCTCTGAGGTCGGACTGAGGTGTAAGTCCCACCTCCAGCCATTAACTACCCTTGGAGCGTTAAATGGTTTCAGGCTGCTGTGATTGGTGGGGATGCATTCTCCGTGGACTCTTCGGGAGGTGGGGTGGGAAACCCTGCCATCAAAAAATCCTGCTCATTATGAATTTTCTTCCAATCAGGAGTAATGCATTAAATAATTCTTTATGGTTGGAGAGTACGTACAACTTCAGAGGTACTTAATCCAATGAGTTTGATTAATTAAGAAGTACTTGCACGTTTGTTATATCTTTTTCATAATGCCGGTCTTTTTTGCCATTCAGGAACAGCAATGGCCATTTCTGCAACCCAGTGACCAACATGGGGCAACAACTTGCCGTGTAACCTCTTGTTTATGCACAGACGTGAGACGATTTTACTTGTGCAAACTGGAAAAAAATCACTGATAAAATGTTATCATTCCTAAGTGTCCTCTTGAACATCAAGAAAAGATGCACATTGGATTTTAATCAGCCTTATTGATCTTCTCCACCCTAAATTTTCTCCCCTCTTTTTCTTAAGATACTAAGTCTTACTGGACTACATTATGTATACCCTATCCCAGAGTGACACAGGAATCTACAATAACTTTCAGCTGGTCACCACAAATTGTTTTACATTGCATCCAATGATCCAGGTTGGCACTTTACAAAAAGTGACAGTATCAAGAAAAAGGCAATTGGTTATGGGGAATTAGAGGAAAAAAATAGTCTCTTCTGTAGCTGTTATCAGGAGTCCAAAGTAGCCTGTTGTCTCCCAATGGGCAGGGAACAGATGTAACAATGTGACTTGAAGCGACTTTTGACCAGAGAAATGGGTAATTTAAGTTGTGGTTCACACTGAGATCTGTAGCAAAGGGAAGAGCAGAATAAAAGTCCCACAAATAATATCTGTGTTGGATTAAAAATCAGGATTTTTGAGAATAAATTTCTGGATTACTTCTTATGCCATGTACTAGGTAAGTGGATTAGACATACCAATGTGATATTTGTCAGGTATAGAAGGGAGTGTTTCAGTTTTCTAAAGCTTTAGGGTGAAATCTGGGACAGGGAAAGTCATCAACAGATGGGATGAACTTCACAAAAAAGCAAACAAGTACCAAGTCCTTTCAAATAGAGTACCAGTACTGTAAAAGGAATGTGAAAATCTTAACTAAATCCAAAACTCATATTGAAGGCATATGATGTTGTCCCCTTGACAACTTCTACTAGAGCAAAACTGGGAGCTAAATATTCCTTGCGACAAAATGTTCTTGAGCCAGGAAAGAGCTGTAGCCTTTTTAATTACAATCGTAGGAAAGAAAGATTGATAGAGTTTGTTTGGGTTAAGCAATAGAAAGAAATTACTACCATTTTGGAAATCATATGATTTCAGTGGAAGATGGCCAAAGGGAATCCAGATTAATAGCTAACAAATAGCAGACTAAACACTGAGCCAGAAATGGGAAATATTTAAAGACAAAATGGATGAAGTAAAAATTAAAGATATTTCAGCATGAAGAAGGAGATTCAGAAATTACATGGATGAGCTGAAAAAAATCACTGAAACATTAGATTGAACAGAAGCACAATTGGAAGAAAAAAATGAGAAATAGAAAAACGTATAGAGTGGAAGCAAAAATGGAGATTAGATAGGCAAACAAAGTGCAAGGAAGAAGGCAGGCAGTTTACATTTTTAAATTAGCTGTTCCCAAACTGGGGGCCACGACCCCAATTAGGATCTCAGAAACAGCGAACGGGGTTGCAAGCTCCCTCTCCTCCGACACTGTGCCCCACACCAGCACCATACACAGGTGGCATCTGACCCTGCCATTGCCTTGCTCATCTCTTAGTCTCTCTCTCCAGGCCATGGGCTCCTAGGCGTAGTTGCTTCACTGAGTTTCAAAGCCCGACCCTGACTATGGCGCAGCGATGTCCCTGCATCTGAGCCCAACCCCTCCACCCTTGTGCTGCGGAAAAACCTGGGCTCCAACATCGGCCAACTGCAGACCCTCAACCTGAGCTTGCACTGCTTCTTGGCCAAGGTCCATAAATGGGATCAGCTCAGATGAAGTCATGGACTGGTAAGTACATAAAATAATAAATTTTTTACAAAGTACTGTAAAAACACAGATTTTCATATTTGTTTGATGTATTATATGTTGATTATAATATATGAACTTTAATAATTATACACAGAAAGTTACTATGTTGCTCTATTGCTGTTTTGTTTTTGTTGGCGTTTGGGGGTCACATTAATTTTCAAGTGTTAAGAAGAGTTGTAGTGGAAAATAGTTTGGGAAGCATTATTCTAAGTCCAAAATAAGTGTCAGGATGGTCAGATATAAGCAAAATATTTTGTACAGAGGGTACATGCCGAATTAAGTATTTCATCTTAGTTTTTACTAGCAATGTAAATTTGGATTTTTGGAGAGCCTGAGGAGGATGTGGAGGAGTTACTACTAGAAAGAAAAGTTCAAAAATAAACTGCATATAAGGAGGCTTGTATGACTAAAATTAGACAAACTTACCAGGCCCAAATGGTATATATCCCAGAATACTAAAGCAGGTTGCAGGGAAGATGGCAAAGATACAACTCATTGTCGAAAAATCATTTAAAATGAGAAAGAGCAATAAGCAAAAAAAAATGTTCGTCATGTATGTTGATATACTTCAAGTTTATAACATGGGTTAAAATTACTAAGACCAGCATTTATAGCCAATCCCTGATTGCCCTTAAAGTGGTGGTGGTGGTGAACCACCTTCTTGAACTGCTGCAGTCCATATGAGGTAAGTGCACCCATAATGCTGTTAGGGTTCCAGGATTTTGACTCAAGGAATGATGCTTTTTGACTCAGCAACAGTGAAAGAATGACGATATAGTTCCAAGTCAGGATAGTGTGGGGCTTGAAGAGGAACTTGCAGATGGTGGTGTTCCCATACATCTGCTGCCCTTGTCCTTCTAGGTGGTAGAAGTCACAAGTTTGGAAGGTGCTGTTGAAGGAGCCTTGGTGAGTTGCTGTATTGTAACTTGTAGATGGGACACAATGCTGCCAATATGTGCTGGTGGTGGAGGGAGTGAATGTTTAAGGTGGTAGATTGAGTACCAAGGAGCAGTTTGTCCTGAATGATGTTGAGCTTCTTGAGTATTGTTGGAGCTGCCGTCATGCTGGCAAGTGGAGAGTATTCCATTAAACATCTGACTTGTGCCTTTTAGACGATAGACAAGCTTCCGGAAGTCAGCAGATACGTTACTCGCCACAGAACTCCCAGACGTTGACCTGCTCTTGTAGCCACAGTATTTAGTCTAGTTAAGTTTTTGGTCAATGGTGATCCCCAGCATCTTGATGATGGGGGATTCAGCAGCAGAAATGCTGTAGAACGTTAAGGGGAGATGGTTAGATTCGCTCTTGTTGGTGATTTCATTATCTGGCACCTTGCTGTGAATGTTACTTTGTACTTATCAGCCCAAGCCTGAATGTTGCCCAAGTCTTGCTGCACGTGGGCACGGACTGTTTCAGTATCTGAGGAATTGCAATTAGTACCGAACATTATGCAATCATGAGCAAACTTCCCCACTTCTGACCTTATGATGGAGGAAATATCATTGATGAAGCAGCTGAAGATGGTTGGGCCTAGGACACAACCCTGAAGGTTTGAGATGATTGATCTCCAACAACCACAACTATCTTCCTTTGTGCTGGATATGACTCCAACCAGTGGAAAGTTTTTTTCCCTGATTCCCATCAACTTTAAGGCTCCTTGATGAAACACTCAAACAAATGCTGCATTGACATTAAGAACAAGCATTTTCACATCAGCTCAGGAATTCAGCTCTTTTGACCATGTTTGGCCCAAGGAAAATCTAAGATCAAAGGATTTATGTGGAACAGGAGATGTTTAATTTAACTTAATTTTTTGATTCAATCACAGTGTATAGATGAAGAGAATGTAAGGTACTGTGTGTATTTATTTTCAGAAGGTGGATGATGAGGAAATGTAATTGCATCATGGAGAGATAGCTTGCTGACAGAAACCAATTGGTAAGAGTCACTAATTTTTTTTCTTTTTAATGTATGGTTTGTGGTGGAACCTCAAGTCATACATGTGTATGAATCAGTTTATCTGTACAAACATGGGGGATGATATCAAATTATGGGGGAGAAGGAAAAGTGCATGAATAAATCAGAATAGTGGACAGATGGAATTCATGAAAAGATGCCTGAAGTAATACATATTGGACAACAGAACAGAAAAGGAAACATGTCCAAAATGGTAAGATTCTTATCAGAATGGAGGAACAGAAAGATCTAGGGAAGTCTACTATAGGCAGGAATTTCCAGCTTGTGTGTGAATTTCCTGTGATTAAAATGAATAGGTTGAGGAATTGGGGCTGATAAGCCCACCAGTATAAAATATTGCCAAGTAGATGTGGAAAGCTCCAGGAAGAATAGGCCAAAATAAATGCAAATAGGATTTTGAGTTTAATGGAAAATGGTAACCGAGTATAAAAGCAGGGAAGTAATACAGTTGTTCAAAACATTGGTTCAGGCATAGATGGAAAAATGTGGGCTTCTAGATTTCTACATTAAGAGAGATATTAGAACCGTGGGTAAAGTTTATTCAAATTATAACAGGAATGAGACATTATAGTTAGAAAGAAAGATTTGAAGAATTGGATCTTTCATCACCGCAGCAACGAGGTTAAGGGAGATCAAGCAGACATTTTCATAATTATAATTGGTTCTGAAAAGCTAATCATTGAGAAATGAGTTTCCCTGGTTGGCAGTCAATATCATTACAAGAAGAACAAAAGGAAGAGTTTGATTTTTTTTTTTGGACAGGTTATTTGAACATGGAATTCTTTACTGCAAGCAGCCACTGAGGTGGATACTATGACGCCATTTAAAAGACAATTGGATAGATAGTTGAAAGATACTTATTTTGGCCTATTCTTCCTGTAGCTTTCCAGATCTACTTGGCAATATTTTATGCTGGTTCGGCTTATCAGCCCTGATTCCTCAACCTGTTCATTTTACTAGGCAGGAAATTCATTTGGAAGATGGAAATTCCTGCCTATAGTAGACATCCCTAGATCTTCCTATGATAGATATGATCAAAAAAAAACTATGGGCCAGAAATTGGTATGTTAAGAATGTGAGGTATTTTTTTGTTGAAAAAGTCTACTCCATAGTTTTCTTACAGCATAGCAATAGAGGACATGCAACTCATTGAACTTGGCAAAAGCATAGATTCACTGAAATTTTATAGAAAACAGGAGCAGGAGTAGGACATTCAGCCCTTCTAGCCTGCTCCATCATTCAGTATGATTATGTCTGATCCTCTATCTCAACACCATACTCCTGATCTCTCCCCATTCCCCTTGACAGCTTTGGAGTCTTGAAATCTAATTCCTTCTTAAATATATTCAGTGACTTGGCCTCCAAGCCTTCTGTGGTAGAGAATTCCACAAGTTCACCACCCTCTGGGTGAAGAAGTTTTTCCACATCTCAGTCCTAAATTATGAAGCACTGGGGACATTTTAACCCCCAGGAAGGATAGAGTGGGGAGGTCGGGTGTTAAATTCTTAAAAGTGGGGAAGCCACCCCCAATCCACTGCAAACACACCTACTTCTCGATGGTTAACTCAATGGTTTGGGGTTGGGTTAGTCACCTGCTCTCAGGACTAATTATAATATTCAAATGACGCTACTTTCTCAGAAACCCGGCAGCTAAAGGGAGGCAAAATCGGATCAAGCAGCTAAATGACGGATAAGGTGGTGGAGTGGTAGTGCCACTGGAACTGGTGAGATGTAAATTCAATTAATTTAATTAATTTGATTGGTAAACATTTGAAATTGAAAGCTAGTTTTAGTAATGGTGCTGTGAAATTATCATTGATTGTCATAAAACGCCACCTCGTTCATGAATGTCCTTTTGAGAAGTAAATCTGCCATCCTTACCTGGTGTGGCCTACATGTGACTCCAGAACCACAGCAATGAGGTTGACTCTTAACTGCCCTCTGCAATGGCCTAGCAAGTCAATCAATTCAGGGGCAATGAGAGATGGGCAACAAATGTTGGCCTTGCCACTGATGCTCATATGCCATCAAAGAAATTTTTTTTAAAAATCTGGAATGTGCCAAAATGATTGGGCAGACACATGGCAAATGGAATTTAATGCAGTTAAGTGCGAAGCGTTGCTCTTGCAAAGAAGTACCATAATCTAAATAGTATGATTTTGATGAGGGAACAGAGGGACTGGGGGTGCATAGTCACAAATCCTTGAAGGTGACAGGTCAAGCTGATATGCAGTTAAGAAAGCAATATATGCGTATGCAATACTTGGTTATGTAAAGAAGGGTACTGAGTCTAAAAGCAAGGAAGTCATGCTAAGTATTTACAAATCACTGGTTAGGTCTCAGCTGAAGTACTGTATACAATTCTGGATGCCAGACTTTAGAAAGGGCCTTGGAGAGGGTACAGAAATGTTTTACCAGGATGATATCAGAGATGAGGGACTTCAGTTATGTGGAGAAATTAGGGAAGCTGAGATTGTTCTCTCTAGAGCAGAGAAAATTAGGGGAAGACCTAACGGAAAAACACAGATGATGATTTTGGTAGAGCGAACATAGAGAAACTATTTGACAAGTGGGTCGATAATCAGAGGTCATAGATTTAAAAGAAGAAGAATGTACATGGGAAATGAGGAGAAATTGTGTTACGTAGAAGATTGTTCTGAACTAGAACACAGCACCTGAAAGGGTGGCTGAATCAGGTTGCACAGGAACTTTCAAAAGGCAACTGGGCATGTGCTTGAAGACAACTAATTTGCAGGGCTATGGGGAGGAAGCTGGGCTGTGGGGCTAATTTTTACAGCTCGTTCAAAGAGCATAATGGGTCCACTGAGTCAAATGTCCCCTAATGTAAGATTCTATGGTTCACCTTGTGAGGAAGAGGCCACTCTAAATGGTCTGTACATATCACAAGACCCTCGGCAAAAGTCCAAGGAACCTTGACAAGACTGACAGTATATAAATTTCTCTGCCATAATTGAAGGATGCTGCAAACTCTCCAGCTTATTCTAGGCTATTCCCAGTGAAAATTGCAAGAAAAAGTGACAGCTACGTATGGCACCTTTCCATTTCTAATCACTATCAGAAGTATAATTCTGAGAAGTCTCTGAAACAAGCTGGTCAGAACCTTCACAAATGTCTGAGGAATGTTATGGTAAAGTCAATTGTATCACTGTAATGAATAGACACAAATGGAAACTAAGGCCTGCACTTTCATCCTTGAAGCGGGTAATGGGAGTCAGGAAAAGGTGCCTGCAAAGGCGGGATCATCGTTGCCGGGTGGGGGGAGGTGGTGGAGAGATGGTGGTGACATGAGCTGGTCAGGCCAGCCGACCCAGGAGAAAGTCTGGAGGCAACCTCAGGGATTGCCAGGTGAGGAGACGGGCTGTATAAAAGGCCCACTGTAGTGCTGTGCCCCAATTACAATAAAAACAGAAAGGCCCTCCCTAGCCCTCACCCCTTGCACGCCCTCACCCTCCAAACACTCCCCAGGCCCCATCCATTCCATCTCATGCCACCCCATCCACCCCCTATGGCCCCTCATGCCAAACACTGCCCTTCCACCTACCCGCTATTTCCCCTCATGCCCCCATGCAAAGCTCTGCACTTCCACGCACCCCCATAGCTCCTCATGCCAAGCTATGGCACTTCCATGAACACTGTTCCTAGACAGTGCAAATTATGTTTTATATACTATTATATATATATTATTATACCCTGCAGTGACAGTAGGTTGTTTTAAAAAAATACTTTATAAAATAATTCATTTATAACTTTCTCCCATGTTCAAAGGAAAGTCATTTTACTATGAGCTAATAAAATAATCAATCATCCAGACCCTTTAAAGCATCAATAACAAGGACCACAGACCCTTGAAACCATTTAATGTTGTGCAAACAAACATCATGAAATTGACAGCAGGGATCTGAGAACCTGATCTGCCGATCAAACAACATTTTCTCTGGGGTGCAGGTGCTTTAGTACTCTAAAGGTTGTCTGGGCTGTCAGCCAAGCATACATAATGAAGCAGTGAGTCAATGGGCATCGAAGTACCATAGATTGGCATGGGGGCATGAGCAGCCATAGGGGTTGGGGGAAGGGAACAGCTCAGCATGGGTCATGAAGGGCCATAGAGGGTGGGTGGGGGTCATGAGGAGGGCCTATTGAACTTACCTTTTAAAAGGTTCTGCCATGCACACTAAGGTTCATGACTCCTCTCAGAAGCCATGAATCACAAGTCTTTAAAAACCTGGCCTGAATTCATGAAAATTGGAGAGGAGTAGGATCTGCTTACTTCCGCAGTGGAGCCGGCATGTTGCAAGTGCCGGATGTGGGCTTTTGACAGGAACCAGCCCACAACCTTTAATATGCACTGCCGAAATCACACACCTCAGGAATGGGGTCGGGAATCCCGGAATCCAGACCCACCTGTCATTTTTACTGTGCTCCCGAGTCATACCAACACATTGAAAATCCAGGCCTAAATGTCAGGACCTTGCTTTCTCCATAAAGCAAAAGAGGTAGGGCAGACACAACTCATGTCTTTCAGCTGAATATAAGCAAGATGGAGCAGTAGTCAGATATATACTAGAGCCCAGAGTATTCCCTAAAAGCTGTATAACAACTGAGATAGATTTGATTAAGTGCGAGATGACGCTTTGCAGCCTAAAAGTTAATAGGCTAAGCTTTCCACTTTGGGTGCAATCAAACATTCTGGTGCAAATTACGCCTGTGTTGGAAAGTGTTCTTTCCTCCCTCAGTCTCCACTCACTCATTTGCATATCACCGAACACAACATTTGTCATGTGCTCGTGCAAATGGGCAGATTTTTAAAACAATTTTTTTTTAAGGATTTTACTTTAAAAAATATCCCTTGATATGTTTAAGAGCAGCAACTTGGTGCAATTTAATACAGCTTAAAATTAGTTTATCACAAAAACTACGCTCTCCAAATTTTCATGTCCGACTCTAGACAATGCTCGCCTCTGGATGGTCTAGAAAATCCCCTCGGTTTCTCTTTACATAGACCTGCTGAATATGTCCAGCAATTTCTCTTTTCATTTCAGATATTCAGGCCTAAATTTTCCCGTCAGCGATTTGGGGGTGGGGCCCGCTCGCCGACGGGAAAATGACGCGGGATGCTGTCGGGAGGAACCCCTGACGTCATCCCGGTCCCTTTAAATTTTTAGGAAGGCGGGCGGACAGTGAAATCAGCTGTCCGCCCGCCGAGCTGTCAATGGCCAATTGAGGCCATTGACAGAGTAATTAAGATAATTAAAGACCCTGCCTGTCCAACCTTAAGCCTGGCGGGCAGGCCAAGAGCCCCAGCGGACTTCTGATAATACATGAAACCTCATCCACTGGCGGGATGAGGTTTCATATCTGTTTTTAAAAACTTTAATACATTTTATGTGATATTTATTAACATGTCCCATCTCGTGTGACATTGTCACATGAGGGGGACATGTTAATAATTTTTTAATTTTTCTATTTTTAAAGTTTTCTGGACTGTCAGTAATCTCCCTGAGACAGCACATTGTCTCAGGGAGCAGTGCGCTCTTTCATGCGCATGTGCGAAAGAGCACACTTTGACAGCTGGGGATTCCTTAATTGGCTTGCCCACTCAAAATGGCGGCGGGCCCTGTTTCGGTGGCGGGGGTCAGCTGTCCGCCCGCCGCCGAGCCGATGGGGCCCGCACACCCACCAAGGGCAAAATTCTGCCCACAGTATCTGCAGTATTTTATTTCTCTACTAATGTCTTTGCCACCAAAAGATCCAGCTTAATTTTTACAGCTTCTTCAAAAGTCCAAATATGAGTGCAATTAGTGCAAGTTCTCAATGATGATTAATTCACCCTGGGGGCATAGCCCGTTCTAGGGGTGGGGTCCACACTTAGTGTGATTGTTTTTACTGTTGCAAACAATTATGGAAACTTGAGGTAGGCTGGGCACCATTTGCACTTAAAATTCTGTGATCTTTTTCATCAGTTACTCAGATTTTGGGCGAATTACACTGAAAAATCAACACAATTTAGCAGAAAATCCAGGCCAAGTAGTCAAAAGATCCATGGCCATGATCTGTCTCCAAGTTCACAGCAGACTCCAAGGGCCTAAGGGCATAATTAAGCTTTTAGCACCCAGACATGCAGAAGGTCCAAACAAGGATGCATTGTGGTTTATAGCAGGCTGGAACAATGATTTAAGGACTAAGGCAAAGATGCTGATGATTAGAATATATTAGACTGGAAATATGACCAGACTGGAAATATGACCATTGTTGTAAGTACAGGCACTGTGAAATGTTAGGATTTCAGATGAATCTAACACAAGTCCACCAAAATCAGGCAAAGCTATCTTGGGTGGCACATTGTTTCATTACACTGCTTACCTCTCCTTCTTCTACACCAACCTCCTTTTGACTTAAACAAATCATTCTGCACAATCCAAATGAGAATAAATTCAATTTAAAATACTTGTAATGTACTTGACTATATTTCTGTGCCTATGGAATTGCTGTACAATGCTTGCAAGATCAAACTTTGGGGAATTCTGATTATCAGTCAATTTTCATTATCCACCATTACCTCAGATGCGAGATTTTCCATTGTACATCAAAGAGCAGAGTTAGCTTATTTCCTTGATCAAATTAATAGCATTGTTCCTTTGACATGAGAACTTCCTTTCCCGTTATTTGCTTTTCCAAGTGAAATGTAGAAATATGATGATGTTACATTGTTTGGGATGTGTATCATTTCCTTTCTGAAATGTACTTATGTAATAGTATTATGAATAAGGTATTGGTAAATATCAAAGACATGTGAGAGCTCTTTTGAAAATAAACTGCTTGGATTGTACAAGAGTTTAGAAACATGTCTTGATTAAAGGTAAATGAGGCTTTGAGGAAAACAGTCCAAAACAGCCAGAATTTATTATTCAGGTTCAGCACATTATCTAGGAATCTTTTTATGGGTGTAAGTAGCTTCTTACAGAATTTCGCACTAAGTGAAGTTTGCATTTATATTATGGAGTGACATTACTGAATGAGTCAGAACAGTTCATTTTAAAATGTATTGTGTCATACTTTCTCAATAGGAAACTTGGTCTGTACAGTACAAGTTACATATGTAGGTGGTGATATGGTAAGATTTTCTAATGTTAAATACCCATATAACATTATATGCCAAACAGTACCTTAAGGGTTAGTCTTAAGTGCACTTGCAAATTTCAGCTATGGATGTTGTGGTGGTGCAGCCAGGGTTTTGAGGCTCATTTGGAATAGCCAGCAGTCATGCTTCAGGGAAGTTAGAATGTTAAGTTGATGTGTTCAAATATAACCATTTTAAAAATTAATGCTCTCCTCATGGTTCTGCCAAATCTCCTTCCATCCCACCATGCTGACTCTACTTTCATCACACTTTCTGTACTTCAACCAATTCTACTTCGCTGCTTTCTGAAAGGTTTTCTTTCAAAACAATGAGATTAAATAAAATTATTCAAATAAAAGTCCAAATATGGGACTTTTAAATTGCATCAGTGTTGCTTTGATTCAACTACTTCTTTACATTGACCTCACTGGACCTGGAAATCACACTTGGTCTGAACTTCCAACCTGAACAGCTTCTGAATCAAATATGGCAACATCTCATAAAAATTTAACTTCCCCGTTGCTGCTACACCCCATGTTTGCCCTCTTGTTATGCTGTCATATACTGGGGTCCTCCCAAAAGCTGCTCAACCTCAGAGCAATCCTCCTCTCCCAATGAACCTCAAGGTTCAACACTTGGCTTGCTGCCTGACCCTGATATGTATCGACTATTCTAAAATCCTGTGATTCTCACTATATTGTTGCAAAATTCCAGGTTTTCCTCTGCCATTTCTGTCAAACTTCAAGTCCCTACTTCATACACCCCTAAGCGCTCCTAAAGCTCTCAACTTTTCCTCAGCCTCTCCAAAGCTATAGCAAGTCTATCTTAGAACCGTTTACATGTTGTCTGCTGTTGTACTATGCTGACAGTGCTGATATCCGACCACTGCCAACCATGTTGTATTATGGTGCATGGTCACGTCTCAACGATGAGATCTTGAGACTTGTATATTTCAACATGAGCTGTTTATTGTTAAACCCTTAATTATTTACAGGTCCAAGGTATGGTCATGCATGGAGTTCTTGTCTCCATGCAGGCTGCTTCCAGATGTTCTCTCTGGACTGTTCTGTCAGTCTATTACCATGTGACTCTATACATCATACCGTAGGCGGGGCTATTCTCCAGTGCCATGATAATGCTTGCTCGCTGAGCACCTTTACATCACAATGGCATGAGGAGCATACAATAGACTGCTACACACTGTGCTGAAAATTCCCCATCGTACTGTAATATAAACAGTATTTGACTTCATTGTTCAACTTGAATCAGTTCCCTCATGAACCTTCCCAATTTTCAAGGTTCCTTCATTGGTACCTGTTCCTTCAGCTGCTTAGGCCCCCAAACCTGAAATTCACTCCCTAAACTCCTCTAACCACTTTCCCTGTAGTGAATTCCTTAAAACCTACGCCTTACACCAAGCTTTTAGTTATCTGTCTTAATATTGTCTTAAGTTTTGGGCACATTTTGGTCAATGATGTCATGTGAAGCACTTGGGAATGTTTTACAATGTTAAAGGTGCTACATAATTGCAAGTTATTATTGTTATTAATAGACCTACATAATTGCAAGTTATTATTGTTATTAAAAGTGGACCTAACAAAGTATTCTGTTTTAATGATCTAACTTATGAAAGGATAGGTTATGGAGAAAACTTGAGCGGAGGGCAGCAGGGATGTTAATGAACTTCAAGCCAAAACACTTTGTATTGCGATGAAGAGCTAAATCTATTCCAATAGCAACAAATGGAGGTAATACAAGAATGTATCCTTTTTAGATGAAGGGAATTGGTTGGCTGGCTATAAAGAAGTTATTTTTACTGAACCAGGAGAAAGAAATTGGGGCCAAACAAAAGTTAATGACGCCTCAACAAAATGTAATTACTACAAGCTAAAGGAGTGATGACTTCCAGCCCAAGACATTTAGCAGCAAATTATACAAGTTAGTGCTCTTGGCACAGAGTTTCATGCAATGGGAGAGTATATTGGAAATTCAAGCATGGAGGGTAACACGGATGGAAAATTATGCAGGACACACTGACTGACCTCTGAAGCTCTGAACAAGGAACACTAATTTGTAAAATCTACTCCTTAATTGCTTATGAAACTGGACTGCCCCTTAGCACAGTCAATGTAGTTAGACAGAAATGGTTGAAGTGGATATTGTAAATAGAACTAAACAGTACGAGTTTTCTGATTTGGCCTTTGATCATCCCTGATTCCTATGCTGACTGTTATTTGGGAGAAATAGGAACAAGCTCTTCTGTTTTAATTGTAGAAAATAATATTTCTCAAAGTTGCCAACTACTAACCTCAAAAGTATTGATTCTGTCAAAATGATTTCAATTGCTGGCACATCTTCATTCAGTAAGAATTTACATTTTAATTTACCAGTTAAAAAGACAGATTGCTTGTTCAATTGTATGGAATAAGGGCTCAAGCCAGTAAAATGTAATAGGACTATTATCAGGAAATAGTTCACACAGGAAATAACCAATGTGTGGAATATACATCTAGATTGATTCCAAGGTCTTCACTTCACATTTAAGAAACAGCCGAATATTAGAATGACAGGGCATTAGGATCTCCCTGGATGGATTCACAAAGATAGGTTTAATGGCTTTCCTCATCTGTAATTATCTCATAACATTGCATTGCACCAATCATTGCTGGAGACCTGTTAATCATACTTATTGAGCAAATCATGACAGATATGATGGGTGAAGTGATTAAACCAAAATGTTCTTCAATTCATTTTCTAACAAGGCAAAACCATGTCATGCTTATGAGCAACTTCTATATTGTAAATTCAAACTCATTTTTAAAAAAATTTTGGGCTTTGTAATAATACCAACACACAGCAGCAATCTTTTGTCTCCAAGTTCAGAGGGGGAACTTTTTAGGGGTACAGAATGGAATACAATTACCAAGCACCTCCGCTAATCTATGTAGAAAAAAGACGAGTTTGTGGAAATTTGTGAAGTGCCAGAGAGGGAAAGAATGAATTGTTGCACACAACAGATGCCTAACAGGGCAATAATTTGGTTTTAAAAGTAGAGAACACATACCAAAAATGCAAAAGCACAGATATCAAACACGGTCGCAATATTTGCATACATTGGGTGGAATTTTTTTTATGATTGTCAGTCCAACCCATTGGTTGTAGAACCGGTGGGAAACCCACGTTACTTCTGATGGGGAGACCCGACTAAATGCTGCAAGATCTCCACCAGAGATCACCATGGAATCCCAGAACTCAGGTGAGTGAGGGCAGGATAGAGGTCTCAGGGATGAGTTGTGGGAGGGGCATTTGAAGACAAGGGTAGGAGGGTGCTCACACTCCTTTCCCGATGAAGGGTTCCTTGATCGAGCACTAAACCTGCACCACCCCTCCCCCGCTTCCACCCACCCCACCACCAGCACCTTCCAGAAGACTGCAGGTAAAACCAACAGGATTTGCCTGGCAACCTGTGGGAGGGATGGGAAAACTGTGCCATTCTCAAGTCACCCAAGCCACCACTAAATTCTAGTGGGCTCAGCAATTATTGCTCAATAATGAGCCTAATTGACTTCCCACTGAGAACGGGGGATTTTCTCCCATGGGCAACTTCCAGCCTCCAACTTAATCTCAGGAACTTTTCTTGATGCTCAAAGACAGGCATGTGGCCTCTTCCATGATTAAGGTTTCATGTTTCCGCCATGTTTAGTGCTGCGACGGGTTGCATTAAATGCAGCCTATTGTCTTTTTCCCTTATATATATATATATATATATATATGCAGCAATGCTCATGTTTTTGTCAACTCCCCATGCCTGCCAAACCCTGCAGGTTTTGGCTACATATATTCCTAATTTACACTGGCATACAAAAATCCAAAAGCTGGCTTGATAGCCATATGCTTTCCTGTGACAATTGCATACACAGATAAGACTTGAATTTGCAATTCAGTTGAGTCTGGAGGCTGATTTGTAAGACCAATGTGTGAAGTAACATGATATTGTATTCTTCATATAATAAATTATTTATGTCACCTGCACCATCAGAAAATGAGATATCAATCTATCAATTTCTATCAGTTTCTATCAATCACTTAGGAACAGACTTAAAATTTGCAGTAATCATCTGAAGATTATTTTATCAACCTTGTTTGTTAAGTAATAGTGCATGTCATAGTAATAATCAAGAAGGAAGGATATACTGGTCTTGGAGGGACTGTAGCATCGGTTTGCCAGAATGATAACTGGACTCCAAGGGTTAAATTACAAGGGCAGATTACACAAACTAGTGTTGTACTTCCTAGAATTTGCAAGGTTCAGTGGTAATTTGATTGATGTTCTCGAGATATTAAGTGGAATAGATTGGGTACAGTAAAACTATTTCCGCTGGCTCGGGAATCTAGGGCTAGCAAAAGTGAAAATAGGAAACAATTCTACACAAAGGGTGGCAGAGATTTGGAACTTCTCCACAAACAGAAATTGATACCACATCAACTGTAAATTTTAATTCTGGGGTTGATACATTTTTATTCTCCAAAGGTATTAACAGATATGACGCAAAAGCAGGTATATTGATTTAGGTATCAGATCAGCCTTGATCTCATTGATTTTCTAAGAGGAAATGCAATTTCAAAGGGACAAAAAAAAGCAATAAAATTGGTCGCCTACATCTGTTGATTCCAGTTGGACAGGAGTGCGTTAAGGAAGTGGAATCTAAACAGTTTCTCAAAACCAATCATTTCATTTAAAACACTGGAATGAGGAATGGCAAATTATTGGAGAGGGGCTTGAAATGTTCATTCACACCATGAACATCGACTGCTCTGCATTCTCCAGTTTGTACATATCTTATTTGCTTTGACATTTAATATTCATTCCTAGCCTTTGTCCAATGCAAAGATCTTTCTTCCATAATCCACCATTCTAATCCAGTTAGGTCCAACCTGAATCCATATATTCATAATGAAGCACTTTACTTATACTTAAAATCACCACTGCATTTACTAACAGGGGTATCAAATGTTAGTTGGATTTTTTCAAAGCAGAGCTAAAATAATTTCATGATTTTCATTCTCAAACTCTGTATCACCTTTGAAGGTTGATAGCAATTACTGTTGCTGTACAACAGCCATCCATTTTCAAGTTGATATTTTCATTTACAATGAGATCTGTTATTACCATTCCTGGAATTTTCTGGGATTATTAACAAGATTGCATTTATTTTTCAATCTCAACTCTTCAAGTTTGAACGTTGAACAGACAATAGGATTCCATGAAGCAAACAAATGATTCAATTAAGATCTCCTGGACTGTCATTTCAACAATAACCCACAATTTCATGTCACAGAAAACATTAGGAATTAATCAGCGAATATGCCACTGGTTCAATACATGAACTGAGTTTGTGATTAGAAAGTGGGACTCTGCAATTATTGTACTTTGATCCAATTGAGAGTTCAAGTCACAGAAAAGGCTTTTGCAATACTGAGTGGAAAGTGCACAATAACAAATCATTAGTTTACATTACATTGGATAACAAGCAAAACGGCTGCATAGGTGAGGAACCACAAGATGACTAATAGTCTTATAATAGGTGCTGAACACAGACTGATATATGGTAACAGAATTGTAAACAATTTAACAACATGAAGTGGTTACGTGGCTCATCTTTATATCTCAACTCCATTTACATTTCTTATCACTGGAATCAGAATCATTACAGAGCCTGTTCATGGTAGTGAGTCCCATTGTACAAAAAACACTTTATCACCATGACTTGATTGGGCTGTATAGAGTATTTCTCTTCACCACTGTGAAAACTTCCTTTGTTATCTGTACTCTTAGCAAACTATTGATATGGAAGGAAGAAACTCAGGTTTAAGTCATGAGCAGCTAAGAGAGATAAGAAAAAGATCATACTAACTGGTCCACTGATGCCACTTACTCTTAGGGTATTGTTCAAATCAAATCTCTTTAAACTGGATTTTTCTGTTTTAAAAAATATGGAAGGATACTGCAGTATTTGGACATTTGGAAGCTGCCAAGAGTTCTTTTTTTTTTAAAAAAAAAAGGGTCTTAAGTTCACCTTGGGACTGTCAGCAAGCAGGTCTCTTCCAAGCAATCACCTGAGCTATATGGTACTTGAGAAGTTGTTGTTTGTTTTGAACTGCAATGCAAAGTAATTGATGAAAAGCTGGAAGACAAAAAGACAATCACATGGCAGAGGCAAACCTTAAGTTTGAACCTGTGGTTTTGCTTTCAGTCTTGTTGGGGAAAGGCTGAGAACAGAAGGCTACCCTGACTAGCTCTCTCTCCCTCTCTACTTCGTGAAACCGTGGTGGTTGTTGGCCTGTAGCCAGATAATACTCACCTGAGTATAATTTGTGTCTGTATGATTTTGGACTTGCTAGCTTAGACAGGATGTATTGGTCCAGCTATACTCTCCTCCGCACTAAAGCATCATTGGTGAACTTCCTGACATCGACTGGGCCTAGCCGCACATCTTCACCCAAGGGAACTTAGACCAACAGCATCAAACCTCCGTGAACTATATTTTTTCTCTTTCTAAGCAAGTGTTATTTTCCATCTACCCAACTCTGCAGAGACTACTTGTGTGTCTTTTGTTTGTCTATGTATGTGTGTCTATGTGTGCACTGGGGAAGTTTAAAAGGGTGAGTTAGTTACACTTCCGGATTACAATTATGTGTCAACCAGTTCTTGAAACTTGTTTTTTTTTTATATAATAAATGAATCATTCTGAGTTTTTTGAAAGAAGCCTGGTCAGAGTCTCTTTTCTTCTGGGTACTAGAACAATGAGTAAACAATTGGCCATTTCGGTGACATGAAAGCCATGATCCTGACCAACAGATCCAGCACAGACCCAATACACAAGGGTCAAGCAAGACTGTGTCATCGCACCGACGCTCTTCTTGATCTTCCTTGCTGCAAGACTGCATGAAGTGGAGGGAAAGCATCCAGGAAAAAGCTCAATACTGAGTGTCATCGCTAAGGGGTAGCTGAAGCCAAGCATCAACAGCGAAAGGAGCGCCTGGCAACTCGGGCACCCCACCCATCCGTTGCCCCTCCTACCATCTGCCCCAACTGTAACAGAGATTGTAGGTTGCGCATTGGACTCTTCAGTCATCTGAGAACTCATTTTTAGTGTGGAAGCAAGTCATTCTCGACCCCGAGGGACTGCCTAAGAGGAGGATTTGGTGAGAAAATTAAACATTCATGGTATGGCTTGCGGAGTAATGGAGTTTAATAATTCCCGCACTCCTCCCATCATGGTCATAACAGTATCGATAGCAATAGCTTCGAGCGAACTTTGATCTGTGGGTACAGCTTAGTGTTAGCTCTGTCTCATGGGTACATCTCATTTTAAAGAGGATTCTTTTTGCAACAATCTTAATCGAATGAATGTCTATTTGTTTTTCTATTAAGGACAGCTCATTTTTGTTATGGTTGCTAAAGGGAACATAGGGGTTGCTAAGTACCAATTTTAGTAGCAGGTATTAGTTTTGGCTCAATGGTGGACCTCTCATCTCCAAATCAGGTCATAGGTTTAATTCCCACTCCAGAAACTTGAGCACATAATCCAGGGTGACAATTCAATACAGCATTGAGGAAGTGCTGCACAGCTGGAAGGATGGTCTTTTGGATGAGACTTTATACAGCAAATCAATCTCTGGTGAACATAAAAGATCCCCTGGCACTATTCAAAATAGAGCACTGGTGTTTTCCCGGTGCACTGAACAATTCTTATCCCTCAATCAACATCGCTAAAACAGATTATCTGGTCATCTCTCTTATCGTTGTTTGCGAGACTTTGTGATGTGAAAGTTTGCTGCCATATTTACTTATTACTAAACTTCAAAATATTTCATGAGCTGTGAAGCAGTTGTGGTCGTGAAAGGTGACGTATGCATTTCAGTTCCCTCTTTATTAAAACGTTGCCTGTAGTAAAATAACCAAAAATCTGGTTGTGTGGCTAATGAGATGTTTATGAGGGCAGTAAGTACCAAGTTCAGCTCTTTTAGATGTTGACTGAAAATAATACGTGAATTTATCAAAAGAGGGACTGCTGCTTGTTTATGCATGTCACAATCACAAGACTTCCTCGAGTTATCTGAGATTTTGTAACTGCTTGTTCAGGAAAAGCAGCAAACTGGGTGCCTGAGAGGTGAAAAGATGAATAACAGAACCAGTGATTCACTCATTCACACATTTACAGCGAGTGTAGCTTTGTAAGGCATGCAGGAAGGTATCTCCGAGAAAAAAAAACCTTGCTCATTATCCCAGATAAACTGGACAATATAGTGCTACAATCCCCATTACAGTGTTTTACAGGGTCTGAGCATTTTTTTTATACTGCTCCCTTTGTTGGGGAGGTGTAAATGAAGTTGTTCAATAGTGGCTGCTTACAGTGATTCCACATAGGGAATTATTCTCAGTGCAGTGCAAAACAACAAGACGACACGAGGGAAGGACAGATCTTTTCTTTACACTTAATTTGAGAAATTAAGGATTAAACAGCATTTTTGGAAGTCAAAGGTGATTTTGAGGGGGTTTGACCAATTTGAAATATTGCTGTGTGCGCAGATTTTGGTCAAGTACACTGAGTCAGAACGGTAAGCAATTGAAAAAAAATGGCAGTGAAGGCATATTTGGGGACAATGGGGGAATTCAAATCTAACAAAGAGTGGTGGTGTAACTATGAACAAAGATTACATATTTAGCTGAAAGAGAATAAAATATATGAGGATAAAGTAAATGTTTTCCTCACCAAGATGGGGCCAAATGCTTTTAATGTGGAGTTTAACCAGTCATGTCCGTGAGACCCCAATACTATCAACTATTCTGAAATTAAAGAAATTTGGACTCGTATAATGGCATGGCTAAGACGAGAGTTGCATTTTGTGCGAAGGGAGACTGTTACAGATTACATTCTTGAATTAAAGAAATTCTCTTGTCACTGTAGGTATGTTGTGAACTTAGAAATAAATCTTAGAAACATGTTTTTAGGAGGCTTAAAGAACAAGAGATACCAGGTCAAAAATAAAAATACCTGGTAAAACTCAGCAGGTCTGGCAGCATCTGCGGAGAGGAACACAGTTAAGGTTTCGAGTCCGTATGACTCTTCAACAGAACTAAGTAAAAATAGAAAAAAGGTGAAATATAAGCCTCTTTTCTATTTTTACTTAGTTCCGTTGAAGAGTCATACGGACTCGAAACGTTAACACTGTTTTTCTCTTCCTAGATGCTGTCAGACCTGCTGAGTTTTTCAGCATTTTCTGTTTTTGTTGCAGAGAAAGATAGTTGCAGATTGCAAGGGAGTTCATTTCCTGAGAAGGCAGGAGCGATCTACTGGACTTCAGCAAGAACTAGGCCACGACAAGCAAACTCACAGTATCAGAGTCAGAAATTTAGATGCTACCATTGCCATCACAGCCACCAAATATTTAAAAGCCCCCTTTTCCAGTCAGAGTGCAATGCCCGAGTAGAAGTCAGTCATATTCAGACAGCATGTAGAAGTAGGGAAAACAATAAGGCACCTGGTCACAGAAATCCACGAGGTCGAGGTTGTGGTAAGTCTAAAGTTAGTTCAGGAGCCTGGAAATTCTCAAAAGCACATAAGATAGATATGTTAACAGAAACTGATGTTATCAAGCAGGAAGATCACAAGTTGTACATAGTCAGGGAGAATGAAAAGCACATAGAAGATGAGAGTAACTGGGCTGAAGATATAATTTGGGTGCCAACAGTAGAAATGAAATTCAGAGCTTATTTTCATCTTTGATAAAGCTGCAGCCATCTTTGTTACCTTGGAAGAAGAATACAAGTAGTCCCTCAATCACATTGTTTTATGCAAACTAGTTTGACACTGGCCAGTTATCCCAATAACAATATCCGACTGTTGTATGAAGTTAGTGTTAGGGTGGAGTATGATGATACATCTTACCACTTGCCGTTACTAGTAGTTGGAGGGGACAAAGTCTCCCTGTGAGAAGGAATTGGCTTAACACGATACCGTTAAACTGAGCCAAGTTATTTACAGTAGGGATCAGTAAGGGTCTGGCTGGCATTGAGCAAGTGCTAAGAGAGCATAAATGAAAGTTGGAATTTTTCAACTTACTTTCATTCTGGATACAGCTGCAGCCATGTCTATTACCTCAGAAGGAGAGTACAAGGAATCCCCAAGTCACACTTCCCTTATGCAAAACTGGTGTGAAACTGATACAAACAAAAAACTACTGCGGATGCTGGAAATCCAAAACAAAAACTAAAACAAAAACAGAATTACCTGGAAAAACTCAGCAGGTCTGGCAGCATCGGTGGAGAAGAAAAGAGTTGACGTTTCGAGTCCAATGACCCTTCAACAGAACTGAATGTAGTTAGGAGAGGGGTGAAATATAAGCTGGTTTAAGGTGGGCGGTGGGGTGGGGGGTAGAGAAGTTGAGGGTGGGGTGGTTGTAGGGACAAGCAAGCAGTGATAGGAGCAGAGAATCAAAAGATGTCACAGACAAAAGGATCAAAGAGGTGTTGAAGGTGGTGATATTATCTAAGAGAATGTGCTAATTAAGAATGGATGGCAGGACACTCAAGGTACAGCTCTAGTGGGGGTGGGGTGGAAAGATTGACAAGGTATTAGTTGTAGATTTAAAAATAATGGAAATAGGTGGGACAAGAAAAATCTATATAAATTATTGAAAAAAACAAAAGGGAGGGGGAAGAAACGGGGTGGGGACGGGGGGCGGGAGTTTAAGATCTAAAGTTGGTGAATGGTGAACGCCAACTCCAGCATGATGCCACCACCAAACACATCTTCCCTTCACCCCACCTGGCGGCATTACGTAGGGATCGTTCCCTCCGGGACACCCTGGTCCACTCCTCCATCACCCCCTACTCCTCAACCCCCACCTATGGCACCTCCCCATGCCCACCCAGAAGATGCAACACCTGCCCCTTCACTTTCTCTCTCCTCACCGTCCAAGGGCCCAAACACTCCTTTCAAGTGAAGCAGCATTTCACTTGCATTTCCCCTAACTTAGTCTACTGCATTCATTGCTCCCAATGCGGTCTCCTCTACATTGGAGAGACCAAACGCAAACTGGGCGACCGCTTTGCAGAACACCTGCGGTCTGTCCGCAAGAAAGACCCAAACCTCCCTGTCGCTTGCCATTTTAACACCCCACCCTGTTCTCTTGCCCACATGTCTGTCCTTGGCTTGCTGCATTGTTCCAGTGAAGCCCAACGCAAACTGGAGGAACAGCACCTCATCTTCCGACTAGGCACCTTACAGCCTTCCGGGCTGAATATTGAGTTCAACAACTTTAGATCTTAAACTCCCTCCCCCCATCCCCACCCCGTTTCTTCCCCCTCCCTTTTGTTTTTTTCAATAATTTATATAGATTTTTCTTGTCCCACCTATTTCCATTATTTTTAAATCTACAACTAATACCTTGTCAATCTTTCCACCCCACCCCCACTAGAGCTGTACCTTGAGTGTCCTGCCATCCATTCTTAATTAGCACATTCTCTTAGATAATATCACCACCTTCAACACCTCTTTGATCCTTTTGTCTGTGATATCTTTTGATTCTCTGCTCCTATCACTGCTTGCTTGTCCCTACAACCACCCCATCCTCAACTTCTCTCCCCCCACCCCACCCTCCACCTTAAATATTTCACCCCTCTCCTAACTACGCTCAGTTCTGTTGAAGGGTCATTGGACTCGAAACGTCAACTCTTTTCTTCTCCACCGATGCTGCCAGACCTGCTGAGTTTTTCCAGGTAATTCTGTTTTTGTTTTTGGTGTGAAACTGAGTTATGCTAATAACAGTATAACAGTACTCCAGTGTCAAGTGAAGTTCATGTTTATGTGGAGTACGATGATGTATTCTATTACTTGCCATTAGTTGTAGTAGGAAGGAACAAAGTCTCCCTGATGGCACGGAGTTGGCTTAAGAAGATACAGTTAAACTGGCCGAGCTATTTACAGTCAGGGTCAGTCAGCGTATGTCTGACATTGAGAAAGTGCTTAGAGAGCACAAAGATATCAAATATCATAAAGTCAGCAGATCATGCAAATGTGGATTCTCTTTCAAGGTTTCCTGTGAAAACTGATTCATTCTTTGCCACCAACCAACTGTGAAGTACCTCACATATATAAATGACACACTTCCAGTGTCTGTCAGAGAAATTAGCGAAGAAACTCATAACGTTGTGGTGCTCAGTAAAGTGTTCAATTATGTCATGAATGACTAGTCTAAAGAGTGTAATGATAAGAAACTGTAGGAGTATTTTACATGTAGAAATGAACTAACTGTGGCCCAAGGCTGTCTACTATGGGAATTGAGTCATTATTCTGCCAACATTTAGAGAGAGACATTGTTAGACAAAATGAATCAAGAACACACAGGGACAGCCCATATAAAAACAGTAACAAGAAGCTATTTTTGGTATCCAAAGGTAGATAGAGATATTGAAGAGTTGGTGAAAAGTTGTGAAGAATGTCTGTGAACGAGAAATGATCCAACCAGGATTCCTTTCATTCCATGGTCAAACACAAAAAAACTTTGGGAACAAGTACCCGTGGATTTCTTTAATGTGGAAGGGAAAGAGTACTTTGTTTTGGTTGATAACATTTATCCATTTATTATAGCTGAGTCTAAGTCCAATACCACAAGTGCCAAAACAATTGAAGTTTTAAGAAGTTGATTTGCAATTTATGGGTTGCCTGAGGTGTTGTGTCAGATAATGGATCAGTTTATGTCAGAAGAGTTTGCAATATTTATGATTAAGAATGGAGTCAAACACATGCTGATACCACCATATCACACAGAATCGATGGTGCTGCAGGAGGAAGCGTACAGATTCTGGAGGTCTTTCAAGATGTATTTGCTAGGTGACAAGCTAGGTAATAATTATCATTTTTCTCTTCAACATGGATGAGTCAATTTTTTGTTCTGTTGTAGAATAACCCCACAGTCTACGACAGGTTGCTCACCTTATGAGTTAGTGTTTAAATACGCTCCTAGGACAAGGTTTCAATAGCAAAGTAAGTGAAAAGCAAGACCAAGTGAAGATGAGCCATTATACATGAGGCAGGAAACTTAACGAGTTCAGTGCTGGTCAGAAGGCCATGATGAAACTTTACCAATTTGATAAGGAAGTATGTGATTGGATTAGTTACAAAAAAACTAAGTGCATTCACATATACATATTGAAGGTTGGAGAGAGAGAGAGAGAGAGAGGGAGTCAATCAGTGTCATGTGGATCATTTGATTGAAAGAGGAAATCTAATAAAAAGAGAGCATGATAACCCTCCGTTCAGTGTCCTTAAATCTTCATAGTTCCCGTATCTTGGATCAGAGAACGAGCTGCCACTCACGTTCTGCCTGGTAGCTAAATATAAAATAATCTTTTTCCATGCTGTCCATGTTTTTCCATCTCCAGGATACACTTTCTCTTGGTCCAGGATCTCTGAAACTGACTGCCTGGGGGTCTGTACATCTGCCCATAACAATGCCACAGCTGCTCTTTCCTCTGTGTCCATATTTGAAAGCTGGCACTTGGGATTCAATAGGATTTGACTCCATGGCAAACTGGTCACATAGGCTTAATGTCAGGCAGAACTAGTAGGAGATCACATGCCGCTCTCCATTCTACTTTGAATTAAAAGAGAAAGCTTAAAACATAACTGTCTTATGAAAATCTCACACTCGTGACAATTGCCTTGTATTGCATCATTGACATTGTGAAATATACACACACACACGCGCACACACACAAACATTACCAAACACAGTCAAATGTGCAAGGTGTGCAAAGCTGCTTATGTTATTGCCTCTTATATTGGTATGTTGTACTATTTAATGGTTCATCATTATTTGCTCTTTGAAGATTTGAAGCTCTGACTCTTGAAAGAGACATTTCTGGAGATGTCCAAACACAAGTACATTTGGGAGATTTATGGTTTGCAGCAGAGGAGTAGTTTAGTTTATGGAGACCTGGAGGAGAAAGAGGAAGGTTCAGTTTGTAGAGTTGTGTTTCTATTTGTACTTTTATCCCAGAAAACTAGTTAGAGCAATATTTAGCTATGTTGAAAGAAAGAAAAAATAATTTAAAAATTAAATAGAAAATAAGGGGCAGGTATCAGAGCTTTTCTCCTGTGGCTTAGGAAAATATATTACAGAAGGACCATTCAGGCTCCATATCATAAAATAAAATACAAGTGCAGGGATCAAGAACTGAACTTCAGAGGATGATCAAAGTTATATTGAAACTGTAAAGTGAAACAGCCTGAAACTGAACAAAAATAAAGTTAAAGTCAATGTCTATGGTGAAATGTGGAATTCAAAGAATCAGTCAGTGTTATCCCAAGGTTTTACTTCCACCCAGATCTCAATGTGAAAATGCAACTTAATGCTCTGACCTCACGGTGAAAGCCTCGAGCATCGAGGTCAACCTCCCTCTAGGATATTCTGAAATTGTGTAATCTACAGAACAGGTTGGCTCAAACTTCCATTTGAAACAAAAAAAAAACCTTCCATAGGTCCAAGAACATATTCTTGGCTATTATCAAGGTTGGAGCCTAGTGGGAGCCTAATCCAATGGGAGTGCATGACAAGTACGTAGGTTTACATTTCCCTTGATTTTCCACCAGTGCTTGAATGTATGGAAAATTGTGGAGCGCATGTGCCTAAATTCCTGATATGCATCCCTGACAAAAGGGACCCTATGCGTTGAGGGGGGCGATTTTGTCAAGTTACCATTCTAAGCTACCATCTTTTAGCCAAGATAAGATATTGATGGGCATAAAATGATCATAGTAATCTCTTTCAATTACAGAAAACAAATTCATTAATAAGCTAAGCTATGAGTTAATGGACAGAGATTGCTGGAAATATGGGACGAGTTTCTGACCACATATTTGACCAAGACTGCCTATTTCCACCTCTGTAACATTGCATGACCACATCCCCACTTCAGCTCATCTGCTGCTGAAACTCTCATCCATGCCTTTTTTACATGTCTCTAATCTTGAGGATTCTAATGCACTCCTGATAGGTCTCCCAGTTCCTATCATCTGTACTCCTGATCTCATCCAAAACACTTCTGCCCATATCCTATCTCCTACCAAGTCCTGTTCACCCATCATTCTTTTGCTTGTGACCCACATTACCTATTTATCAATGCCACAATTTTAAAATTCTCATCCTTGTTCAAAATACCTTCTTGGCCTCGCCCTTTTCTGTTTCTGTAATCTCCTCCAGCTCTACATCCCTCTGAGATACTTGTGCTCCTCCAATCCTGACCCCTTCAGCATCTCCAGCTTTAATCACTCCACCACCCCAGCTGTGTCTTCAGTTGTTTAAACCCCAAGCTCTGGAATTAGCTCCCTAAACTTCTCCACCTTTCTTTCCTCCTTTAGGACACTCCTTAAAAACTACCTCTTTGAAAAAGCATGCTGATGGTGGTCATGGGGGTCCAATGGTGGTTGAAAAGATGGGGAAGAGCAGATAAGTTGCAAGAGTGATGTTTCTAAGTTGGTCGTTGGGCTTGGAGGAAACACTTTTAGTCCTCCTTGCCCACAATGTCAATCAGGATGGAGAACTGATTGCTGATATATCTTAATCACTTTGGAGTTTTAATCCTGAACGGTGGGTTTCCTCTAACTCTGCTAGTCAGGGCAGTAAAAATTCCACCCAAAGAATCCCATTAACAGGATACATAGAAAAAGACCTAAAGCTACCGATGACACTTTAATGCCTGACCTTAATTCCAAGTTGACTACTCCTAATGTCCCTTTCCCTCACCATGGAATAATCTACAAGAAGGAGCCATGCCAAACACAAGGCAAGGCCTGCCTTGACTATTTCATTGTTATCTTTCTGACTTCATCTAATGTTAGAGTTAACACTAGCTGGTTTCAGAAAATCTCTGCATTTTAACTCTAGATTGGGCTATTCGCTTTACCAGAAGACGATGCATACGACTATTTCATGCAGTGTTATAATAAAGTAGAACAAATTTGAAACAGTGGCAGGGATTTTCCAATCAGGCAATCTGTAAGCAACAATCAGTACCATTCCTTTCTGATTACAAAGCGCTTCAGGACCCTTGGTATGCTAAAGGCATTATATAAATATTTATGTTGTTGTACTTGCACACCCTTATGCAGCGATAAAGGTTAACATACCTTGCTTCGGCAGATAATCTGTGCGTGCAGAGACAGACACTTCACTGTACACCAAAAAGCCATCAGACAAACTGACAGGTCCTGGGCATACCTACTTGACAATACTGTAGGGTGTTGATTTCACAGGGCCCAGGTCATTGCAGTCAGATGCAGACCTATGCCACTAGTTAAAAGGGCATTTACAATTACCATGCAGTGTAGGACAGATATATTCAGTGAATCATAATTGACTTCAGTCTCAAATTTGGCTCCACTCTTACGCAGGTGGGGATTGCATAGATGGCAACCTTCCATGCTTCTGCCCCAGATGACGGCACATGAGGCAGTCATGAAGGAGTGATACCATAGGTCACATTTTTGTTCATTGCCATCATAGCAAACCAATCAGAATACAAAAGTAATCTGGCATTTCTAGGGTCAGCAGACAGCAATGCCAGGGGTGCAATCAAAGGGCAATCTATTAGCTCTTCCCTAACAGATTTAGCAGACAGTGGATGATTTTTCACTAATCTGAAGGAAAACAGTATCTTTAATCTGCAGTACCAACGATCATAAAGTCTGAAAGCATCAGACATGTTGTGCTCTGCTCACCCTCCTGGCGGTTTGCCAACATATTAGGAAATGGTGCTGGGAGCCTGAAAAAAATATTATCAAGCAGAACCTGGCAAAATTTGTTGGAAAACTCACTAACCACCAATATAAGCTGTTGAATAGCCACAAAAGAGGAAAATCTCAGCAATGAACAAATTTTTTATTTGATTAAAAATTGCCATGCTTGTTTGCAAGTCCAATGGAAGCTATTGAAATAGACCTGATTAAATGTATCGTTCAGATTGTTTCCATTGACATGAGGCTCAGCTGCACTGATTGATATTCTGCTCTGATGTGTCTCAAGCTGCTTCCTTTGGAATCCGACAGAACCAGCATGCTGTCTGAACTAGGTGACAGAAATGCCAGTTTCTGGAGTCAGACTGTGGGGATTCGAATCTCTAACATTTACATCATATTAATTAGAAATTATTTCCCCTAGAATTCAAAGTCCAAATGTAATTTTTATGCCAGTTGAAAGATGTATTTGTTATACTGAAAATGGACACACTTCTTGTCTGTGTATTGATGTAATTTCTCTAAACACAAAATAATAGACTTCTCCTTATAACTGAAATCCCAACCTTCAGATTGAAATGTTAAGAGAGACAAATGTATTCACAATCGCATGATTTTCATATCCAAATAAGCTTAAATATAGATTAGAAAAGGCTTCCGGATGATTTAACTGGTCAGAGCAGTGAAGAGCTGAACCCTAAAGAGAATGCCAGATCAAGAAGGATTCCCAATTGTGTGTTGGATTAAATCTGGCAACATCTGCACATTACATTATTTTTACTTAAGGACTTACTCCTGTTTATGATACAACAGGGTTCTAGAATCTGCAAACAGGCAGTCAGAGTTAAGAAGTTGTGGTGTAAGGGGGCAGGGGGCGGGTGGCGGTTCTGAAGAGTTTTGATTTTTGGGCCAGCCAGAATTAGGCTGTCTTGAAAAAAGAAATTACTGCCGTGTTGCTGTGTATCCTTTTTTTAAACAAAAAAAATCAGGTCCTACAGGGCTGAAGAGAATGAATGTATTGCACATTCTGGCTGTCTCAGCATGCTGAAGATGTCACATCTGCTGAAGCAGAGCCTTTTACAATGCAGTTTTCACTTTTTTTTTAATAAAAAGATAAAACCGGGGCGAAAATGCATTTTGAGCAACAAGTTTGGGAATTATGATATCATCACTTCACTAATGGTGCTATTTCATTCTCGTTAGTAGGTGAATGTGTAGAACTGCTTATCAAAAATAATTTGAATGCTTCTTAAAATTTGGAAGGGTTCCATATTTTGAGCACTTAACGGATCCATACTGCCTGTGATTAAAGGCGTGAAATAGCTGTGGAGGTGGACAAATCTAATATGCATTTTCATGTTATTAAATATCCATTTTTAGAAACGTGGTAAGAAATTAACAAAAAAATTACAGCAAGCAAAGACCATGTTGCCCATCATGCCTTCTTCACCCAGAGCCATTTTGTAATTAGTGGATCATGAATGTAACCTCCCACATCAGCTATAAATCCCCTGCTTTAAAAAACACAAATATTGAAAACTTAGCATTTGTGTGCTGTTAAATATCAATGCTAAATTAACAGCTTAAATCTCTAGAGTGAAGTGCCATGAAATTCACTGGAGGGGTAGATTCTCTCATTGCTCCCATCTGACACTGCAGAGAATAGATCCAGTGTAGCTAAACCCAGTTTCAAAAGTGTTCATGGAGTCCGATGAGAAACTTGCACAATAAAACAATCACAACTTAAATCAAAACAGTGAGAGCAAAGATTCCACCATCTCCACTTTCTAAACATTTAGATTTCTAGTTTCCCTCAGATAAATCTGCACTCGGATGTGCAAAGCCACCCTTGTACATACAGGAATATATACAAAAAATTCTGGAAATACTTCGCAAATCAGGCAGCATCTGTGGAGAGAGCAATACATGCTCTCGTGAATGTGAATGAAACGTGAATGTTTCACGTCACTGGCCTCTTGTCAGAACTTGAAAATGTTACAAATATAACAGGTTATAAGCAAGGAGAGAGACAGGGAAAGCTGGATGAGGTCTGGGAAAGAATAAGAAGGAAAGTCTGTAATAGGGTGGAGGCCAAGAGTGCTTAAATGTCAAAAGGGAGGATTATGCAAGGTATCCATAATAGTGAGACTTCATCCCAAACTAACTTTTGCAAGAATTCTCAATGTTTCTCTGGCTCCGTTACGTCCATTTTGATGAAGCCAGATTCCATACCAGAACTTCTGATTGGCTGCCTTTTTCCTCAGATGAAGATTCTCCTCCATGGTGGTTGATTGGGCCCTTAACTGTGCCCTCACCTCTTCCCCTGCCTCCCAGAACCACAATAGAGACCCCCTTGCCCTCAACTTCTACCCTACCAGCCTCAACATTCAGTAAATCAATCTCTATCATGTCTGTCACCTCCAGCACAAAGCGACCACCAAGTACATCTTCCCCTTCTCTTGGCCACTAGGATTCCGCAGCAACTGTTCCCTCCAGAGCCCGTTGATCCACTCTTCTAATACCAACACCTGTTCCCTTCCTACCTTCCCATGCAAGCTTAAGTCCTTTCAGTCATTCCCTCCAGCTGAGGACCCAAACACTCGATCCAGGTGAAACATTGACTTACTTGTACTTCTTTCAATTCGCTATACTGTATTCTATGCTCACAATATGATCTCTTCAACATTGGGGGGACCAAACAGAGACTGGGTGACTGCTTTAATGAACACCTCTGTTTGGTCTGCAAGTGTGGTGCTGAGATCCCTGTTGGTTTCTATCTTAATTCTCTGTCCCACTCCCACCTTGGACACTTTCAATAAAGCTAAACAAAAACTCAAGGAATAACACCTCACCTTTCAATTAGGCATTTTACAAAATTTAGACCCAATGAACGGAATTTTAACTTAGCACACCGCAGGAAGCTGGGAATGGGTCAGGCACTTGTTTGTTCTGTCAGCAGGCATTGCCCTGGTTCTTAAACACAGCCATGCCATTAGCATCCCACTTTCGGGTTTCCCAGCCAATCAGAGACGTCAGCCAGGATAACATGTCAAATACGTCAAAGGAATTTGTCAAAGGGACCCCAACAAGGGTCAGAATAACCAAAATGGACAGTGATCCTTGAGACTTCAGCAGCCACAGGAATGGAGAGGAGACCTGGGAAGGCTGCCCACCCTTCCCCTTCCCTAACCCCCACCACTCTGCACAACACTCCTCAGACCAACACATCTTGCAGCTCCACTCATTCCTCTCTCCAGGCACCTGCTCATGTTTTTTTTTATTCATTCATGGGATGTGGGCATCACTGGCTAGGCCAGCATTTATTGCCCGTCCCTAATTACTCTCAAGAAGGTGGTGGTGAGCTGCCTTCTTGAACTGCCACAGACCATGTGGTGTAGCTACACCCTCAGTGTTAGGAAGGGGTGTTCCAGGATTTTCACCCAGCAAGAGTAAAGATACAGCGATCTGATTCCAAGTCAGGATGGTGAGTGGCTTGGAGAGGAACTTGCAAGTTGGGGTGTTCCTTTGCATCTGCTGCTTTTGTCCTTCTAGGTGGTAGATTGGGGTTTGGAAGATACTGTCGAAGGATTCTTGGTGATTTCTGCAGTGAATCTTGTAGGTGGTACACACTGCTGCCACTGTGCGTCAGTGGTGGAGAGATGGAACCTTTAAGGTGGTGGATGGGGTGCCAGTCAAGTGGGCTACTTTGTCCTGGATGGCATCAAGCTTCTTGAGTGTCGTTGGAGCTGCACTCATCCAGGTAAGTGGGGAGTATTCCATCACACTCCTGACTTGTGCCTTGTAGATGGGGGGCAAGCGTTAGGGGGTCAGGAGGTAAGTTACTCTCTGCAGAATTCCCAGTCTCTGACTTTCTCTTGTAGCCACAGTATTTATATGGCTGGCCCAGTTCAGTTTCTGATCAATGGTTGCCTCCCAGGATGTTGATGATGGGGGAGTCAGCAATGAAAATGCCATTGAATGTCAAAGGGAGATGGTTAGATTCTCTACTGTTGAAGATGGTCATTGCCTGGCACTTGTGTGGCACGAATGTTACTTGCCACTCACCAGTCCAAACCTGAATATTGTCCAGATCTTGCTGCATATGGTCAGAGACTGCTTCAGTATCTAAGGAGTCATGAATGGTGCTGAACATGTTGCAATCATTCACAAACATCCCCACTTCTGGCCTTATTTACAGAGGGAAGGTCATTCTTGAAGCAGCTACAGATGGTTTTACTTAGGACACTATCCTGAGGAGCTCCTGCAGCGACATCCTGGGGTGGAGATGATTAACCTCCAACAACCACAACCGTCTTCCTTTATGCTAGGTATGACTCCAAACAGTGGAGACTTTTCCTGAATTCCCATTGACTCCAGTTTTGCTAGGGCTCCTTGCTGCCACACTCGGTCAAAAGCGGCCTTGATGTCAAGGACAATCACTCTCACCTCACCTCAGGAGTTCTGCTCTTTTGTCCACGTTTGGACCAAGGCTGTAATGATATCAGTAGCTGAGTGGCCCTGGCAGATAATGCAAATTGAGTGCCAGTGAGCAGGTTATTGCTGAGTAAGTGCCCCTTGATAGCACTGTCACGACACTTTCCATCACTTTGCTGATGATCAAGAGTAGACTAATGGGGTGGAAAATTGCCGGGTTGGCTGTGTCCTGCTTTTTGTGTACAGGACATAGCTAGGCAATTTTCCACATTACTGGGTAGATGTCAGTGTTGCAGCTGTAATGGAACAGCTTGGCTAGGTGTGCAGCTAGTTCTGGAGCACAAGTCTTCAGTGTTATTGCTGGAATGTTGCCAGGGCCCATAGCTTTTACACTATCCAGTACCTTCAGCCGTTTCTTGATATCACGTGGAGTGAATTGAATTAGCTGAAGACTGGCATCTGTGATGCTGGGGAGCTCAGGACGAGGCACAGATGGATCATCCAGTTGGCAGATCTGACTGCATATGGTTGCAAACTTTTCAGCCTCATTTTTTGCACTGATGTGCTGGGCTCCCCCATTATTGAGGATGGGGATATTTGTGGAGCTTCCTCCTCCAGTGAGGACTGCATAGCTTAGATCTGATCCATTCATTGTGGGGTTGTTTGGCTCTGTCTATCGCACGCTGTTTGGCATGCTAGTCCTGTTTTGTTGCTTTACCAGTTAGACACCTCATTTTTAGGTATACCTGGTGCTGCTCCTGGTATGTCCCTCTTCAATGAACCAAAATTGATCCCCTGGGATATGCTAGGTCACGAGTTTACAGGTTGTGGTTGTATACAATTATGTTGGTGCTGAGGCCCACAGTGCCTCATGGATACCCAGTTATATTGGTAGATCTATTTGAAATCGCCCTCATTTAACACAGTGACAATGCCACATGACACATGTTCCCATCTGAACAGGCAATACTGATGCTCAGCCTCATCTTTCTGCCATCTCACACCTATGCCTCATAGTTACAAATTTTCTCCTTCCGTCCTCTCCCCACAATCCATTTCTCATGCTCTAAACTCCTTGCAGTAAAAAAGAGCACAGGACTCCAGGGTGAGGCAAAGAACTGGGTGATCTCCAGTGACAGCCACTTTAATAGCCATTGGCGATGCATGCCCACGTGGTCCACTGGGAAGGTCGTGTTCCTGGAGACTGCACATAATCATCATATTCAACCTGCATGAAAATCCGAGTCTCCTGAGGCACTGGTGCTCACACAAGTTGAGAAAGCTGATCCTCTGCCTGTAGGCCCAGCATTGGGATCTTGCTTCCTTTGATCTTGCTCTCTTCTGTTGTTGGTTCTTGATTCTGCTGTAGTCCATTTACATGTCCTCTAAACCCATCTTTTGTCTCTTTGCATGTCTCATTTCCACCCCTTTTTGTCTTGCACCATCATTCATTTTGTCATTTAATTTTACCTGCCTTCCACCCAATCACAGGCCTATCCTTTTGTTCTTGCTCTCCTCTCCCTGCTCCGTCTCTCTCTACTCGCTCAAAGTCTGTTACCCATGTTGTTATGATCCCAGCTGATGTTAGTACTGGACAAGTCAGGTCCCAGGGTGGAACCTGGCTTGATCTATCCTAACTTAAATTTTGGTTAGAAATAAGGAAGGTGGCTACTGAACAGTGTCACAGGAGTCTGCTATGAACTTTTAACAAAAGAATAAAACAGTTATTAAACAAGAAAAGATGAACTATATTACAGTAATCCTTCACCCCAGCTATACCTTTACAGAAATATACAAATTTGTAAAGATAACCCAAGTTACAAAATCTATCTTGTACTCTAATGCTTACAGTAAGTATTCAGTTCATGTAAACTAATAGATTAACTGTGGTCAGACGCCACACACCAAAACCAAATTTCTACGGATTTCCCATTAACACCCCCAGACACTTATTACACAGTGAGCCCACCAGTCTCACTGAAACTTTGTCTTTCTCACGAGAGTTTTCAATCTCCATGCTCAAAGAACTCGCCTTGGGATTCTCTTCCAAATGATGCATTCACTTGGACGTCTCCAACGAGGATCCACCTCCAGGGTTTCAAACTCTCCTTCCGATGTTCCTTCCCCTTGATCTCTTCATGCATTCAAGCTTCACCTTCCACGCACAAACTCTCAGATATTCAGTTGTGCCAAGCAGAACACCACTGTTCCAAAGATCCATAGTAAGGATTCACCAACCTTCAGCTGTCTCAGATCTTCTGGTTTCTTGCAAGCCCACTTTGCTTCAAGTCTGCTTCCAATTATGTTCTTGGTACTTTAATAGCGGGTTAAAGGCAGATCGAGCTTCCTGATGAACAATGTTGGGAAGGCCTCTTGCATTTATTAGCACACCATGCATGCTCATTAAAAGGCCATCTCGCCGGAATTAAGGTCCGGCTCCATTAAGCTTCCCACCAGCAAGAAATTAGAACGTTCACATTCACAACTGCACATAAGTTGCGTGCACCTGGCGAGGTAGACTTCTTCCATGATTAATGGTGAAGTGCAGCTGCATTGTCCACTTTGGGGACTGTCCGTAAATGACAGCCTATACTTGGGACCATGTGGTGGCAGTGCAAGTTACATGCAGGATGACCAAGGAAGGGAAGGAGCTGTGGCTGGACAAAGGTGGAAGGGACAGTGCAGGCTGTGTGGGTACCCTTTAAATATGGTGCCAGGACCTCCGACCCCAGGAGGTAATGGCGAGGACAGTGACTTCCTGCCTGTCCCCACCATGTGAATTGGTGAGATCCTCACAGATGCATGTGTAATGAGTGAACAGCACAAGATCAGATGTGGTCAGCTATCCCACCACCCCAGTGGAAATTGCTCTCACTTCCACACCCGCCACCAAATTTGGGACCCCATAACAGAAGATTCTAGCCATTAACTCTGATTATTTCTCCACAGATGCTGCCTGACTTGCTGAATATTTCCAGCATTTTGTGTTTATATTTCAGATTCTTAGTATTCTCAGTAGTTTGCCTGTATATCTGTCTTAGCAAGAACCCCAATGGTAGCTCACAATTTCAGACTGCTTTCAATTTCAGATTCATAGGTGTGCTCTAAATTCACCAGAAAACAAGCAGTGTTGTTATATTTCCCTGTATCTTTTAATCCTGCGTCTCAACAGTGAGAAAGGAAACAGTATCAGTATCTGAAAATGAGACCAATTTTCATTCCATGTTTAAATTGGCCTACACACATTATTTGTGAAGATTTGGAAGAACAGTATTTCCAGGGGTTCAGAATTTAGGGTGCTCCTTTTCAAAACAATTAAAAACATCTTTTCCTGTCAGTTTCTAGTAGCGCAAGGGATCTTTTCCAAGATCGGGTGCTGCAAAAAGATTCCGAATCTCAAAGCTCCGAGTATGTAAATTGGATTGTCTGTAGGTGGAGGAGAAATATGAAGTTCATTTTTCACTCCAGTTTTTCCAACTTTCAAATTAAGCACTTCAGCACTTCACTTTCATGCAGTGAATTCTCAGGTGATGCCAGTTGACTTTTGGAACTGGCTTTGCAATTTGAAGAAAAGTGCCAAGGTAAGCAACGAGGATCATTGTCAATTATAATCACACCACTATATATCTGTATCACAACCATTGATTTTACATTACTATATATAGTAATTTGAGGGCCAATTATCTTACACTAGTAGACATGCCTCTCAAGAAGGTTGCAGCTGTCAGCCATGTTTATCTGACAAGTTTCTCACAAAAGTATTGTAACCCAAATCTAGCCAGTACTGTTTCTGGAAATGAAGCACAACCAGAGGTAATGAGAATATTTCTAAGCCACCCCAGCATGTTAGAAAATGGAGGCTGTTTCACTAACAGCAAGAAAGACTCCTTATTACACAGATAGAATTAACTGCATGGGAGTACTGCTTTTAGCTGGCAAAATATCTGATATTTATTGTATTAGTTCTGGCTTTCAGCACTGTTCCTTTCTTTTACAACATGATCTTTTATGTAATCCTTGCTTATTTTTCTCTGAAGAAGATGACAATCTTCAACAGATGCCACTGTGTTGGAAATGCTTTTTTTAAGATAATCCCATAAATACATTGCAGAATTCATGGATGTCAGAGGCTGCAAGGATATATAGAGCCTGAAGGATGCTCAAGTTTGGGAAGACAATGAGCCGAATGATAGAAGAGGGGTGAGAATTGATTTCAGGGCGGTATTCCACCAAGTATAACACGAACGAGCCCTGGCAAAACAGAGTTCATTGGTAAAATTGTCTAGTGGCTGATGCTATATCTGACGCAAAAGGAAGTAGGTTAAGTAGTGGTGAAAGCAGACATCCTTGTCTGACCCTTTTGCCAAACTGAATGGCTCCGTTATGTCTCCAAGTGCACGCACAAAACCTTTTGCCTGTTGTAAAGCCTCTGAATGAGTCAAATTAATTGACATGGTACTCCGTAGCCCCTCAGAGTTTTCCATATATCTGCATGGTAAATTTAGTACAAGGCCTTTGCTTCACCTGCAAAGGGCATAATTCCTTGTCATTCTGCTTTGTGAAATGCTCCTCAATGGTGTTATACAGCATTGAATTGCATCTAATGTCATTTTGCAGTGAAACCAAACTGTTCCTCACCCTATTCCTGGTACGTTGAAGTATGAGAAAGCTTTGGTCTGATAATTGCTAGAAGCACTTTTGTGGCATGGCTCATCAGGCTAATTGTTCTATGCTTTGAGTAGCCTCAGGTGTCATAAAATTTTGGCAATGTCACCAGCTCTGAAACTCACCAAGCATCTGGCCAAATTCCACTTCTCCATATCCAGTCAATGATTTCTTTCATGGCTTTGACTGTTACAGGCTGTGCATTCAGATCTGGGCCATAGAGCTGGGTGTAGTATTGCTGCCACCACTCCTTTATCTGATTAACTTAATAGATCATATTCCCATCTGCTCCTTTTGCACTAATGCCAGCTCTTACACTTCCTTTCTTTCACAGATCTGTGACAACCTTGTATACTTCTTTGCACTGCCCTTTATGTCCTGCATCTTCAGCTGCCTGCGGCTTTGTTTCAGCTAGGTTCTTAACATTGAGTACGGCATGCATTTGGAAACACGGAAACAAATAGAGACTGTCAGGTCACTGTCAGCCCATGTCGGCACATGCCTACAGTTAAGTGATACAAGTAGTACAGTAAAGGATGCACATGCACAGCTGCAATAGGACAAGTTAATCTAGATGTATAGGCAGGCCTGCAACATGTCAAGGTAGTCCAAGTCCTCATAACAGGACTACAGTAAACTTTGTATTATCTGGCACTCTACCAACTGGAGTTATCTATGAACTGGAACTCCTGATGTTCCTCTGAAATAAATTGCCATTTTACCAATCAGAAGCAATTATGAAGTAAAGTATACCCGTATACTGTATTATTTAATACTTAATTTTTGTTTTAATGTACTGTTGAAGATTAGAAGGAAAAATAATACTTTTTTTTAAACTTGCTGAATAGTTGCATATTCATTCATGCTACAAGTATTTCACTGTATTTCATCAGTAAATGGAACCGTCCATTTTTGCTTAACCGGCACTGCCATAGATTAGGAATAGCTGCTGCTTATAGTTGCACAATGATGCACCACATTCAACATTTTATGCACATGAATCCTCTATTGATAGAAGCAAATATCAGTCACTGCAAAGATTCCAATTAGTAGTTCTCCAATAACACTGATATTTACAAGAAAACTGCTATTTTGGATACAACAATGAGATGGGTAAAAGCACTTTTGTATTTAATTTAAAAAAAACACCAGGACCTTAATGGGAAAAAAAATGTTTAAAGGAACATGCAAGCAGGAGTGGGTCATGCGATCTTTGAGCTGTTTCATCATTCAAATAGTGGTACATGGTGGCTGATTTGTGACTCAAATCCCTTTCCCCCCTTGGTTTGTAACATTCATACCCTTGCCGAAGTATATTGCAAGATCTGAGCATTGTGCTATTTGTCCTCTCTATTGGGGAGGTGTAAATAAAGCTAGTTTAGTAACAGCTGCCTGCAGCTCAGCATGTGCTAGTCTTCTCACTGCAACAGATAACAAAAAGATCGTGGAGTTTGGGATGGAATTTTCTTTTGCATGTCATTTGAGAAATTAAGGACTGAAGAACATTGAGACACATTTTTGAGACTCCTAAAGTTGATTTTCAGGAAGTTTGAGCAATTTGAAAGATTTCCCCATGTGCAGTACACAATGAGCCAGCACCATATGTAAATGGGAAAAAAAATGGCACTGAAGACATATTTGGGGACAATGGAGGAATTCAGCCCTAAGGAGGGCTGGTGTAATTACAAATGGAGGTTACACATTTGGCTGAAAGCAACTAAAATAGATGGTAAAGTAAATGGTTTCCTCATCATGATGAAGCCAGTTGCTTTGGTGTAGTTTTTCACTAGTGTTATCCAAGAGATCCCATGTTGATGGAAATATGCTTAAATTAATGAAACTCTAGACTCATATTATGGCACAACTAGGAATAAAATTGCTCTAAGAGTTACAATCTGTGAAAAGAAGCAGTTGCCACTGTTGCAGATTACGTTCTCAAATTAAAGAGACTCTTGTCACTGTGGGTATGGGGCAAACTTAGAAATCAACCTTAGAGACATATTCGTAGGAGGCCTAAAGAATAATAAAATCCAGACCAAGGTTTTGAGTGAAGGTAATAAGCTGATGTGAAAGGAGGCCTGTGATGAAGCCCTAGCCAAATAGCACAAAGCAATAGTTGCAACTTTTAAGGGAATTCTTTACCTGAGACAGCAGGGAGGTCCACTGGATTTCAGCTGCATACTTACTACAGCAACCAAGCTCACAGTTTCAGAGTCAGAAATTTAGATGCTAACATTGCCAGGGTAGCCACAAACCATTTAAACGACCCCAGTTCCAGAAAACATGCTAGGCCAGTGGGAAAGTTGGCCATATCCAGACAGTGCGCAGAGGTAGAGGAAACAGAAATTCTCCAGGTTGTGGTGAAACTCCAGGTCACAGCCATGCACCAGGTTGAGGTCATGGTAGATGTAAAGCTAGTTTAGGAATCTCAAAATCCTTGAATGCACATGTGATAGATACAGAAAGAGAAGTTGGTGTTATCGGGCAGCAGGATCAAGAGTTGTACTCAGTCAGAGAGCAAGGAAAACAACACATAGAAGATGAGTGCAAAACAGGTAAAAATATAATTTCAGCACCCACAGTAAAAATGAAAGTTGATAATTCACAATTTACTTTCATCATTAGTTGCAACCATATCTGTTATCTCGGAAGGAGAGTGCAAGGAGTCCCTCAGTCACATTTCTTCATGCAAAAATTGTGTGAAACTGACTTGTGATACCAATAACATTATTCCAGTGTTAGGTGAAATTATTGTTACAGAGCAGTATGACAATGCATTTTACTACTTGCCATTGATAGTAGTAGGAGGGAACAAAGTCTCCCTGATGGGAAAGAATTAGCTTAGGAAGGTAAGGTTAAGCTGTGCCAAGTTATTTACAGTAGGGATCAGTAAGAGAACATCTGATATTGAGGAAGTGCTAAGAGAGCACAAAGTTGTCTTTGAGAAAGGAGGATCAAACAATAAAATTAACCATCAGTACGATATTAAATATCATAAATCAGCAGATCATGCAAATGCTCTCTCAAGATTCCCTGTTAAGATTGATTAATTTCAGGTCACTGGGTTACTTGTGAGTTACTTTACAAACATAAGTGACATGCAGTGTCTGCCAGAGAAATTAGTGAAGAAACTCACAAGGAGTGCTGCTCAGTAAAGTGCTTAATTATGTCATGAATGGCTGGCCTAAAGAATATGATGATGAGAAATTGTAAAAGTATTTCACATGTAGAAATGAACCGAGTGTAGGTCAAGGCTGTCTCTGATGGGGTTTTATGAATCATTATTCCAAATCTAGTGAGGATTAAAGAGAGTCTTTATCAGTATCATGTAGAACATTGGCGTGAAAGAGGAAATCTGACAAAGGGAGAACATGCAAAATCCCCTATAGTTCAAGTTCCTCCTACGGTCTCAAGTGGAAGTCAGAAAGAATGTGAAAGGCACAATGAAACTGAAAGTTTGCCGGTCTTACCGAATCCACCAGTAGGGTAAAGTGAAAAACCTGCATCTTTGACTAAAACAAATCATTGTCACAGTCCCAATCATTAAGTAGGGTTGGTAGTAAAAACAATGTTTAGGGCTGGCACAGTCAGAAATGTTGAGAGAGCAGAATTGAGCTAATGGAAATGGAATTCGAAGAGGATATCCAAACAGAAAGAGAAAGAAGCCAGATAGGTTAATTAAATACATGTAGGAAGGAAGGAGGAGGAAATTGTTCTTTTCATTATTTTTTGTCAAATGAGGATATTTTTGTTGAGTACATACCAGTGTGAGGGAAAAACAATTTTTTTTCATATAAGTTACTCTGGTAGTATAGGTCGTACATTTTTTTGTTTGTGATTACACTAAAATGAAACATGCAAACCAATCTGTTAAAATTTCAGGTATTGTTGACGTTGGTTTGGTCATGTAGTTTGAGAACTTATGTATATATACATTAAAATGTAAAATGTTACATGTTTTTTTAAGTGGGGAGGGTATGTAGTATATTGCAAGATCTGAGCATTTTGTCGTAATTACCTATCTGCTGCCCTCTCCTTTGGGAGGTGTAAATAAAGTTACTTCAATCATGGTTGCCTGCAACTGAGCAAGTGTTATTTATTTATGTTTTCAAAGGATGGGGGAATCACTGGCAAGACCTGGATTTATTGCCCGTCCCTAATTGTCCTTGAGAAGGTGGTGGCGTGCTGCCTTCTTGAGCTGCTGCAGTCTATGTGGTGTAGGTGCACCCACAGTGCTGTTAGGGAAGAATTTCCAGGATTTTGACTGAGTGAAGGAACAGCAACATCGTTCCAAGTCAGGATGGTATGTGGCTTGGAGGGGAACTTGCAGATGGCAGTGTTCCCATCTATCTGCTGCCCTTGTTCTTCTAGGTGACAGAAGTCACAGGTTTAGAAGGCTTAGTCTGCCCTTTTGTTCTTGACTCACCTACCAGAGCATCAACTTCTATCTAGCCTTCATTTACTATCAAATAGCTTCTATCTACCCTAATCATTTAAACACCTCAATGAGATCACCCCTTAATTTTCTGTGCAGAAAGGCATACAAGCCTAGCCTATGCCACATGTCCATATAATTAAACTCCTTTAGCCCAGCATCATTTTGTTGAATTAGCACTGTAGTGCCTCCAAGACCAATATATCCTTCCTGAGGTACCTAAGACTGAATGCAGTACTCTAAATGGGATCTAACTAAAACTCTATTGAATGATAACATAACTTCCACTCTTTTGTACTCCAGCCCCCTTGAGATAAAGCCAAACAATCCATTACATTTTTAATTAGATTTTATATTCATCAGGACCTATCCCACCTTGTACTCATAGGGCAACTGGCTGGTCTTTTTTGGAGGGTTCGTGCACCATGTCATACACTTGGCTCCCTTTCTGGAAGTTGCTTTGCAGCAACTGTTCCTCAGCAACATGTCTATGTCTCTTCCAAAAGCAACATTGTATATTGCCTGCTGCACAATCATGATTCTGCTGATCTACTGTGCTTCATACTGCAAGGTACTACACACAGTAACCTGACTATCAGAACCTTTTTAAGAGGCAAGAAGGACCAGCAACCAAACTGGAAATATTAAGTTCCACTTGAACTGTTCGCACAAGTTAATTGCTGGTTTAAGAATTTACCCCTTTAGTGAACAATAGCGTGCAGATACTTTTATTTTGCCAGTGTATCATCCGCATGTTGACAGAATATTAATTCTTCTGTTAAAAGTGAAAACATTGTCTACAGGCACATATATGAGTGCAAGCAACATGGCACCTGAGTGCCAAAAATGAGTCTGCCTTTCCATCTAATGCTGTGTGCCACCATTCTACATGTGCGTCAACATGTGATTTAAGAGAGTCTTTTGTGAATTGTATACTTGCATATTTGGCCTGAATGGATATCTCTTGTAGGTCTCTGAAGCAACAGTGTTATCTAAGTTGAGAGGTATGTTTCACTTCCACTCTTTGAGCGTGCAGTGAGCATGTTTCTCCACTGAAATCTGGTTCTAGGAGTCAATTTGCATCCTTTTTAAGGTGTTCCTTAAACATTGTTCCTGCCTGAGATTCAAATACATGGTGCGTCAGTATACTGAAAATGCATAAGTCAAACAATTATGGGCTCTAATTTTCTGGAAAAGTGTATTTTGTTGGTCTTCATACTTCAAAATACCTGATGCAACAAGTAATACCACAGGGTTTATGGAATTTTCTTCTATTTAGGTAATGGATCTCCTGATCTGCTCAATGATAGAAATCTGTCAGCTCCCTCCCTTGTCTAAAGCACAAGTTTTCAAACCAGAGGATCTCTCAGATAATTGGATTACTGATCAACCTGATGATTTTTTTTGTATTTGATAACATACTAGCGCACTATTCCTGTTGCTCCATCAAAACAAACATATTTTCCTCAATGATAGCACTATTTTTCTTGAGGTAACTGATAATATCTTTTAAAGTTAGGCCAGGTGTTTCTAAAAATGGGTCACTATTTAATGCGATTTTCAGAGGGTGTCAGTATTTGTATGGGTCCCCGCATAGCAATACGCAAAAACAACTGCATTACCGACTGCTTAAAATGGGAAAAATTAACGCAATTCAGAAGTAAATTTGAAATCCTATGTTAATTAGTAACTAATAAGCAGAACTATTATTAACGCAGTCTGTGCATTAATGAGCATTCCAGGGCTATTGTTGAGGAGCATGGATAGAGGTTTGTGTCCACACAGTTAATGCCAAAACCTAAAATTACTATCATTTAATGTGCAATTAGCACATACTAGTTAACATGCAGAATAAATCAGACCCCTTCATTGGTGCAAGATCACTTATTTCAATTATGCTCCTGCAACCTTTGAAATGATTAAATCTGACAGCATGCACACAGTAATGACAAATGATCCATCCATCAGAAATTTACATTTCTTCCTCTATGACAACAAAGTAAACTAAGGGCCATGTCACTGGCAATCTTTGTAGGAGCTTATGTGCCGTATCATCTTAACTCATCTCTGCTTCTGAGTGATAACAACAGATAAACAAATGTGAACCCATCCATTTTCAAGCTTCATAGCTTTTCATCAGCAATTTGCTAAAATTTAATTGAATGTACAGCAACAAATCAAATGTCAAACTGCCAAATAGAGTTGTATGGATGACCACCAGGCTAATGAATATTTAAACCAAAGAATATTTGGATTCATGTGAAAATCAGTTAATAATAGGACATGTATAGCAAAAGTATAAAAATTACATTTTTTTCTGATTTTTATAACTAAAAATTTCAAGCTGAAAACAGAAATACTATTTCTAAGAAGTTCTGCAATAGACAACTAATGCAATCTTTTAAGGATCTTTCAATTCTGATTCATTGGCTTCACTTGGGAACGGGTTTTGTGATTTGGGCCATTTCACAGCTCACAAACCGCACTCCTAACTGATGTGTGACTTTGCCCAGGATTTTTGTCTTTTCCTGCAGGGTTCAGGTTCACAGTTTGTGACCCGCAAACCAGTGCATGAAGATTTTGCGTGTAGGGGCGGCTGCCCATCTCGGATCTTGGCAACAGCAGCATGGCTCCTAGCATTGTTTGATGACTCCCTTAGCTTCACCCCTCACTCCCCCCATCCACCTACCCTGTCACCCTATGTCCCTTCCATGTATCCTCCATAGCCACTCACCCAGCATCCACTATGAATAACTCTCAGATTCCATGCAGCATCAATGAAAAATGTTTTGCATTCTTTGTGGGGTGGGGGGGGAATAAACCCCTTACCATCTAATGAAAGCCTCAATCAAAAACACAATCATTTATATTGAGAAAAAATGCATTCTGTGAAAAAAACCTTGTAAGACTTGTAGTCCTATTAGCTTGTGCCAACAAACCAGGAACAATATCAAAGGCATAATCTGTTGTTACAGCCTCTGCCGAAACCCATTAGCACTTGATACTCAGCAAAGCATTCATAATGTCCAGAGTTGTCCAAACAATTGGGTAATCTCTGAGAAGGGAAGAATGCTCATGAGAAGGTGCTCATTTCAATTTCAAAGCAGACTGCCTATCAATCAATGAACAGGAGCAGGTGGTTAGACTTTTTTTAAATTATCAAAAGCATTTTTTTTCCTATCAACCAAGGCTCTTACTCCATTTAAATCACAAGAGTGACAGCATAGGCTGACAGGATATTTTGTAACAATTTTCAGTGCATTATGGTGATTTCTCCATTGGAAAGGTACTGGGATGCATATGAACAATTACACAATGCCAGACAATGTAAGGGTTAACTTATCTTAGCAGGACAGATCCCCAAGATGAATCAGTGCATTAAAAACACATCTACATAGCAATACAACACCTAATCGTCACAGCTGGAAGTGTGAAAACATATTACACTTACCTTTCAGAATATTCCAGACTCCTCAGCAGGCTTTCCATTTTCTTCACCAACTCTCAAGCCTGACATGACTCTAATGGGCTTCCAAAACCCCACACCAATAGACAAAAAATTTGTGCGGGAGGAAATCCAATTTTTCCAACTTAAAATGAGGAACCTGACTTCAGCAGCGGCAGAATGTGCATTTTGCACACTAGGTATTCCTGACCCGCTAAAAGACTAGAGGAAATTGGCAGTCAGGGATGAGAAGGAAACAATATCAAAATTTAGCCATTTGCACACCAAAACACCCCTCCCACCCAGACAAAAATTCAGGCCATAATGTCCATCATAAAAAATACTTAAGATTTATGGTTCCAAAAATATTAAAAAGAGAACAGTATATCATCATCCCACCACAAAATATCCCTGTCCGCTTCCTCCCTGTCCAATTCATAGACACCCAGAGGCTTGTATACTTGAATGAGTTTAGAATAAACTGTACTTAACATTTCAATTTTGGTATCAGTATTGTGTGCGCACTTCTTAACTTTATTCTTATTCAGAATAGACCATCAGCTGGAAAAGCTATTTCCCCCTAGTATATTTAAGATGGCATTCTGAGATTGAGGAAGAAAGTACATTGCAAGGGCCGAACAGACAGAAAGTTATCTTGTATCAAATAGTAATTTACTTGACCAAGGAAGTTTAAAAAAAAACTGGATGATAGAAATTTTGAAATAATGCTCCCTGATGCGGAAATCTTTCACTTTAGATTAATTTGGCCACTTGTCTAATTTGTGCAGCGAGTGCATGAAAGGTGCTATGTTAATGTTATTTCCTGAATAATAGAATTCATAGTTACCAATTGTGTACTGATTACTTAAATTACCCCAAAAATGGGAGTTGAGACCCTATTAATGTATGAAAATAACAAAGGTCTTTCACAAACACACCTTTCTATAAGTCTAAAATCCCAAGTTCATGAGGTAGAAACTCAAATTGAATTGAAGTGTTTGATATCAGTAATTGACCATAGAACAGCATCTACCGGACCAGATTAGATGTCTGAGCAACAATATAGAATGCCTAGTTTGATAAAAGAGAGAATTCATTTTCAATTAACTAATTTTTCTCCTCGCTTCCATAGATTTCTCAATTACACCGGATTAACTGGAATATCCCTAACTTCAGTTGGAATTCATCATTTATCATCAGTGGAAAATAAATTACACCCATTTCTGTTTTGTTTAGTCGGATCAGGAAAGTAAATAGCACAAGGAAAGACATAAATGAGAGCTTTCTGATGAATTTGCTGCAATAAAATGATCAAAGGCTATTTTTGTCTTTTTAGAGGACTACATTTTTCAAATAAACAGCTGCTATAATATTACTGAATGCATATTGTATCAAGTCAGAGCCTGCAAAATATTCACTGCTGAGCTCAAAATGATCTTGATTTGTCCCGCAAAAATTCAATTGCAATTATTTTGCTCAATGGCCGCCTTATAAGACAGGGTCTGCCCTATGAATGTTTCTTTGTTTAGGTAAAATGTTGATGGCTTGACAAGAGTATGAATTTTTGTTATATTTTCTATGTTTCACCACTAGTCTGTGCCATTGTATTGAAAACCTCTACATCTTTTAGCATCCGCTCATTGCAACAAATTTAATATTTATTCAGCTTTCAGCTCATTCAAATCTTACCTTGCGTTCGCTGGAAATTTTGACTGCCTATTTTCAGCAAAAATGAGAAACTCTATTCAGGAGTTTAGCTACACTGATGTAACTTCAGCTTAAAAAACATGTCTACATGCAAGATTCAAAGTTGGCTTTGAAATTGCAATAGATTAGTTTTAATGGCTGTTTGAACATTTTCATTTTCTGGAACAATGCAAACCGCTACACCTGAAATCAGTGTGGCTTAATAATGCCCAGTACACAGTGGGGGGGAAAAAAAAATAGAGGACAGTGTGAATGATGCAAAACCACATTCCGATGGGACCTAATTTTGTTCTTACAGCATCGTTGTTTCTGGATTATAATCAGACTTCTCCTTTACATTTAAGATTTTACCTGCAATTCCTAAACAGTTTGGATGTTTATTTTGTTTTATTGAGCCAAGGGGTGAAAATGCACTAAGTGCAATTGTGAGGATATGTTCCTAAATTGTGAGCTCATTCTGATTGTGACTGTTACCTCATTTACTCACAAATACTACTGTTCATTCTTTGATGTTCCTGATTTGCCGATAACCAGTTATATCCTGAAGAAGGATGCACATATCCTGTCTTCATTTATTTTGAATACAATGTACATGCCAGCACTAATATTACTAACAGCACAAATCCCTTCTATTCCCATCCTATATCAACTGCCAGCTCAGCTTTTCTTATTTCCCAGTATCTGCATACTGGTCATTTTCCAGTAAGTTGCAAGAATTCTTGTAGCTATGGGAACACTGAGTTCACCAGTATCCAAATTAGAGCTGTCAATAGGAGAAGAGAAGGTCAATTTATTGTTTTAAATAACAACTATGTTATTTCAAATAAAAATATATTTAATTGAATTTATCTCAGACAATGTCCTCTGCCAAGCCATTTGAACAATGTGTTATTATCATGAAGAAATCTGGGGCAGGATTTTCAAAGCGTCACAGGGTTAGTACTCGATGCAGGTGTGATTTCAAAATTACAGTCCCAGAGATCGTCTCAAGATCTCAATACCTCTGGGACAGCTTATAATTTTTAAGGATCTATCAAGGGGAAGGGAATGGGACACCCGTTCATCTCCAATTAACTGCTCAGTAAGCCCCTTAAGGAGCTTGTTAAAGGGCATGTCTGGTGCAGAATGGAATTTTTAAACTTCATCTTGGCAAACTGTCTGATGCATGTTAGTTGTCGGGTTTGTTGTAGGGATGAGGAAAATTTATTTATCTTTGAATTGCAACTGCTTTATCATGGACCTACTTGCCCCAGTGTGAGCACTGGACTTAGATTTTTTTTTGCATGGCCTCTTTCATCCCCGGCTTCTGGACCTGTAAAGAGCTTCATGTCCTCTTCGGCAAGGTAGTGGCAATCCCCAACATGGCTGCTGTCCGCCTTTGCTGCTTGTCCCAGGCAGGTCCCACTTCCTGCAGGCATTCAATGCCGCTAATTGAGCACCAAACTCACTTCCTGCCTAATTAGTCCATTTGAATTTTAAAATAACATTTTGAGAGTGACATAGCTGAGGTGTGAGGTTGGGACTCGGAATTCATTTGGATGTCAGGTGACAATGTTAGAAATGCAGGTCCCTTTAAGAGTAAACTAGGACAAGCTTTAGAGTGAATTGAGAGCAGGTGATGCTCATTGAAGCCTGTACTTAAAAGCTGGGTTTTTCCCCCGTAGGGGGCTTGCTTCGGGACAGGATCTAGAAGGGAAAAGTGGAAATTGGTATTTGTACTGAACTATAGTTTAACAATAAAATAGTTGTGATTCGCACAATGTCTTCTGCTGCCTGATTTGGTAAATTAAGCATCAGGTTCCCAACCCTGCATTAAAAATCCAGTGGTGATCTCATTGAAACATGTAAAAATTTTTAAGGAGATTCAGAAGATGGTGGTCATTTCCTTGGCTGAAGAGCCTAGAACCAGGCTAATAATCTTAGCATAAGGGGTCGGCCATTTAGGACTGAGATCAGGAGAAAGGTTGTAGAGCTTCGGAATTCTCTAGCCCTGAGGGCAGTGGATGTTCAGTCAATGAGCATATTCAAAACTGAGATCAATGGGTTCTTTTTGGCATGAAGGAAATCACAGGATATGGGATAGGGTGGGAAAGTGAAGTTAACCTAAAGTTCAACCATGATCTTATTGAAGCTGTGTACAGCTTTAACAGCCAGATTTTTAAAAAGAGGAACTGGAGAGGATACAAAAAGATTTTCAGAGGTTATATTGGACTGTGAGAATATGAAGAACGGATGGACAGGTTACGTCTTGGGAAGAGAAAGCTGACGACTGACCTAGTAGGGGTCTTTAAAATTATGAAAGATTTTAACAGAGGTGGGAGTGTTTCTCCAATTGTGGGGAAGAGTAAAACTCGAGGCCATCATATAAGGTAATAACCAAACAATCAAATAGGGAATTCAGAGGAAACATCATTGCCCAGAGAATGTGGAATGTGTTACTACAGTGAGTTGTTGAGGTGAATAATATAAATGCATTTATGGGGAGGTTGGATAAGCATGTTAAGGACAAGGGAATGGAGGGTTATGCTGATAGGTTTAGATGTGAAAGGAAGGGTGGAGGTTTGAGTGGATCTCAAATACTGGCATGGACTGTTTGGGCTGAGTAGCCTGTTTCTGTGCTGCAAAATCAACACGGCTCAACATAAATATATGTGGCATGTTTAGTTTGCACATACTGTCCAAATACACAAACATTGTACCATTCAATGCATATCAATGGTGAGGAAGACAATGAAAAGCCGTTTTCAGAAAAATAACATGATGAAGCAGTCCAACTCAGACAGCAACTTCTGTATATTTGCATTTAACTACACATCTGCCTCTCACCTGACGGGTAAGTAATGCAAGCCCCATTAACTTCACCATTATTTTGACAGCAAATTTTGGCCCATTAAAATTTAATTATATTTACCCATTACCTATATAGGATAAAACTGTTGAATGTGTAGGGAATGAGGATATAACACACATGACACAAACTATGAGGAGAAAGTAGCAATATTTTATCATCTAAATTTTAAAATATAAGATAGCCTTGAAACACACCTTGTTGCTTGGGGCATCGTGTATACACAAGTAGTAAGGCCAGGATGTTAGCATTGGAAAATGCAATATTTCACCATTTCAGGTACTCAGTATTTGTGTCAGGTGTTCCCAGATCAGGTATAATGTTGTCAGCCAGTGATTAAACCACACTTTACGCTGCCAAACAACGTGCTCGAGACCTATGACTTTTTTTTGTTTCCCATATCAATCATTCTTCACCAATTTGCCAGTTTAGTACTAAATCACAGAATCACAGTGCAGAAGAGGCCCTTCGGCCCATCGAGTCTGCACCGACACGTGAGAAACACCTTACCTACCTACCTAATCCCATTTACCAGCACTTGGCCCATAGCCTTGAATGTTATGACGTGCCAAGTGCTCATCCAGGTACTTTTTAAAGGATGTGAGGCAACCCGCCTCCACCACCCTCCCAGGCAGTGCATTCCAGACCGTCACCACCCTCTGGGGAAAAAAGTTTTCCCTCACATCCCCCCTAAACCTCCTGCCCCTCACCTTGAACTTATGCCCCCTTGTGACTGACCCTTCAACTAAGGGGAACAGCTCCCTATCCACTCTGTCCATGCCCCTCATAATCTTGTACACCTCAATCAGGTCACCCCTCAGTCTTCTCTGCTCCAACGAAAACAACCCAAGTGGCATATTAGAAGTAGTTTGATATCAATAATGATACCTTCACCTTACACACATTTTCAGAGAACATGAAATAAGAGTACATTTAATTTGCCTGCCAAGTGATCAGATGTAAAAAGTTTTGAACTAACTTTGTTCCAGATACCAACGGCTGACAACTTGAACAGAAGGGCTTTCTTTTTTTACATACACTGTTACAACCTTCTCTGGAGTGCTGAAACACACTCAAAAAAAAATTCCAATAGGCACAAATCCTACAGGAAATGCTTAGCAATATTCCTCAAATGTACTATCCAAAAACACAAGGTTCTCTGAAATAAATCGTGTTTCCAACATAAACATACCGATTGAAAAAAAAAGTAATGAAGAACTGTCTCTAATAATTTAGCAGAGATTGGGTGGCACTGCACTTCAATATGCTGCCCTTTCATCTAAGTATTTATTTTCTTTCTGCTGCCTTCAAAGACTCCTTAATGTCTTTTCAGATAGGTTCAACACCAGTTCTCAAAAGAACACAACTCCATTGCAAAAAATTCTTTAATTCAAACCTATCTAACAGTAACATGCAAAACATTATAAGAATTGCCGATGTGAAGTGGAAAGGTCATGCTGGTGCAGGAGTCTAAGGTTGATGTAAGAAATGAGAGAGATCTTTGTAATCTAACCTAAGTTACATCTGACCTGTGAGCGCTTGATGCTGACATTAGAAGCAAACATGAGAAAGGACAACATTTCCAAGCACAAATATCTCTTATTTTGATGAGCACAAATACTTGCCATGAAATATAAATCATGAAACTACACTGAAAACTATTTATTTTAAATATCCTGTACAGAAATTTGTTTTTGCAGGGTGACCAACATTCCATCATTGAAGAAATTGTAATCTTACAGAGAGACAGGCTTTCTCTCAATATTCTCATTGTAACTACCACTATAAATTGCTAAGAAATTTGACATGCTTTGCTCCAACAATTTAGTTAAAATCTGAATTGTAATCATCCCCCACCCTCACACACACCTTCTTTTCCTACTTAATTCCCATTCCTTTCAGCATTCGCATTTCCTACTACCTTTCCTAATACCTTTCATTCACTCACTTCACTTTCCTTAAACTCCTTTTCGTCTCATTTCTTCTTTCCCTCCAGCTGTGTCTCATTCTTTCATTCTTCCTCTGATAGCCTGTCCCCGCATTTCTCTCATTCCTTCTGTCCATGTATCTCTCCCATAGTATCTCATTATTGAACTTTGTTCTCCTCCATTCTTGATTCACACTCCATCTTTTCCCTTTTTTCAGTCTGTCATTTAATTATTCTGCTTTTCCTAGCACTTCTTGTTCCTTCTCTTCCTATCTTTATTACATACCGTATTCTGGTCTCTGGAGTCTACACATTTCCTATTCGTCCTTTTGTTTTGTTCCCTCTGTTTACACAGGTATTGTCAGAATCTCACTGTCTCATAAACTTAAATGGCACTCCAACCCCAAGAAATATTGTGTGCCTTTTTTCTTAAAAGGAATGCAATTTAAGATTTGTACCCAGAGGCAATGCTGCTCCTCATTTAGTCTAAGGCCTGAGTGTTTGTGGTATTCCATGTTTCCCAATGAATGTGGTGGTACATCAAGTTAAAATTAGATTAATCAAAAACAATAGACGGTGCACCAAAGACTAGAATCTATGATTAAGGAGGTTATAGGAGGGCACTTAGAAAATCTTATTGCAATTAGGCGGAGTCAACATGGTTTAGTAAAAGGGAAATCATGACCGGCAAATGTATGAGAGTTATGTGAGGAAGTAAGAAGTAACATGAATTAAAGATAATCTGTGGATGTGGTGTAATTGGATTTCCAAAGGCATTTGAAAAGATTACACATCAAAGGTTACAAGTGGTGTAGGGGGTTCCATATTAGTATGCATAAAGGATTGGTTGGCTAACAGGAAGCAGAGTAGGGAAAATGGGTCTTTTTTTGGTTGACAGGCTGTAGCCAGTTGAGTGCCACAGGGATCGGTGCTGGGGCCTTGACTGTTTACAATCTGTATCAATGACTTGGATGAAGGGGCTGAATGTATGGTTGCTAAATTTGCTGATGACGCAAAGATAGGTAGGAAATTAAATTGTGAGGAGGATATAAAGAGTCTTCAAAAGGGACTTAGATAGGTTAAGTGAGTGGGCAAAAATGGAGTATATGTGGGGAATTGTGAACTTGTCCACTTTGGCAGGATGGATGGAAAGTTAGTTTATTATTTAAATGGAGAAAAACGGCAAAATTCTGTGGTACAGGGGGATCTAGCTGTCTTGGCACATGAAGCACGACAAGTTAAGAACATGATAACATAAGAAATAAGAACAAGAGTAGACTATTCAACCCCTCGATCCGGCCCCGCCATTCAATAAGATCATAGCTGACCTTCTTTTGTTTCTATTTCCATATTCCCATCTAACCCCGATAACCTTTGATTCCCTGGCCTAACAACAATTTATCTACTTCTGCCTTAAAAATATTCAATGTCCCCAACTCTATCACCTTCTGAAGCAGAGAATTCCAAAGTCGCACAACCCTCAGAGAAAAAAAAAAATTCTCCTAATCTCTGTCCTTAAAAGGGTGACCACTAATTTTAAAACAGTACCCCCTAGTTCTGGACTCACCCACAAGAAGAAATATCCTTTCCACATCCACATTGTCAAGGCTGTTCAGGGTCTTGTATACTTCAATCAAATCACCCCTCACTCTTCTAAACTCCAGTGGAAACAAGCCCAGTCTGTCCAACCTTTCTTCATAAGACAACCCACTCATTCCAGGTATCAATCTAGTAAACCTCATTTTAACCACCTCCAATTTATTTACATCCTTCCTTAAATAAGAAGACCAAAACTGCACACAGCATTCCAGGTGCGGTCTCACCAATGCCCTGTATAACTGAAGCATAGCATCCTTACTTTTATGTTCAATCCCTCTCATAATAAAGAATAGCATTCCATTAGCCTTCTTAATTACTTGCTGTACCTGCATACTAACTTTTTGTGACTCACGTACTAGAACACCTAGATCCCTCTGCACCTCAGAATTATGCAGCCATTCTCCATTTAAGTAATACTCTGCTTTTTTGTTCTTCCTGCCAAAGTGAACAACTTCACATTTTGCCACATTAAACTCCATTTGCCAGATCTTTGCCTGCTCATTCAACCTATCATATCCATCTGCAACCTCCTCATGTCCTCTTCATAACATACTTTCCCACCTACCTTTGTGTCATCTGTAAATTTAGCTACCATGTTTTCACTTCTCTCATCTAAGTCATTGATGAAAATCTTAAAAAGTTGAGGCCCCAGAACAGACCCTTGGGGGACTGTACTCATCGCACCCTGCCAAAAAAAAACATTTATGCATACTCTCTGCTTTCTGCCAGCCAGCCAATCTTCTATCCATGCTAATATGTTACCCACTACACCATGCACTTTTATTTTCCGTGATAATATTTGATGTGGCACCTTATCAAATGCCTTCTAGAAATCCAAGTACAGTATGTCTGCAGGCTCCCCTTTATCCACTGTGCATGTTACTCCTTCAAAAAACTCCAATACATTGGCTGAACATTATTTTCTTTCACAAAGCCATGCTGACTCTTCTCTTCCCTATTGCCTTGAGCTCGTCTAAGTGCCCAGCTATAACCTCCTTAATGATGGAATCGAATAACTTCCCCACGACAGATGTCAAGCTAACAGGCCTTTACTTTTCTGTTTTCTGCCTCTCTCCCTTCTTGAATAGAAGGGTTATATTTACTACTCTCCAATCTGATGGAACCTTTTCAGAATCTAGCGTATTTTGGAAAAATAACACCAGCGCATCGACTACCTCATTAGCCACCTCTTTTAAGACCCCAGGATGTAGTCCATTGGGACTTGGAGACCTGCCAGCCTGGCAGCTCCATCAGTTTGCTCAGTACCGTTTCCCTAGTGATTTCAATTTTACCAAGTTCCTTTCTCCCGTTCACCTCCTGATTTGCAGTTATTACTGGAATGTTTTTTGTATCCTCTATAGTGAACACAGAAGCAAAATATTTGTTCATTTCTTCCGCCATTTCCTTATTATCTACTATTAACTCCCCACTGACACTGTCTAGAGGACCAACACTCACTTTACCTACTCTTTTCCTTTTTAAATACCTGTAGAAACTCTTGCTATCCATTTTTACATTTCCAGCTAGCTTCCTAGTGTTATGCAGGTACAACAAGTGATTAGGAAGGCAAATGGGATGATGTTTATTACAAGGGGAATGGAATATAATAGTAGGGGAAATTTGCTATAATTATGTAGGACTTTTATGAGGCCATATCTCAAGTACTCTGTACAGTTTTGCTCTCCTTACTTAATTGAGAAACGCTATAATAACATTAGCAGTTCTGAGAAGCTTCAAGCGACTGATTCCTGGGATGAAAGGGTTACATTATGAGGAAAGGTTGGACAGATTAGACCTGTAGCTATTGCTGTTTAGAAGAATGAGAGATTATCTTATTGAAACATACAAAATCCCTTGGGGAAATGATAGGGTGAATGTTGAGAGATGTTCCCCCTTGTAGGAGAGACAAGAACTAATGGGACACAGTTTAAACATAAGGGGTCTCCCATTTAAGATAGAGATGAGAATTTTTCTCTGAGGGTTGTCAGTCTATGGAATTCTCTTCCCCAGAGAGCAGTGGAGGCAGGGTTATTGAATATTTTTAAGGCTGAGTTAGATAGATTCTTGATTGACAAGGGAGTCAAAGGGTATAGAGGGTAGGAAGAGAAGTGGAGTTGAGGCCAAAACCAGATCAGCCATGATCTTATCAAATGGCCTACTCCTGCTCCTAATTTCTATGCCTGTAGGTAGGTATATATGACTGCAATAAACAGTTGGAGAGATGGGTAGAACACTGCCTTGAAATGCATTCCAGGGAATAGGCAGTCACCAGGGAAGCTCTAGATACCACAGAAAGCCTGCTTGTCACAGAAGAACTGGATATTGAACCCACGGTGGAGGAGCTTAGCAAAGCTATTGATTCACTTGCCATGGGCAAAGCTCCATTTGAAGATACTCTCCCAGCTGAATTCATCAAGCATGAGAAACTGGTGCTCCTGCAGCATCGGCAAACACTTCTTTGTCTCTGCTGCAGGAATATACGTGATTTCATGATGGTGACCCTCTACAAGGGCAAGGGTGATGGTAGCGATTGCAACTATCGAGACATCTCCCTGCTGAGCATCGTGCGAAAAATATTTGCCCGTGTTGTTCTTGTCAGACTGCAGATCCTGACTGAGTCCTCACCCTGAGTCCCAGTGTTGTTTCATAACTGGAGGATCTACAATTGCCATGATTTTCTCAGTGCAGCAGCTGTAACAAAAATGCCGTGAACAAAAAAGACCATTGTATATTGCTTTCATCGATTTCACCAAGGCATTTGACCATATGAGCGGAGGTGGTCTCTTAAAGCTGAAGAAAAATGGCTGCACACCAAAGCTGCTGAGTGTGATCTTTTCTTTCCATGACAACATGATGTGAAAGGTCAGCTTATGATGGGGCAACAACAGAACCTTTTGAGATCCGTAGTGGGGTCAAACAGGGCTGTGTCCTGCTACCAACACTTCACAATATATTTTTCTCTTTCCTGCTGTCATATGCCTTCAGGTCATCCACAGAGAATGTCTATTTATGTACCAGAACTGACAGAAAGCTGCTCATCCATTCTTTTCTGAGATACAAGACAAAAGAGCATAAGTCCTCATTCTAGAGTTGCTCTAGGATACTGCACCAGTATTCATTCCATAACCGAGGAATGCCTTCAGAAGCAAATGGGAAGACTCTTTCACACCTGTACAGAGTTTGCTTTGACCATCAGCATCTGGAAGACAAAAGTCATCGTCCAGGATGTTGCTCTGCCACCATCTATCAACACTGACAATGTGACCCTGGAGGTTGTTGATAGCTTCACATACCTAGACTCCACAATCACCAGCAATCTATCACTTGATGCTGAAGTCAAGACACATATTGCAAAAGGTGCAGCTGTTATGTCCAAGCCAAGTAAGAGAGTGTGGATCAACAGCAACCTGACTGAGAACACGAAACAACGAGTCTCCCAAGCCTGCGTCCTCAGTGCGTTTCTCCGCAGTAGTGAAAATTGGATAACATGTACCAGGCAGGTGAAAAGGCTGAGCAATTTCCACTTTCGCTGTCTCAGACATATCCTCAACATCTCTTTGGAGAGGTCCTGGAATATACTAATTCCATCAGTGTACAGACATTGCTAAGCCAACAACATCTGCACACTCTTGGCCAGGTTCACCGCATGGATGATGGCTCTATACCCAAAGATCTGCTGTATGACGAAATGGCCATGGGGTCACAACCTCTTGGGAATTCATACATCTGCTATAAGGACACCTGCAAGCGAGGTATGAAGATGGCAGGCACTGACACAGACAACTGCAATAGAGTCACTGATGGCAGTGGCCTCTGGAGACTGGCTACTTGGAAGGACATTGGAAGAAACGAGGAGCAAGGGAAAGCTCCACTGGCCAAGAAGAGGGACCAGTGAATCCGGCACCTTCTCAGCTCACTGTCTTCCACTGCAGCAGATGCTAGTTTTCCGAATCAATCAATGTTCTGTTGTTGAACATGAAACCTATCAAGGATCAGTGCAATTAGACAGTGTTTTAGAAAATAATTGTTTATTTTTAATCTTGCATTTAAAAACGTCTTGGTCGATTTCAGAGTGGATACCCAGTGCAGTTTTATTAATGCAACTGAAAATGGGTTTATCACAAAAAAAAACTATTTTTAGTAAAGGTATCCAATCCATCACCTGTGAGTAACCTGATTTTAAATAACAGAGAATGACTTTAAAAACTGTACAGAACCATTTACTAGTTTCTTTAGTTTTTAACCGTCAGCTTCTTAGTAAATGAATATGTTTTAATACTTGCAATGGCTTTCAAAGGCTATTAATGTCCTTGTGCCTATAAAGCTTAGCTCAATTTGTGATGGATTTAAATTGCATGTGAAATACCGCAATCTTTTGTGTTGGTTTGGACGATTTTGGGTGAAAATCCAGCACAACCTAGTGGACACCCTATCCCAGTATAATTGCCATACAGTAACCTGCAAATCATTTAAAAAGTTTGACAAGTCTCTCAATTGAGCTGGCCATTTGACTAGTTGGTGAGGGGGCTAAAAGACAAGACTGCAAAAATTGTTTTCATCTTACGCAGGGAGTTGTCGAGACAGAACAATCAGGTACCAGTGCTTAGGCTAAAAATCCCAAGGATACTGTAAAATAGATCAATAAAAGGTGAAATAAAAACAGGGAATAGAAACAAAAATTAGAGAAGAATAAAGACAGAACAGATTATCATTTAGTTACAGTTTGAAAGTATTGAATAACTATGCTTTGCTACTACAATGCTAAATGCCTGGAGTATTCTTCTGTAATATTACATGATTCTACAGCCTCAATGTGTCAGGTAGGAGAAATGGAAAATTTTGCGGCGATGGTGGCACACTAAGAGTACTAATTAATGAATTACACTCTCCTTGCATTATTTCACTAGTGTGAATGCAACACATCATTTTGTGCTGTATAAATAATATTTGATTTTTTCAGAGTTGTGCAAAGCAGTTTAGGCAGGATGCATTTGTATTGTGACATCCTGTGTGGAATGCTGACATTGTGTAAGAAACTGGCATAGAGGCTTCAGTTACCTCAGTTGTGTGGATAGACTGGAGAAGCCAGAGTTGTTCTCCTTAGACAAGAGAATGCTAAACGAAACTCGATGGAAGTGTTCAAAATCATGAGGGGTCTCGACAGAGAGAAATGTTCTTCTTGGTACAAGGGTCAAGAACCAGTGGACACCAATTTAGGGTGGCAAACCAAGCAACAACGACATGAGGAAAAACTTTTTGATGCCACAAGTGGTTATGATCTGGAAGGCTTGAGAGGGTGGTGGAGGCTGATTCGGCTGTGGCTTTCAGAAGGGAGTTAGATATGCACCTGGAGAGAAAAAGTTTGCAGGCTATGAAGAAAGGGCAGGAGAGTGGAAGTAGCTATGTTTCTCTTGCAGAGCGCCAGCACAGACGTTCAGTGACATTGCCTCATTCTGTGCTGCAGCCATATGATTCTGTCAGGCTGTTGGAAACCCTCCTCCATTTATAAGTTCTAATAATTTCTTCTATGTTATTTTTACATGTGTCATGTAGGTTAATAACACACCACTAGAGTTGGGCCACATCCAAGATGTCAGTATAGGGAGTGTGAAACTGTGACCACTATGGCATCACAAATGACATGATATAATGCTGTCAATGCCTGCAGGAATAAGTTAATACTGCCCCTATCCTTCTAGATCAGTGTTTTTAATGGAGGATCAAAATACAATGATTGATTTGTGCTGCACTGAACTTCACTGGCTCTGCAAATTATGATGCTTGTACAATTTTCCTGCAGTATCACACTAATAAATAAATAATCCCTGGTACCTGACAAAAGCTGCAAATTAATATATGGTTACTCTGCAAAACAAAACACAATGGAAATAGAATTCAAGCTCTCAAACCCACTCAAACAGAGAGTGCACTATGATTTAGTTCAAGGCCAAAATAACCAATGGAGCATGGACATCATCCTTTCATTTGTAAATACTGACATATGGATGCATGTATTCTATATAATGCATCAGAACAAAATAGGAAATCCTTCAATCGTATTTAAGTTCTTTGCCTACCTTTAGAAAAAGATTCAATGCTATAAAAGCAGCTGCCAGCACCAGCAATTGTATAGTTCCTTTCACAAAGAATGGGCTCAAGTTTGGGTCCTGCCGTCCTCCACACAGGGTCTCCTTTTTACATTAATTAATTGATATTTATTGACAAACAATCCAGTATTTTCTGTACCGATGTATCCATTTCAGTCTTACTTAAAATCTTAAATTTAGAGATGATATTTTCCATGTAAAAGTGATAAAAATGTTGTGCTAAAGTGAGTTTATAATTGCACAGTATAGCATACAGTTTGGAAGGTGAGTTCATTTTCATTCATTCATTTAGGCTATATTCATCAAATGTAGGATGTAGACCTCCTCATGCCTTGTTCATTCATCTCTAATCTTTGCTGTTCTCGCCCATGTAGTTCTTATAGGATCACCTCTAGGTATGATATCTTCTCCTCTGTCTCCCCTTTTTTCCTGTCCTGGGCTGCCACACCATTAATCTTTTCATCCAACTATTATCATTTCTTCAGGCAACATGCCCAACCCATTTCCATTTGGCTTCTTTTTATCTTCTAAATGATGCCCTTAACTCTGTTTTTCTGACTTATTTCACTGCACCTAATTTTATCCTAAATGTATATGTGTAACACCTGTTTTCCCATTGCTCCTTGAGATATGCACAGTTTTTGTTCTATATGTTTTGTAATTGTCCCTAATTCCCCAGGTGTCACGTCCTATTCTATTTAACCAAATAGCTGAAGAACAAAATGTATTGAGTTGGAAAGAAGCAAAAATAATTTTTCTTCATAAAAAAGGAGACATGCTCACAGAAAGAACTAAAGACCCATCAAGCTATTATCTCATTTGTACAAAATTCTAACTAGAATTATTCAAAAAGGATAAAGACAGCATAAGATAAGTATCAACCAAGAGAAGATGTGGGTTAGAGAAAGCTCTCATTGGCCCTACAATGGACAATTTACATACAATGAACCAAATCATGAAAAGGCAAGTGTGTACCACCAGAACCTGCAAGTTGAATTCATTGACTACAAGAAGGCATTTGACTCAATAGAACAGAGATTTATTTATAGTTTTAAGGAAAACAGATATAACTGAAGGATATAAGACAAGACTATATAGAGGGCAAACAAGGGGATACAATCTCGCCAAAAATATTCACCATAGTAATGAGGGACATGTTCAAAAAGATATCATTAGAGGAGAGAGGATTAAATTTTGATGAAGAAAAAACGAAGATATACACTTTGTAAATGATGTCACAGTAATTACCTCACCTGTTAATGACTTGGAAGTACAACTAAATAATAAAGATTAAAAATATTTGATTGAAAATACACAAAGAAAAACAAAATATTTGGTGAATTTCAAGACAGGAGATAACAAATTGAAGACCAATAAATTGAAAAAGTGACTGAATGCAAATATCTGGGCCAAATTTTTTTTTTCAATGGAGGCTTGTACAAATTAAGAAGTACTGAGTAAGATTGCAGCAGGACAGAGTTGCTTTGGGAGATACAGAGATATTCTGTGTAATAAGAAAATACCACTGGCATTAAGGAGGAGAACGAAGAAGAGAATGAAAGAAGAGTAGCAACTAGAAAATACTGATGAGTGAATATTATTCCCTTGATTTGGAAAAGGGCTTTATTCACATAACTTAATTGGGAGACATCTAGACTCTTCAGTTACTCAATAAAAGCCCTATTTTGGACAGAAAACTATAACATGAACAGCACCTCTAATTTCTTTCTTTGAATAGAATAATGTACCAAAGGGTATGATTTCATATTAAGAGTTAATAATGTGCAGTCTTTATATACTAGGAAAAGTGACTGAGGTTAAAAGAATTATGAGTCTGGGAAATGCACACAATTCATTTCCATTGACTTGCATAACCCTTACATCAATCACTGTGAATTTTGCTTTATGCATACATACATAAAGATTCATTCATATAGCACTGCTAATCCATAAAGCTCAGAGAACACAGAAAGAGAGAGAACACAGAAAGAGAGAGAACACAGAAAGAGAGAGAACACAGAAAGAGAGAACACAGAAAGAGAGAACACACAGGGCAGAATTTAATGCCCAACCGAGGCAAATTTGGAGGAAGGGGGCATTTAATCAGGTGGGAGTGTGCCGAGCCGGGATTCTGCCACGATTCAGTCAGAGGTGGGAGGTCTTGTGAACGTCCTACCCACCCTGACACCAATTAAGACCCTTAAGTGGATTGAATATCAGTGGCAGGCTAGGCAGCCATCATGCTGTAAGCCTGAAAAGCAAATCCTGTTGTGTTTGTTTGTGGGCTGTGGGGGAGGGGCAGGAATCCTTTGTTGTCAAGCACTTAGTGCCTGATCAAGGGACCCGGCATTGGAAAGGGGGAGGCCGGCTGTATGTCACCCCAATACCCTTTTATCGCACCTTCTTCTCTCCACACCCCCAGCAACCCCCAGCCAGTGACCCCCCTCCCTGCAACTCCCCTGTTTCCCTCCCTCACTTGTGTCCTATTGCTCACTGATCTTTGGCCTCTGGTGAATGCTCCACCAGTGGCACTAATGGCAATGAGGATCTGCCAACCTCTGATTGGCTGGCAACTCTAGGGGATGGATTTCTGGACCCAGGGTCCTTGATCCCAAGAAAGGCCCGCTACTTGCCACAAGTAGCTGACTGGCACTTAATACGGCGGGCTTTCCCCAAAAGATGCAATGTGGGCCTGTCATTGGCTCTCCAGCCAGTTGGTGAGACCCCGCTTGCCTGGATTGAATTCCACGCATAGATTTTGTTTTCTGAAACAAGCAAGGCTTACAGAAGTGAAACAAAGAATCTCACATAATCAAGTAAAACACCATGGCCTGAAGTGTCTGCTCAGCTGCGCTTTGTTGGCATAATTCGACTGAAATTGCATCACTGGCACAACAGATCACGTGATTTTTAGCACAAATAATGTTCAGTGCTTTTCCTACAATCTTTTTCTGAAACAGATTCTGCCCACAAGACTGTTTGTGCCCTTAGGGTGAAGTAATCACCATTGGGAGTTTTCACTAATTGTGCTCATTTTGAGGCATTTGAGGATGCATCAAAAATGAAACAGAATATTTGGGCATGACATTAATAGGAACATTTTAAAAGCTTTTGAATTTTTTTTCAGTTTATTAAAACCCGACTATTGTACCTCAATAAAAGCCTCATTTCATATTTTTTTAAAAGTAATCTTCAATAATTTGATATCAAGTTACTCAGACAAGGGATTGACAGTGAAATTAAAAATGCTTATATTTTGTGATAAGCCCATTTTCATTTGCATTAATCAATCTGCACCAAGTTATCGTTCTTAAATATATGAAGCAATATTTCTTAAAGCCAGTTTTTCTTAAAGATTATGTTTTGAAATGCTGCCAATTGCTGGGCTATGTGGTGACCAGTGAAATGCAAATAAGCTTGAGGGGGAAATATGAGGGAAAAAACATTTACACTTCAAGTGGAAACTCTACCCCCATATTTGTCTGCAGGAGATACACTGAAGTTTTTGTTTCAAGAAGTTGTGTCATTTTGGAGAAAGCAAATGCTTTTTGCAGTGCTGAATGTGTGGAAAATTCAGATGGCAATGTTGTTATTTGTCTCAGCAAACTGCCCAACAGAGATCAAAGGGATTGCATCTTCCAAGGAACTCGATTTGTGAAAATCAATGAAGCTGTATGTTAAAAACAAAAAGCTAAAAGCTACTGCGGATGCTGGAAATCCAAAACAAAAACAGAATTACCTGGAAAAACTCAGCAGGTCTGGCAGAATCGGTGGAGAAGAAAACAGTTGACGTTTCAAGTCCTCATGACCCTTCGGCAGAACTGAAGTATAGATAGGAGAGAGGTGAAATATAAGCTGGTTTAAGGTGGGGGGCGGGGGGAGAGAGAAGTTGAGGGTGGGGTGGTTGTAGGGATAAGCAAGCAGTGATAGGAGCAGATAATCAAAAGATGTCACAGACAAAAGGATCAAAGAGGTGTTGAAGGTGGTGATATTATCTAAGAAAAGTGCTAATTAAGAATGGATGGCAGGATACTCAAGGTACAGCTCTAGTGGGGGTGGGGTGGAAAGACTAACAAAATATTCGTTGTAGATTTAAAAATAATGGAAATAGGTGGGAAAAGAAGAATCTATATAAATTATTGAAAAAAAAGGGGGAGGGGGAAGAAACGGGGTGGGGATGGGGGGAGGGAGAGTTTAAGATCTAAAGTTGTTGAATTCAATATTCAGCCCGGAAGGCTGTAAAGTGCCTAGTCGGAAGATGAGGTGCTGTTCCTCCAGTTTGCGTTGGGCTTCACTGGAACAATGCAGCAAGCCAAGGACAGACATGTGGGCAAGAGAACAGGGTGGAGTGTTAAAATGGCAAGCGACAGGGAGGTTTGGGTCTTTCTTGCGGACAGACCGCAGGTGTTCTGCAAAGCGGTCGCCCAGTTTGCGTTTGGTCTCTCCAATGTAGAGGAGACCGCATTGGGAGCAACGAATGCAGTAGACTAAGTTAGGGGAAATGCAAGTGAAATGCTGCTTCACTTGAAAGGAGTGTTTGGGCCCTTGGACGGTGAGGAGAGAGGAAGTGAAGGGGCAGGTGTTGCATCTTCTGCGTGGGCATGGAGAGGTGCCATAGGTGGGGGTTGAGGAGTAGGGGGTGATGGAGGAGTGGACCAGGGTGTCCCGGAGGGAACGATCCCTACGGAATGCCGTCAAGGGGGGTGAAGGGAAGATGTGTTTGGTGGTGGCATCATGCTGGAGTTGGCGGAAATGGCGGAGGATGATCCTTTGAATGCGGAGGCTGGTGGGGTGATAAGTGAGGACAAGGGGGATCCTATCATGTTTCTGGGAGGGAGGAGAAGGCATGAGGGCGGATGCGCGGGATATGGGCCGGACACAGTTGAGGGCCCTGTCAATGACTGTGGGTGGAAAACCTCGGTTAAGGAAGAAGGAGGACATGTCAGGGGAACTGTTTTTGAAAGTGGCATCATCAGAACAGATGCAACGGAGGCGAAGGAACAGGAAGAATGGGATGGAGTCCTTACAGGAAGTGGGGTGTGAGGAGCTGTAGTCGAGGTAGCTGTGGGAGTTGGTAGGCTTGTAATGGATATTGGTGGACAGTCTATCATCAGAAATTGAGACAGAGAGGTCAAGGAAGGGAAGAGAAGTGTCAGAGATGGACCATGTGAAAATGATGGAGGGGTGGAGATTGGAAGCAAAATTAATAAATAAAATTTAATAATTAAATGTATGTTAATCTGTTCACATGTCATTGTCAGGCATATGAAAGACCACAAGAATAGCCTTTACCATATGTACAAGTGAAAACATTTCTTCCAATCGGCACCCATGCTATTTATGTTTTCTCTCATTTAGGTTATATTTTCATAATTCTGGTTTGTTTTTCTCCTAAAATAAACATTTCAAAATGAATGTAATAGAAATACAAAATGATAAAGGGTGAAAAATGAGAAATATAAAATCGTTTTTTCTTTCATCTGTCAATAAAGTTATGGCCCATTGAATTTTAATAACTGAGATCGTGATTTTAACTGGGCTTTTATCTTAATCATCTTGCTGGAATCCAGGTGCACACGGTTTGTGCTGTTAAACTACTTTTTAAAAAGGAAGAACTGATTATTTTATGAATTTATACTTTTGGCATAGAGCTTTCTTAGGCTATTGAAATCTAAGTCGACCATTTAACTCCTGGAGCCTACAATAGATCATGGCTGATCTGTACCCAAACTCCATTTAACCCTTTTGTTCCATATCCCTTGATAGCCTTACTCAACAAATAATCTATTGATGAATCTTAAAAATGTCAACTAACCATGCGTCCCCAGCCTTTTGCAGAGAAGTTTCTGAGTTTTCACTATTTTTATTGTGAAAAAGTGATTTTTGATTTCATCCTTCTGGTGCACTTCTACCTGGAAAACCTAAATCTGTTTGCTCCTCCATAGGTCCTAGTCTCATTCCATTAAGAAAACATAACAATTTGTCTTTCTTGAATCCCAAGTGGGTGACATCACACAGTGAATTCTGTCTGTTATTGTTTTGCCCTTCCAATCTTTCCACATCGCTTTGCAACTTCTTGCTACCGTCCACATAACTTGCTGTGCCACCAAAGTTGTTGTCAACTGAAAACCTGGATATTCAGCTCTTCTTTATCCAAGTCATTAATATGGATGGTGAGACCACAATCTGGATCCCTGGGGAAAACTGCTTGTGACATTCTGCTAATTAGAGCTCACTCCCTCAATGCCTACTACTTCCTACCCAGTTGCCAATGCAAGGTTACTTCCAATTTCCAGGCACTCTTGATTTTGCTGAAAACCTCTGGCACAAAACCTCATCAAATGCTTTCTGAAAGTCCCTATGAACAACATCTCTAACCACTTCCCTATCTACCACAGTCCACCTCAAAATACTCAACTGGACAGGATCTACCATTCACAAACCCATGCTGACTCTCTTTCATCAGTTGATATTTATCCAATTGCTCAGTTACTCTGTCTCTGAATATACATTACAGTGATTTCCCCACAAATAATGCTAAATTGACAGATTTGTAGTTACTTCCCTTCCTGATTTCTCTTTCTCTTAAATAGTGGAGTAAGATTTTAAATTTTCCAAACTAACAGCAGAATTCCTGAATCTAGAGTCCACTGAGAAATTATAACAAATGCGTCAATAATTTCATCATATATTTATTTTAATATCCTGGGATGGAAAACCGTCAAATCCTGGAGATATGTCAATCTTAAGTTCCACCATTTTCTCCATTCTCACAATCTTCCTCCTCTTACTTTATTTTTAAATTCTCTTGTACTGCTGGTCCATTGCCCTTTTCGTCCAATGTGAAATCAGATAGAAAATGTCTCATTTAACAAGTCTGCCATCTCCTTATTACCATTATCATCTTGTTTGCATTCATCTATGATGGCCCATATTCCCTTTTATCACATTCTTAAAATACTTATTTAAAAAAATCTTTTGTTTTTACCTTCAATATCCTTGAGGGAAATAAACTGGCAGGGTTGTGGGTGTAGAGTGGGGAATGCACCTGACTGGGTTGTTTTACAAAGAACCGGCATTAACTCAATGGGTCGAGTGGTCTCCTTCTGTGCTGTTTAATGACTCTATGACCCTATCGCTTTTAAGTTGTTTTTCATATTCCCTTTATGCACTTTTTTTTTACTTTCATGGGTTTTGGCATAGACCTTGTGGGCCAATTAATTTTTTTCACCATTTACCTTAATGTGTGCAAGTGCGTAGTGGTACCCAAAATCTTAATAAACAGACTTGGTGTGCAAAGCTTTGCACTAAGCATTGAAATTATGAAGTGTATCTGAGAATATCAGTTAGTATATATGTTTGCATCTAGGCCATTAATTATTTTTTTATTTCAGTGAAATTAAGCAAAGAGTAAGCATAAAGAAAACCCTTCAAATCACTCCACAATGTATTCCATCCAATAGTCTATATTGTTTGTTGCTATGCATATAGAATTATGTCATGTGAAAGGTGTTTCGTCAAAGTGGTCCATAAGCTAAGAATGTGTGTGTGTGTGTGTGTGTCTGCGTGTGTGTGTAGCCGGCCCTTTTTTAATTTATAAATTGCTAAATTTAAAAATAACCCAGAAGACAAGCTTTAGTCTTAAAACAAGATAAAGGTTAGTTTATTCCAAAAACTACTGCTGAAAGTTACTTAGGTTAAAGGGATAAAGTTATTACTTAAAGATGAGATATCAAATCAGCCTCTGCGAGATGTCGCTGTGAGCCCATGAAGTGAAGCGGTTGAAACATGAGGTTCGGTTTTGCAGTCCCGTTGTCTTCTGCAGTGGACTAGTCATTGGCTGCTTTTCTTTAGGTGGACTCAACAGGTCAAGCAGGTTCTGGGAGAGAGTGAAAAAGTTTCTTGTTTCTCACTAGTTCTGCGGTTACGACACTTGGCAATTGCCTGGACACTTTCGGCACAACAGCAATTGACTTCTTCATACCTTCCTCTTTGACTCCCGCTAGCAGAGAGAAAACCCTCTGATGTCTTTCAGAGTTCTTGGCTGTTTCAGCAGAGAGCTGTGTGCTGCTATTGTCTCTCATGCTGCCACTCAAGATGCCTCTTACAGTCTCCTTCATACAGTTCAAAAAGCACAAAAATGGCTGCCATGTTAATTTTCAAAGAGTCATTGTTTCAACAGGAAAAGCTAATTATCTTGTGATCCTTTGATGTCCCTTCCTGCTCCTGTTCCTTCAGAAGCGAAGGGGTGTTCACACCTTATTAAGAGGATACAATGGACATGCCTGGAGGAGTGTTTTGCATTTTAATGACTCTTTGTGGCCAGCTCTAGAGATACGAGTCCGACGAGGTTTGAATAAACACAGAAAAGTACCATCTTGTCCGTCTATACTTCCATTTTGAAAAAGACTTTTAAACTCAATGTAAAGGTTTCAAGACAGAAATGTACCTTTAAAAACCATTGACTTTAAAATCTGCAATATCATTAGTACTCTTTCGTGACAACTACGTCGCTACAAAGTTCGGCATTTGGAAATTGAATTAAAGGAGCTCTTTGTTATCTGCAAGTAGGTCAGGGAAGACAAACATATAAAGCGTTGCTTCTTACAGTACGCCTACATGGAAACGAATTGAAGCATCCACTTATGTTAACCTTAACAGCAGCTTTTCTTGTTAAGATGCGCAACTACTTGCTTCATTCCTTTTGAATCGTGATTGAGTGCAAAATATTGTTTCGGGAGAACAAACCCTGAAAAGATTTGATTTTTGCCATGTGTCTAGATAATTCTAGGGTGGCTGCCATCTAAGGACCATGAATCAGTTTCACAGCACAAAAAAAAATCATTGCATCCACTTATACCATACCCTGACAGATTCTCGTAAATAAACTTCCAAAAATTGATAACAATTTTGCCTTGCTAACTGCACAGTCTTTCCAATAAAGCAAGGATAAGTATGGCACAGCAGTTGATGGACGTCCTATTAATGGAACATATAAACAGGCACGAAGATCCATTCCGCATACTATACATCCTAATGGTTTATAAAGCAGTTCAGGATAGGCATCTGTATTACAGGCACTGTTCTGTGGCAGTCTTGAAACGGATCCCACGTGAGATTAGCAGATCTACACAGGAGCAGTTCTGTCATACAAAGCATTGTATCAAACTGAGATGCACAATTAGGTGTGAATCATGGAGTATGATGCTGTATGAAGTACAAATATCCAAAATCAGCCAATGTTAGGCTAATCAATAAAAGTAATGCAATGTCTATAAATCCTGAGGGATGCCTATGAGTAACTATAGCATGCCTATATTGCCACCAAGTCATCAAGTGTTCTAAAATAAGAAACTATATTAACATATATATACACACACACATATTATATATATTTACACACATTTATTGCTCCAAAGACTAGAACAACAATCCAAAATTAAAATCTCTATACTCTTCTTCCAAATTATGATCTTTGTCCCAAATATTTAATCAGCTGCCAAATGCACGTGTGCTATATACAATATAGTATATTGTTAAAATATTTTACTGCAATTGTTACATAATCACTTCTTTTAAATTGGTAATATAACAGCCTAGAACTTAGTGTTAAAAATCCTCGGAGTAAAACTAGAATACTGTTGTTGTCAAACACAGAATTATCTTCCAAAGAGATTCATGGTGATGTAAACTGACCAACAATTGACATCAACTCCTCAGCTGATGTTAACCATACCTGGACAGCTTTAACAAGTGTGGTGCCAGGATCGGAGAATATATATATATATATATATATAGAAAATAGTTATTAAAACCTTTGATAGCTCAAATAGCTGAAGGGTATTATTTTTGCAGTTACTTTCAAAGTTACAATGGTTACTATCTAAAGTCATAGGACATAGAGACGCATTAAAATTGACACATTTTGTTTAAAATACTAAACTAGGTGGATAGGTAAACATTTTAAACTAGGAACTAGCCAGTGATTCACAAAAGATAAAGCTGCATGTGCGCAGAATAATCGTAGGTGCAATTTAATGCGGACAAGTATAAGACTGTCATACGTTCACTGGATGATGGAGAACTAACCATATGCAAAATTGAAAGAGACTGAGGAGGGTAATAGCAGATTTCCCAATTAAGATGTTAAATCAATGCAGAATAAACAAAGGACACAGGTTACTGAACTCTATGGCTAAATCAGTAGATGGTAAGTCAGCGAATTTCATACTAAATTGCCAAACTATTAACAGTTGAAACAATCTTTCACATAAGAGTATGAAAGCAAAGACGTGTAAGCAAATTAATGATCCAGTGGGGTGAAAGGATGGAGAGGCTTTTTATCCAGCTGAATAAGCTAAGGTGGGATGGATGCATCACTCATCTGTATTTATCTAGCCATATTCAACATGCTTATGGGCTGTACAAACACATAATCAATGTGAAAACAACTCAGCTCTTTTAGAAAAAGGTGGACAGATTTTCTACAAGCATTGGTGTGGCAATGTTAAAAGCTGATAAAACAAAATTAAGCTATTTTCTCCAATTTAATATTTCTGCTTTAGTTCTCTCAGTACCGCAGACTAATATCCGTATTCCCACAACATTTATTGGGTAGTGTTAGCTAAACCAGGCATGACCTGCTGAAATGGCAGTCCTTATAATAAAAACTTCCAAATACAAATAATCTAATAACGGGTCTTGAAAATTTCAAATGGTGGGGCTGTGACTATTTCCTTTGGCAGCTTGTTCCATTGTGGGATTGTCCTTGGCAGTGGTGTAGTGCTGCCAGAGTGCTGCCCTGGCCAACTTCTATTTAAAACAGACTTGTCCAACTCAATGCAGCCCACCAAGCTTGTTGGACATTCAACTGACTTATATTTGAAAATCGTGTAAAGCTGCTCATCCAATCACAGGCTGGTTCCTCCCTGCATTGAGAAACCAACCTGTGTTTGGACGAGCAGCAAAGAGTGGGAAGGTAAGATTTGAAAGTAAGTTCCATGGCCTGGAATGCGAGGCAGCTGGAGAGGAGGGGCCCAGAGGAGCCTGAAGCAGCTGGAGCGGCAGGACCAAGGGGAGACCGAGCAGAGTGCGAGGCAGCTGGAGCAGTGAGAACCAGGGGAGCCCCAGCGGAGCACGAGGCAGCAGGAATGTTGGGGCCCAGGCAAACCTGAGCAGTGGCCAGGCAGCCACAGCAAGGTAGTTGGAGCAGGGCCCACTGGGGTAACTGGAGACTGTGTGTGAGAGAGGGAGAGACAGAGAGCGTGGAGGGGAGAAGAGAGAGCGTGCAGGGGGAGAAAGCTTTGGGAGTTGGCAGGGGTGGGGGGGGGGGGGGGGGGTAACAGAATGTGCGGGGTGAGAGAGAGTGATTCACATTAATTCCTTGGCTGTGATGGATTGAGGATGTAAAACATGATATAGTTCTGGTATTCCCTGCTGGCGGCTTTATATGGAACTTACTGCATAGAAACAGGCCATTTGGCCCACATCATCTATGTTGGTGTTTATGTCCCACACAAGACTCCTCCCACCCTTCTTGATCACAATATCAGGGTGGCCTTCAGCTTCTTCTTCCTCATGTGATTATCAAGTTCCTTGAATGTATCTATGCTAGAATCATAGAATTGTTACAGCATTGAAGGAGGTCATTCAGCACATTGTCTCTGGGTTGGTTCTCTGCAACAGCAACTTAGCTAGTCTCACTCCTCCACCTTTTCCCTGTAGCCCTGTAAAATTTTTTCTTTTCAGATAATTATTCCCTTTTGAAAACCTCAATTGAATCTGTCTGCACCACATGCTCAGGCAGTGCATTCCATACCACTTGTTGCATACAGAAGTTTTTCCTCATGTCACCTCTGGTTCTTTTGTTAATTGCCTTAGGGTTCTCAACCTTCTGCTGATGGAAACAGTTTCTCCCCATTTATACTCTCCAAACCCTTTATGATTTCAAACATGTCTAACAAATCTCCTCTCAACCTTCTCTTCTCCAAGGAGAATAGTCCCAGCTTCGCCAATCTATCCACATAACTGAAGAGTCATCCTCGGAACCACTTTCATAAATCTTTTCAGCACCTATTCTAGAACCTGCACATCCTTCCCACTGAGGCTGAACCAGTGTTTCATGAAGGTTCATAACTTACTTTCTTTTGTGCTGTGCACCCCTATTTATAAAATCCAGGATTCAGTATAATTTATTAACTGCTTTCTCAACTGCCCTGCCACCTTCAATGATTTATGCACAGATACACTCAGGTCCCTCTACTCCTCCATTTCCTTCAGAATTGTATCCTTTATTTTATGTCACCTTTCTTCCTTCTTCTGACCAAAATGTATCGCTTCACACTTCTTTACATTAAATCTCACCTGCAACATGACTGCCCATTCCACCAGCCTGTCTATATCCTTTTAAAGTCTATCACTATCCTCCTCACAGATCACAATAGTTCCAAGTCTTGCATCATCTTCAAATTTTGAAATTGTGTTCTGTGAACCCAGGTCTAGGTTATAGGTGTAAACCAAGGAAAGCAGCAGCCCCTCTATATACCATCCCCCAGTCAGGAGTAGGTAAAGTTTTCTGTGAATCATGTTTTTAATAGGTTTGAATTAAGTAATTAAATTGTTGCATAATGAAATTCTAGCTATGCTAAAGACAAATGATTCAAAATATTACATGGTTCAAAATAAAATGCCTAATGGCACTCATATTTTTCACTTAAAAAGCATAGTTTTCTGACATTTGGGGACTCAAATGATCAACACATAGGAGATTTCGAAATGTTATGGCCAACACATTTTCTTGGAGCTTCTGGATCTCAAAATTTGGCACTACACCACTGTTCCTTGGGAAGAAAGATTGTTGATACACTTTCTTGGAATAGTTACACATATTTGTTTATATTTCATATACATTTTAAAAGACGTCATATAATGATTATTCTGGTAATTGTTTCATAGCTCATTGGCAAGCTGAAAATAATTTTTTGGCGATGATATATTGACTGAGTCAGATAAACTGCCATTTTCTGTCAATGGATCTCATTACAAATAACAAAGAGCATTCTTATCATATTAAATTAGTACCTTGCCCTTTATAAATATACTGCATGTAGGATTATTTTTGACTAAAGATTGTTATAATGGAAAAGCACCTGATGGTGAAATGGTTTCATAAATGTTACAAGATAAAAAACATTGCAATAATTGACCCATAATTATAAATGGTTATGACAAGGTAAATAAATAGTGATGGATTGCTTTCAATGGTCACCAAAGCAGTGATAAAAAATATTCATTTTTCAGATAATCACAAAAAATAGAGATTTAAAATATCATTCATTAGGTGATTAGAATATACTATATGCCATTGCTGAAGCAGGGACCATAAATTCTTATAAAGGAGTCAGATAAAAGTTTGTAAACTAGGTATATTATAGAGAACAAAAGGTGAACTGGGGAATAGGATTAGACTGGTGACTTCTGTGAAAATGTAAAAACTGCTGTAAATGTGAGGGGCCAAATGGCCTATCTCGTTGCTGTAACATTCAATGCCCTAGTTGAAATGTTTGATCAGTTAAATTCTACAATGTTGAAGGAACTTTGGTTTCAATTATTTTATCACTAATGCACAGCTTCAAATAAACAGTTAGAATTATTTCAAATGTCACAAGAATCAATGTTAGATTAGTTTAGCTATGTGTTAGATTAGCTATGGGAAGAATTTTCCCCCCGTCAGGGGGGTGAAGTGCAGGAGCGGGCGCGGTGTCATTTTACGTGGGTGGGCCAATTAAGGCCCACCAGCGTGATGTCCGCCAGGAAGCACTATGTGCTCCCTATGCGTGCGGGGGAGGGGGGGTGCGGTGGGGGTGGCGGTGGAATCCCTCAGCCGAGAGTGCGCTCTTTCGTGCATGCATGCGAAGGAGCGCACTGATCTCCCTGAGACTAAGTGCTGTCTCAGGGAGATCAGCGCCAAATTTAAAACTTGCGAAGGGGCAAAAATGAAATTTCCCTGACACGTCCTCTCATGTGACAATGTCACATGAGTTGGGACATGTCCATCACGTTTAATCAAACTTATATTAAATTTTTAAAAACCCCCATGTAACCTCAACCCGCCCATGGGTGAGGCTTCATTCTTCTTCCAAAGCCCGCCTGGGCTCCTGGCCTGCCCACCAATCTTAAGGTTGGACGGGCAGGACCATGTATTACTTTAATTACTTTTTAAATGGCCTCAATAGGCTGTTGACAGGTCGGCGGGAGCACAGCTGATTCGGCTGCACCCCCACTGACCTGAAAATTGAAATGATGCGGGGTGACGTCGGGAGTTCCGCCTGATGTCACCCCGCATCATTTTACACGTCGATGAGCGGGCCACGCCCCCTGCTCGTTGACCTAAATATCCTGGCCTATAGTTGAGGAACAGGTAACAGTAAATGTGCCAAATATTCAAGCCTGGTCACTACAGGTTTATTCGCCTAATATCTGGAGTAGGAAGATAGTTCATAACATTTTACTACCAACGTTATGATGTTACAAATGAATATACAAAAGCAGAAATATCAGAGAAATTAGTATGGCTGGAGTTTCCAATCAATTGCATTGCTTTTCTTCCGTGCAGTTCACCTGATAATTGGTTTAACCAGTGAGAAAAAGGGCAGAATTTTAATCACAAATTGCTCAGTTGGTGTTTCCGCAATTTTTCGCGTTAGTTCTAAAACACACAAAACTGGTCACAATCACAGGATACAGAGTCATGGAGGATTTAAAGCCCAAGACAAAGGATTTAAAATTTAATGCTTAAGGGAATGGAAAGCCAGAGGTTAGCAAGAACAGAGTGATAGAGAAATTAGATAACTTGTGACAGGGCATGAGCTGCACAGTTTTAAATTGGAATTTGTAGGAAGAGGATGGTGGGAAGGCAATTAGTAGAGGATTTGATTATGATAACTGTTTCAGCAGTGTAGGGACTGAGTTACAATAGTATGCTGAATCCATTTGAATTTCAGAGGGTGATCAAGGAAGAGAATGAGGTAAGTATCAAAAGGAGTGGAGTTTGCGGTAGGGATCCAAGTCTACGGCATCAATAGAAGGGTCAGAACATACTATTTTTTGATGTGAAGGAGTTGGTGGAAAAATCAAAATCACAGTGCAGCATTGCCACCAGCACACAATTCAATTTGTAAGTGGTTGGGAAATAGAGATTCAGTGCTACAACTAAAAAATAGGCAGGAAACTCATTAATTTATGCAATTCAGAGATCTATGACAAACATAGGACCACAATGCAATTTTCATGTTGCTATGTGAACTGTGGAAGTCCTGTCAATGAGACTAAACATGATGTGAACAAGCTGGCACACTTTATAGGGACTGCTGTTGGCCGGTCCAAAAATGCTCCAGTTAAGTTTTGTGAAACATATTTGGGGGGCTGGGAGGACAGTGTTCTTCCATCTCTTCCGCTATCTCCAGGCCCTTCCCTTTAATACCAATCTGCCGTCTTGGCTCTGTGGATAAACTAGTAGATTTTGTGGCTTTTATGAGCTGCCTATATTCAGTCCATTAGCCTGGGACTCTCTGTTCATTCAGACCTACTGAAATATTTCTGCTCAGCTTACATTTTTTTGACATTGTTATCTGGTGACTGAGATCCAATTTCTCTTACACTCATCTTTCCTCCCTCTTTTTTTCATTTATTTTTTCTTCTATTAAAAATTATTTTTTTTCTTCTGTTGGCTTTCAAAAGTTAATTTGTATACCATGCCACACTTGTTAGGGATTTATAGCTCGAAGATCGAGTTTGCTCTTTTGAAGACTTTGTATTGTTTTTGGTTTTCGTCTTAATCAGGCAGACAAACTGTACATTATAATGTCGTCTGGGAGTTTAGATGCAAGTGACTGTGCATCAAAGAAAGGAACAGAAGAAATAACTCACAGTTAAACTCTTTTTTTGTCAATTGTGGTCATGCAACAACCTGCTAAATAGAGAAGCAAGTGGTAGCTATAACAGTTTAAGTTACTTTGGACTCTATTTTCTTCCATTTGTTGCTAGCAAAAAAAAAATCTTTGCTTTGTACTCTCAATTTTATTGTTACCATTAGAAAATGGAGGAAAATCATGTGCCGCTGAACCCTATGACATATTTGGTGTAATAGGAGAGCACTATAGGAAGCTGATCAACAAGGACACAACCCTTAGACATAAATTTCATCTGCATTCCGGTGCCTACATGGTCTACTTTAATAATATTCCAAGTACTGAGAAGCGGAAGCACTGATCAATTTGTCACAAGCTAGTTAACTACACTTTCTCCCTAGGTCCTTGAATGATACCAGACTTCTGTACATTTGCATCACATGCACGAAAAATGGATAGTTAATTACTTCCTACCTGAAATTCTGAATTTTTGATCAAACTATACCTGCTACAATGAGAGAAATATGCCTCTTGTAAATAATACGAGTGCCTCTGGTAAACCCTGGATCTTGCAATATAAAATTACATATTGCTTATCTTTAAAAAAAAACTGTTTTGCAGACTAGTAGAAAGAAATGTACTTTGTAATGAGGCAATTGGCTGAACTTTATAGGGGATGGGACAAAGAAGGTGGGAGAACATAAAATAAATATATTGCATGCTCCCGGTGTATCACAAAAATTTTGCACAGACACACAAGGATTTCAGCACCTTTGACTATGAATGCTAGCACCGCAAATTAGAAATTAGATGGCGTAATAAAGTGAACAATTTTTTGAAAGATAAGAAACAAATTGACAAACTATTCACCTTCCTCAATAAAAAAGTCAAAATGTTGTGATCAATTAATCAGTCACAGCCAAAGAAAAGATTCAAGAAAATCTGAACACTACACTTAAGAGAAGAATGGAAAGTGGATTTCCCATGCTGTAAATGTATTAAAGTGCTTAATGTCGTTCTGTTCCATTTATATACTCAGGTATTCTGATTTAATTTATTAACTATGTTATAGATTGTTATAGAAGAACAAATCTGTATTTGTACAAAACAAAAACAAAAATACCTGGAAAAACTCAGCAGGTCTGGCAGCATCTGTGGAGAGGAGCACAGTTAACATTTTGAGTCCGCATGACTCTTCAACAGAACTAAGGAAAAATAGAAAAGCGGTGAAATATAAGCTGCTTTAAGTGGGGGGGGAGACAAGAAGAGCTGGATAGAGGGCCAGTGATAGGTGGAGATAACCAAAAGATGTCACAGACAAAAGGTCAAAAAGGTGTTGAAGGTGGTGATATTCTCTAAAGGAATGTGCTAATCAAGGGTAGAAAGCAGGACGAGCAAGGTACAGATAGCCCTAGTGGGGGTGGGGTGGGTGAAGGAATCGAAAAAGTCTAAAAGGTAGAGATAAAACAATGGATGAAATACATTTAAAAATAATGGAATTAGGTGGGAAAAGAAAAATCTACATAAATTATTAGAAAAAACAAAAAGGAGGGGGAAAATCGGAAAGGGGGTGGGGATGGAGGAGAGAGTCCATGATCTAAAATTGTTGAACTCAATATTCTGTCCGGAAGGCTGTAAAGTGTCTAGTCGGAAGATGAGGTGCTGTTCCTCCAGTTTGCGTTGAGCTTCACTGGAATAATGCAGCAAGCCAAGGACGGACATGTGGGCATGAGAGCAGGGTGGAGTGTTGAAATGGCAAGCGACAGGGAGGTCTGGCTAATGCTTGCGGACAGACCGAAGGTGTTCTGCAAAGCGGTCACCCAGTCTGCGTTTTGTCTCTCCAATGTAGAGGAAACCGCATTGGGAGAATGACACACCTTCGGTCTGTCCGCAAGCATTATCCAGAGCAGACTGGGTGACCACTTTGCAGAACACCTTCTGTTTGTCCGCAAGCATTATCCAGACCTCCCTGTCGCTTGCCATTTCAACACTCCATCCTGCTCTCATGCCCACATGTCCGTCCTTGGCTTGCTGCATTGTTCCAGTGAAGCTCAACGCAAACTGGAGGAACAGCACCTCATCTTCCGACTAGGCACTTTACAGCCTTCCGGACAGAATATTGAGTTCAACAATTTTAGATCATGAACTCTTTCCTCCATCTCCACCTCCTTTCCGATTTTCCCCCTCCATTTTGTTTTTTCCAATAATTTATGTAGATTTTTCTTTTCCCACCTATTTCCATTATTTTTAAATGTATTTCCAGCCATTGTTTTATCTCTACCTTTTAGCCTTTTTCGATTCCTTCACCCCACCCCATCAGGGCTATCTGTACCTAGCTCGTCCTGCTTTCTACCCTTAATTAGCACATTCCTTTAGATAATATCACCACCTTCAACAACTCTTTTCCTTTTGTCAGTGACATCTTTTAGTTATCTCCACCTATTACTGACCCTCTATCCAGCTCTTCTTGTCCCACCCCCCCCCCTCCCTTAAACCAGCTTATATTTCACCCCTTTTCTATTTTTCCTTAGTTCTGTTGAAGAGTCATGCGGACTCAAAACGTTAACTGTGCTCCTCTCCACAGACACTGCCAGACCTGCTGAGTTTTTCCAGGTATTTTTGTTTTTGTTTTGGATTTCCAGCATCCGCAGTTTTTTGCTTTTATCTCTGTATTTGTACAGCTCCTTTCACAACCTCCTGGATGTCCTCTTGAGTTTTAAAGCTAATTAAATAGTTCTGTAGCATAGATACTGTTGTAAAAAGGAAAGCAATCATATGTTAAAGGTAAAAAAAATGCTATTTTGAACATAGAACATAAAAGGATCATTATTTGGCACTTTAACACGTTTATATATTTTCTATATGCTTGTCACACTGATTGCTACACTTACAAAGATCCCTGTTCAGCTTAAGCTAAAGAATCAAATCCTGTCATCTGCTCTTAGAATCATTTTAACTCAATTATTAATCATTTATTAACATTTGGTGCAAAATCTGCTGTACCGCTTTCTTGGTGATACATAATTTTGTATTCCCTAAATCAAAGGGAAATATAAATACAAATAATAATACATGTTGTAAATTTCTTTTGTCTTAAAGTTCAGTCTCATAAGTTGAAGAAAATATCTATTTACAATAAAGTCTAATGACTGAATTAGACATCACACACTCCTTTATGACCTCCAATTTGGAACGGCAACCTTTGCACCAGTGTGAGTGATCTTCAACTGGCCAGCTGTTGAGCACAAAGGAATTGGATGAGTAATGCTTGAGATTTTAAAGCATTTATTTTCACATTGATATATGTCTAGATTGTTTCCTTATCCATTTCTGTCTTTCAAATTCACATATTTGTAAACACATGGGATAGATTGATAAATTATGAGTTATGATATGAGAAATAAAAATATTTTTGATATAATACCGCATGGTAGATAAAACTCGACAAATGAGCTCATCATCTAATACTGAGTTGCACATCATATTTCACATTTGAAATTATATTTCCTGGTTTTCATTGCAAGCAATTTAAAATAATTTATTTTGAACCACTGCCTCTATTACCTTGAGCAAAGGATTTTGGCTGGATCAGCTAACAGCATTCACTGTTATTTATGCGAAATCAAATAGCAACTTCCATTGAGGGCACATGTGCATTTAAACATTATGTGCCCCTCCTCTGTAAACTGCACAGCAACAGCTTCTCACATATGGGGCTCCATTGAAATTTATTGAGCAGCATAAAGTTTCCTTATGGACATCGTAGATATAGGCAAAATCCTCCACGAAATGTTAACAAGTCATTCCAGTTTAAGTACCCATTTAACAAGAGGCTAAGTCTTAATTGCTGCTAAATAACCTCTGTGACACAACATTAATTTTAATCTGTATGGAATCTCATTTCTTGAAATCTTACCTTTTCTTTCTATTGCTTTGATCACTCTCTTAATTGAATCTTTATTTTGCTGAGATCACTTTGCTGTGTAAAACCTCAGAGAATGTCTCAGGGCAAGTGCAAGTCTAAAGAACAGCTGGTGCTGCACACGGTAAAGTTAAGCCCATACTATTTAAGTTTAGTCAAGGAAGACATGTGAGGACACTTTATTCTGTTTTCATTGGGCTGGATTTTACAGCCGGGAGTTGGGTGGACCACTTCCCCCCATGCGAAAGGAAAATATGGTATGATGACGGACTTGGAAGGCAAGCAGGGCATAAATCATAAGCCCGTCCACCACTTTTGAATTACTAATTATAAAGCTTGTTAACAACCCAATCATCTGCAATTTTTCATTGTCCGCTGCATTTTTCGTGCGTCAGACATGACAAGGTTTGGGAGTGTTTTATGACAGCTGAAGAGGTGGCACAAGGGTGGAAGTAAAGGCCTGCCACCAGGAACATGGCGAAATATAGCAGCAGATTCTGCTGGTCAAGTTGGCAGTGTCTATGTGCATTTTTAACTTTTTGGAGTCTGCCGTAAGAAATAAAGGCTGAGAGAGAGGGGACCTTTAAATTTATAGCAGTGACTGACTTCCCGTTAATGGCATAACCCCTCTGCCATATGACAACCTGACCTAGACTCCTGATTGGGCACAGAGGCCCCTTCACATCATAAACTGACCTTCACGAATTGGCCATCCAACACTTGATTTGACAAGCTAAGACGGGAGGGGCAGGAGCAAGCAGATCGCTCACTTTCTGTTCCACCTTCCTCATCACACCAAAAAATGTAATTTCCAGCCTATTATTTGTGTTCACTTTAGAAATCTGCAAGTTGAACAAAATTATATTCAATGTGTTATTTTAAGCTAATATTCTACTCATTACTAATATTCTACTCATTGAGGTGACTGTGTCTATAAACTCACAATAAAAAAACATCAAATCTACACTAGATTACAGAACATACCTATTCTTGCAAGACCATATAGCAGGTAATGAGCATTCTTAATGCCATATGCCTGGCACTGTTTCCCACCTTACACCCTCTTTAAACTTAAGCTCATCCAAAACACTGCTGCCCATATCCTAATTCACATAAAGTCACATTCATCCACCAACCCTGAGTTCATTAACCTACATTGAGGTATTGCTGGAACAGTAGTCAATTTTAAAATGTTCATCCTTGTTTCCAAGTCTCTCCACAGACTTTCTCCTCTCTACCACTATAGCCTCCTGCAAAGTATCTGCAGTCCTCCAATTCTGGCCTCTTGAGCATCCCGATTTTAATCATTCCGATTAATGGTGGCTGTGCCTTCACCTGCCAAAGTCCTTCACTCTGGAATTCTTTCTCTAAACCTCTATGTCTCTCTTTAAAATGCTCTGTAAAAACATGCCTTCCATCTGTCTTTGGTGACTTGGTATCAAATTTTGTTTTATAACACTCCTGAGAAGCACCTTAGGATGTTTTATTACATTCAATGTGCTAAATAAATCCAAGCTTCTGCTTCTGTACAAATACTCTTAGAGAAAGTGGTCCTAAGATAGGGTCCCTCATCAATTATGGAGATGGGAGGTCAGTGTCTGATTTGCCATAGAGGCTCCTGACTATTGTAGGTTTTGATGGCTTCCTTCTCTGCCACGCCTTGGACACCACAACATCCCATCACACAAAAGGAAGCAAAATAAAAAGGTAGATAGAAAAGCATGAAGTATTAAGGAAAGATAAATAGCAGAGAAGAGAAAGAAAGTCAGACGAGAGCTAGCAAAAGAGCATCATAAAGATATCAGAAACAGGTAAGAGTAACCATATTCTCTGACTTACCTTATGGACTATCACAGGGGATTCACTGCTAAGTACTAAAACAGATGTACAGCTGTGCTGACAAGCTTCTGCTTCAGGTGCAGACAGAAAGCGGATATAAATTACATTCAAAATTGTGTTAGTTTTAAATTGTGTTTTTTTGCTCACCATTCTGTAGTGTATTAGTGTTTTGAAAGTGTTTTGTTCAATTGAGGATACCATAGCAGAGGGAATCTGCAAGCAAAAGCAAGAGTCTGAAGAAACTGTTTCATAAAGGGAGCCATTTTAATAACAGGAGCTATGTTGCTCGTGCACTTTTGGCTGTTTCTAGTCCCAAGAACTTCACATATTCGCTTAAACTCATTTGCATAATCACAAACAAAGTCCTCCATACGAATCAGCGCAATTCGGCGGTGATTTATATTTTAAAAAATATCAGAGTGGTGCAGGTTGATTATTGCAGCATAAAATGGATTTATCACAAATAATAAGCATTTTAATTAGTATGTAAGCCAATTTTAAATAACTAAATGAATTTATGGAACAATACAGAAATATTTACTAGCATTAGTGTACAGTAGTCAGTTTCTTGGTAAAGGTAAAAAAAAATTTTAAAGTTTTAAAATGTGCTTACTGGTGTCCCTGCCCCTAAAAACAGCAGTTGCGGCAGAGTTTTGGTTTTCGGCACAATCGGTGATTCTGGTATAAATTACAGCTGTTTTTAAAAATGTTTTCTTTCAGAGTTTCAGCTCAAAGTATTTGCATAAATGCAAAATCTACCATGAACCAGTGCAATAGAACAACATTTTTAAAAAGTAATCTTACAAAAAAATGCTTTTGAAATATCCTACAATATAGTTTTAAGCAATGACTTGGTAAAGTTTTACACATACAGCTGAAAATATGTTTATCAGACAAATAAGTATTTTTAATCACTGTCAATCCACCACCTATGAGTAATCTGATTTTAAATAGCACAAAATGTGCAAAACTATTTCCAGTTAAATTGAGGTACAGTAGTCAAGCCACTGGTATTTTATTTCAATTATAACCAAATACCTTTTAAAATGCCTCTAATGATATTCTTGCACCCAAAAGATCCTGACGTACTTTTGGAGCCTTCTAAATGCCTGCAAATTATCACAATTCGCGGAAACTCCCAATAGTGATTAAATCGTCCTGGGGACAGTGTCATTTTGTGCACATGGCCTGCATCTTGTTCAATGTTTTAAAAACACTGACAAAAAATTGCAGAAACTCAATATGCACTGAATGCAATTTATGTTTAAAATCCTATGATCCTTCGCACTGGTTATCCAAGCATTAGATGAATTGCATCAAGAAAAAACAGTGCAATCTAGTGGAAAATCCGTACCAAAGGCTCATCTACAATATGACTGAAACTCCCTGTTATTCAACAATTTAAAAATGTAATCCAAATGTAATCTATATGGACACTGAAAAAAGATTATTGCTGAATTGGAAAGAAATCAAAAGCATCAACATATCTTACTTTAATTTCAAAACAAAAACAAAAATACCTGGAAAAACTCAGCAGGTCTGGCAGCATCTGCGGAGAGGAGCACAGTTAACGTTTCGAGTCCAAATGACCCTTCAACAGAACTAAGCAAAAATAGAAAAGAGGTGAAATATAAGCTGGTTTAAGGGGGTGGGGGTAGTGGGACAAGATGACCTAGGGAGAGGGCCAGTGATAGGTGGAGATAACCAAAAGATGTGACCGACAAAAGGACAAAGAATTGTTGAAGGTGGTGATATTATCTAAAGGAATGTGCTAATTAAGGGTAGAAAGCAGGACGAGCTAGGTACAGATAGCCCTAGTGGGGGTGGGGTGGGTGGAAGGGATCGAAATAGGCTAAAAGGTAGAGATAAAACAATGGATGGAAATACACTTACAAATAATGGAAATAGGTGGGAAAAGAAAAATCTATATAAATTATTGGAAAAAACAAAAAGGAGGGGGACAATTGGAAAAGGGGTGGGGATGGAGGAGAGAGTTCATGATCTAAAATTGTTGAACTTAATATTCAGTCCGTAAGGCTGTAAAGTGCCTTGTCGGAAGATGAGGTGCTGTTCCTCCAGTTAGCGTGAGCTTCACTGGAACAATGCAGAAAGCCAAGGACGGACATGTGGGCATGAGAGCAGGGTGGTGTGTTGAAATGGCAAGCGACAGGGAGGTCTGGGTAATGCTTGCGGACAGACCGAAGGTGTTCTGCCAAGCGGTCACCCAGCCTGCGTTTGGTCTCTCCAATGTAAAGGAAACCACAGTGGGAGCAACAAATGTAGTGGACTAAGTTGAGGGAAGTGCAAGTGAAATGTCCTTGGACGGTGAGGAGAGGGGAAGTAAAGGGGCAGGTGTTGCACCTTCTGCGGTTGCATGGGAAGGTGCTGTGAGAGGGGATTGTGGTGTAGGGGGTGATGGAGGAGTGGACCAGGGTGTCCCAGAGGGAACGATCCCTGCAGAATGCCACCAGGGGGGGTGAAGGGAAGATGTGTTTGGTGGTGGCATCATGCTGGAGTTGGCGGAGGATGATCCTTTGAATGCGGAGGTTGGTTGGGTGATAAGTGACGACAAGGGGGACCCTATCATGTTTCTTGGAGGGAGAAGAAGGTATGAGGGCGGATGCGCGGGAGATGGGCCGGACATGGTAGAGGGCCCTGTCAACCACCGTGGGTGGAAAACCTCGGTTAAGGAAGAAGGAGGACATCTCAGAGGAACTGTTTTCGAAAGTGGCATCATCAGAACAGTTGCGACGGAGGCGAAGGAACTGAGAGAATGGGATGGATCTCTTGATCTTTTCATTGAGAACTGTCGGCGTGTCATTAGTCGTCTCAATTTCTCTGCTCCTCTTGCCCACTCTAACCTGTCTCTCTCTGAACTTGCTGCACTCCGTTCTCTCAGGTCCAACCCTGACATTGTCATCAAACCCATTGACAAGGGTGGTGCTGTTGTTGTCTGGCGCACTGACCTCTACCTCGCAGAGGCTGAGCGTCAACTCGCAGACACTTCCTCCTACCTCTCCCTGGACATGACCCCACCACTGAACATCAAGCCATTGTTTCCAGGACTCTTACTGACATCATCTCCTCTGGAGATCTTCCTTCCACAGCTTCCAACCTGATAGTCTCCCAACCTCGGACGGCCCGCTTCTACCTCCTACCCAAAATCCACAAAGAGGACTGTCCCGGCAGACCGATCGTGTCAGCCTGTTCCTGCCCCATGGAACTCATTTCTTGCTATCTCGACTCCATTCTCTCTCCCCTTGTCCAGTCCCTTCCCACCTACATCCGTGATTCCTCTGACACCCTACATCATATCAACAATTTCCAGTTCCCTGGCCCCAGCCGCCTCCTCTTCACCATGGACGTCCAATCCCTCTACACGTCCATCCCCCACCAGGATGGTCTGATGGCTCTCCGCTTCTTCCTCGTACAAAGACCCGAACAATCCCCATCCACCACTACTCTCCTCCGTCTGGCTGAACTTGTTCCCACACTGAACAATTTCTCCTTAAACTCCTCTCACTTCCTCCAAATAAAAGCTGTGGCTATGGGTACCTGCATGGGCCCCAGCTATGCCTGTCTCTTTATGGGGTATGTGGAACATTCCTTGTTCCAGTCCTACTCTGGCCCCCTCCCACAACTCTTTCTTCGGTACATCGATGATTACTTCGGTGCTGCTTCATGCTCTCGTCTGGACCTGGAAAAATTTATTAATTTTGCTTCCAATTTCCACCCCTCCATCATTTTCACATGGTCCATCTCTGACACTTCCCTTCCTTGACCTCTCTGTCTCAATTTCTGGTGATAGACTGTCCACCAATATCCATTACAAGCCTACCAACTCCCACAGCTACCTCGACTACAGCTCCTCACACCCCACTTCCTGTAAGGACTCCATCCCATTCTTCCTGTTCCTTCGCCTCCGTTGCATCTGTTCTGATGATGCCACTTTCAAAAACAGTTCCCCTGACATGTCCTCCTTCTTCCTTAACCGAGGTTTTCCACCCACAGTGATTGACAGGGCCCTCAACTGTGTCCAGCCCATCTCCCGCGCATCCGCCCTCATACCTTCTTCTCCCTCCCAGAAACATGATAGGGTCCCCCTTGTCCCCCACCAGCCTCCGCATTCAAAGGATCATCCTCCGCAATTTCAGCCAATTCCAGCATGATGCCACCAACAAACAAATCTTCCCTTCACCCCCCACCCCCGGCGGCATTCCGCAGGGATCGTTCCCTCCGGGACTCCATTGTCCACTCCTCCATCACCCCCTACACTTCAACCCCCTCCCACAGCACCTTCCCATGCAACCGCAGAAGGTGCAACACCTGCCCCTTTACTTCCCCTCTCCTCACCGTCCAAGGGCCCAAACACTCCTTTCAAGTGAAGCAGCATTTCATTTGCACTTCCCTCAACTTAGTCTACTGCATTTGTTGCTCCCAATGAGGTTTCCTCTACACTGGAGAGACCAAACGCAGACTGGGTGACCGCTTTGCAGAACACCTTCGGTCTGTCCGCAAGCATTAGCCAGACCTCCCTGTTGTTTGCCATTTCAACACTCCACCCTGCTCTCATGCCCATATGTCCGTCCTTGGCTTGCTGCATTGTTCCAGTGAAGCTCAACGCAAACTGGAGGAACAGCACCTCAGCTTCCGACTAGGCACTTTACAGCCTTACGGACTGAATATTGAGATCAACAATTTTAGATAATGAACTCTCTCCTCCATCCCCACCCCCTTTCCGATTTTCCCTCTCCTTTTTGTTTTTTCCAATAACTTATACAGATTTTTCTTTTCCCACCTACTTCCATTATTTGTAAGTGTATTTCCATCCATTGTTTTATCCCCACCTTTTAGCCGATTTCCAGCATCCGCTGTTTTTTGCTTTTACTTTAATTTCAACCCACTCTGTCAGCTAACTCTGGAATTTGCTTTAACCCACAGATGGCTCAGATCACACTGATTCCTTCATTCATTGACATCAGGAAAAAAGGAGTGTTCATGATCTGAAAAAAAATTGTCATCCTGAAGGCGTTAGATTAAAAGCTATCATACATGCCAAAACAAAGTTTTCAAAAGTTGCAACTATGAAGACATAAAGTTGGCATTATATCTGAAGGCTTATGAAAAATTCATGTGTCATCCTGGAGTTATCAGCTATGTCTGCCTGTTCAGATGAATATTAAAGAGTGCTTAAAACTATTAAAGAAGAGGAATGCATTGCCCCAATGTCTCAGACAGTGCCTGTCCCCCTAGTATTACCAAAATCAATGATTAGCTGACCATTCACCTTTTTGCTGTTTATGAAATTTTGTTGGTTTTCAATGGCTGTTATGTTTACCTCCATAACTAATTCATTTGTCACCAAAGAAATGCAACCACTTAAAAGTTGATGCAGACAGTTCCACTCACCTGGTTTCCTTTTTATCTATCCAGCCATAGCCAGAGAATCAGTTGCAATGGCCCCCGCTTCCTGCTCTGGTGCTTCCTGCACCATTAGCTCTGCTGTCCCCAAGTATCTATCCTTGCCACCCACCCACCACCACCACCATTTCCTCATCTACATCTGCGGTGGCATTATCTGAAAACACAGCATCAATTTCCACATGGATGCTGACGACACCAAGCTCTACTTCACCACTGCCTTTCTCAGGCCCTCCGCTGTCTCTAAGTTGTCTCCTGTTTGTCCAACATCCGGAACTTAATGAGCCGAAATATTCGCTAATTAAATATTGGGAATACATAAGTCAGTGTACATGTGAATTAAGAGCAGGAGTAAGCCATTCAGCCCCTGGAACCAGCTCTGCCATTCAATAAGATCATTGGTGATCTGATTGTGGCCTCAACACCATATTCCGCTTACCCTCCGATAACCATTGACTCCCTTGATAGTCAAGAATCTATCCACCTCTGCCTTAAAAATATTCCTCGACCCTGCCTCCACTGTTCTTTGGGGAAAAGAGTTCCAAAGAATCCTTGGGCCCTGCCGGAAACTCTGCCCCCTAGCCACCAACTCCATCCTTTTCCATGGTAACTGTCTGAAAGCCAAAATTTCTTGACTGCACCTCCCAAGCTCATGACCTCTGGAACCTAGAAGGTCAAAGGCAGTGGGCAACTAGGAACAACGCAACCCCTTTCAAGTCACACACCTTCCTAACTTGGACATAAAAGCCATTTTGTCACTAGGTCAAAATCCTGACACACACTGCCTTATAGCACCTCACTCACCACATGTAACGCAGTGGTTCAGGTCTTTGGCTCACCCTTTCAAGGGTAACTAGGGATGGGCAATCAATGTTGGCCTTACCAGAAATGCCCACATCTTGTGACAGAATGACTGCATATTTAACAAAGTACCAGCAAAACAACGTCCTAAGGGCCTTTTAAGTAGAATAGCTATATGTTGGGGATATGTTCAATTTTTTTTGTCCGTAAAGCTCAATATCTTTAAACAATTAAAACAGCTTAATTTAATTTATGCAAAGGGCTTGAAATAGTCCAATGATTGAAATCATCAAAACAGGACAATATTTCAGTTTTCAAATCCAAATAGTGACTGCGTGATTGACACTTCATGAAAGTTATTGACATTCTAGAGACCAAAAGATACACAATTAGGCTAAGGTAGCAAATTGCATTAAAACTAGCCAGGAGGGCAGAAACCGAGAGTTGGAATTAAGAGCAGAATCTCAGATTGCAATGGATAGCAGTGTCCCATAAGGCACTGTTCCAAAACTGTTTCTACCTATTATGTAGCCCAATGATTTGGATATTTGTCTTTATGGATTAGTATCCAAACTTGCAGATGATACTGAAATAGAAGACATAGTAGAGAATGGACTAAAGGATGCTGGATGGGGAAAAGCGTGGAACTGACATAAAACAGACAAACTAAATTCCATGTCATTAAGTGTCAGATGTCATATTTTGTGAATTTTAAAAAATGCTTTTAATGGAGTAAAGTTTTGTGATTTGGAAGAATTATAGAATGGTTACAGCACAGGAGGTGGCCATTTGGCCTGTCATGTCTCTGCTGGCTCTTTGAAAGTTAAAATCAGCTCCTCCCAATCCCCAACTCTTTCTCTTCAGGTGCTTATCCAATTTCTTTTGAACGCTGCATTTCAATCTGCCTCTATTGCACAGTCTGGCTGTGCATTCCATATCTTAAGCATTCACTGCTTAATAAAAAAAGTTTTTCCTCATGTCACTATTAGTTCTTTGGCCAATCACCTTATATCATTGTCCTTCAGTTCTCTACCCCTCTGCTAATGGGAACAGTTTCTTCCTATCTACATTGCCTAGAACCTTCATAATTTTGAACACCTCTATTAAATCTCCTCTCAATCTTCTCCTCCCCAAGGAAAGCAACCCAAGCCTATCCACATAACTAAGTCCCTCCATGGAACCATTCTCAAATCTTTACATCACCGTCTCTAAAGCCCTAACACCCTTCCTAAAGTAATCAGAATTGGGCACAATATTCCATTTGAGGCTGAGTCAGTGTTTTATAATGGTTTATTATAACTTTCTTGCTTTTTGTATTCTATGCCTCTGTTAATAAAACCCAGGATCTTGGATACCTTTTTAAACATTTTCTCAATCTTCCCTGCCACTTTCAATAATTTGTGCACAGATATCCTCAGGTCTCTCTGTTCCTGCACTCCCTGTAGAATGATAGTCTTTATTTTATATTGCCTTTCTTCATTCTTCCTACTAAAATATATCATTTTGCACTTGTCTGCATCAAACTGCTCCTGCCATGAGCCCGCCCATTCAACTAGCCTGTGAAAATCTCTTCTCGATTACCAAATTTGTGTTATTTGCATATTTTCAAATTGTGCCCTGCATACTCAAGTCTGAGTCATTCGTATAGATCAAGAAAAGCAGGGGTCCTAAGACCAACTCCTGGAAAAAAACACTATATACTCTGCTGCAGTCTGAAAAACAACCATTCACCTTAATTCTGTTTCCTGTCACTAAACAAACTTTGTACCCTTGCTGCCACTGTCCATTTTATGCCATGAGCTCCAACTTTGCTGACAAACCTTTTATGAGCCACTTTATCTATCAAATGCCTCTTTTAAGTCAACATACACATTATCTGAATTACCCTCATCAACTCTCTGTGACATCTCAATAAAAATGAAACACAATCAAGTTAGTTAAAGATGATTCACCTTTAACACATCGATTTCCTTAATTAATCCACACTTATTCAAGCGACTGTAAATTTTAGCCCAGATTATCTTTCCTAAAAGCTTTCCCACCATCAAGGTTCAACTGACTGGCCTGTAGTTACTATGCTTATCCTTACACCTTTTTTTGAATAAAGATATAACATTTGAAATTCTTCAGTCCTCTGGCACCACCCCTGCATCTTAATAATTTTAAGTACAACCAGCCTTTCTAATACCTCCTATTATGAGGCTATGCCACTTTATTTTTGAAAATATGATTTTCAATTTTCAACCGACGGGCAACTTTGCAATTTGAACTGAGGCAGAGCAAACTGCTTAAAATGCAAGGCCACATTGCAAGTTGAAGGTGAGAATCCAACAAATCATCCTCAGGGGAGTGTGAAGAAAGAGACATTTCCTATAATCCAGACACCGATTGAAGCTTATAACTGTCGAAGGAAGAGAGAATAAAAATGCAAGGTATTGAATATCGAAACAATGCCTTCCACAGAGAGACACACCCAAAACCTCTTGCAACTACACAATGGGTGAAGTACTTTAAGGCAAGACTGCCAGCCACTCGAGAGAGATTGCAAGTAACACAGGCAGTACCCAGAAAGTCTTCAGCAGAAGGAGCAAGCTGAAGGCTCTCTCTCTCGCCCTCTCCCTCTTTTAGAGAAAGCCTGTTGCCCGGTTCGTGAAGCCAACTGAACCAGAAACCTACCAGCGAACCGAGATCTTGTAATAATTGCAACATCTTCTTCACCTGACTACATACAAAGAAACAGCTAACCTAAATCGGCCACAATGTTTCAAATCTATGTCTCAAGGACAATCAAAGAACACTTAACCATATTTTTTTGAAGCCTTTTTTATTGGACTTTAACTCCCCTTATTTCTGATACCTGTTTCTGTGTGGGCATGTGCACACGTGCGTGGTCCTAATGACTGCATCAGTGCTGATTACCTGACATCGCATTTTTGTTATTTTTCACGGGTTTCATGGTTAATGAATTTGCTCTTTTTTTATATACATGCCTTCCAGGGGCTGTTACCCCTTAGTTTATTTTATTGATCATGTGTTTTATTTTTAAAGAGCATATAAAAAGGGGATGGCCTTCCACGACCGGTGGGCACTGCAGGGGCTGGAAAACATCGTCAGCCGCGGGAACGCTCTTTTAATTTAATAAACTAAGTTTCCTTCGAAAATTTTCTTTTTGTTAAAGTGTCCCTTTAATTTGTTAACTGGTTTATTTTTATTTGGTTCAAAAAGAGCATATAAACACTGGATAGCTGGGACATTAGCTGGAATCGGAGGAGAGCAGTGAGACTGACTAAGTTAATAAACTCTTGATAAGGAAAAACTCTGTGTCTTGGTTTCAGCTTCACCAATTGGCTTGGATTCAAGTAACATCTTTCACTATGGCTTCGGCAGTATCTATTTCCATGGTAAAGACAGATGCAAAATACTCATTTAGTACCTCAACCATGCCCTCAGCCTCTATGCATTGATCTCATTCTTGGTCCCTAATCAGCTCCATCCCTCCTGTTATCATTTTACTATTTATATGCCTATAGAAGACTTTTAGTTCTCTTTTATGTCAGCTGCCAATCCCTTTTCATAATCTTTCTTTGCCTCTTATTTCTTTTTTCACTTGTTTCTTCAATTACTTCAATGGTATTTCCACTTGCTAACAAACAGAAGGCACAACGCCACAATGGTCTTTTGAGAGTCAGTCATGGCTCAGTTGGTAGCACTCTAACCCCTGAATCACAGGCCCCACTCCAGGGCTTGAGCATAAAAGTCAAAGTTGACTCTCCAGTGCAGTACTGAGGAAGGGCTGCAATGCTGGTGGTGTCATTTTTCAGTTGAGACATTAAACCATCTGCCTGCTCGGTTGGATGTAAAAATTCCATGGCACTATTTCAAAGAAGTACAGGTGAGTTATCCCCAGTGCCCTGGCCAATATTTATCCTTCAATAACATCACAAACAAAAAACAAATTATCTGGTCATTATCACATTGTTGTCTGTGGGAGTTTGCTGTGCATATGTTAGCTGCCATGTTTCCTACATTACTTCGGTGACTACACTTCAAAATTATTTAGTTTGAGATGCCTGGTGGTCATGAAGAGCAGTACATAAATGCAAGTGTTTCTGCTTTTTTTTCCCCTCTGGTTCATCCTGGTTTTCACTTGCATTACCAACCCCACATCTATCCTGCCCAACTTTTTTCTACTTCATCTTACTTCTTTCTTTTTTGTCTTCCAGGGAGCTCTGGCTTGCTTGCCCTACCACTCATGGGAAGGGATCTGGAATGTACCTGAGCCATCTGCTCTTTAAATGCAGCCCATTGTTCCATTACAATTTTGTCTGCCAATCTTTCACTCCAATTTACCTGAGCCAGATCGATTCTCACCCCACTGAAAAAGGCCCTCTTCCGATTAAGTATTTTTTACTCTAAATTGCTCCTTGTTCTATTCCATAGCTAACAGAGATCTCAGAATATAATGGTCACGGTTCTCTAAATGTTCGCTTGATCGACTGGTCCTAGCTCATTCCCCCGAACCAGATCCAGCAATGTCCCCTTTCTTGTTCGGCCAGAAACATGCTGATCAAGAAAATTCTTCTGGACGTACTTCAAAAACACTTCCTTCTCTCTGCTCTTTACAGCATTACTATTTAAGTTTATATTAGAATAAATAATAAACAATAGTAGGATTAATTATCACCACCCTTTTGTTCTTGCACTAGTGTGATTTCCTGCAAATTTGATCCTCTTTATCTCTCCCACTAGTTGATGGCCTATAGAGTACAGAAAATAACATAATGAAACCTCAATTGTTTCTTAACTCTAACCAACTATGTTCTGTTCTTGACCCCTCAAGGATATCCTCTCCAGCACTGTGATACTCTCTTTAAATTTACACTGTCACACCTCTTCCTTTCTCTCTTTCCCTCTCCACCTGCTACATTAGTTCAAACTCTCTCCAAGAGCTCAAGCAAAATGCTCTGTGAGGATATTGGTCCTGGCTATATGGAGGTGTCACCTGTCCCACCCGTTTAGGTCTCACCTCTGCCTAACAGGTCTCAATGTCCCAGGAATCTAAATGCTCCCTCCTACACAGCCTCTCCAATCACACATTAATTTGCTCTATCTTCCTATTAATTTACTAACTAGTATATGGCACCAGAAGTAATCCTGAAATTACTACCTTTGATGTCCTGCTTGCTAGTGTCCTTCCTAGCTCCCTCAAATGGGTAAAGTCTCATCCCTTTTTCTTATGTTACTGGTACTGATATCGAACATGGCCTCTGGCTGTTCATCCTCAGAGTGCTCTGCAGCCACTCAGTGACATCTTTGATCCTAGCTCCATGGAGGCATAATACCATCCTGGGGTAAGAGGGGTTTGGATTTAAAGGTACACAAGGCCTTAAAAACATCATCTCACTGAGACCTTAGTGAAGCCACAGGTGGAATATGGCCTGCAATTTTGGCTTGGCATAATCAGGAGAAAGTTGAGGCAATAGAGTATAGCACAGATTCACTCAGATACTGCCTATCAGGAAATAAAATTACAAAAAAGGACTTGCTTTTATGATAACAATGTAAATTAAGGAGAGGTGGATTCGATAGAAGGGTTTAAAACTTCCAAGGAATTGGATGGGATGGATAGAAACAGACAGTTTTCAGTTATTGTGTGGTATAGAAAAAGGGACATAGATATGAGGTTAAATGGAAGAGGCTTAGGACAGAGAGCAAGAAAATACTTTAACACAGTGACTGTGAAGCTGCAAAATGAATTTATTAGTGGAGTCAGGGATTTAAGGAAATATTTAAACGTCAATATTAAATAATAGATCAATTGGACAGTTAAAAGATAGGCTAAGGGGCATCGGAACAAGGAGGTTGCAACAGGTTAGAACTACTGCTCAGTTGGAGAATAAACATTAATACCGACTGATTGGGCTGTTTGTACATTGCAATTTTTCACCACCATATATCATAAGATGCCAATCCTTATTTGCAGCTCTGGCTCAGGGTATCCAAGAATGGTTTGGAGTAGTTTAGCTATACCTTTGGACTCATCCCATAACAGGTAAACTACCACTAAGGTAATATTATTTTCTATTTTTTAAAGCATCTCAAAAGAAAGCAACTGATGCGGTAACATGATAACAGTAATATTTTGCTGCTCTGTCATCTTAACATGAGGATACAACAATATACATTCTTCTGGTTTTTATCTGTCTGCAAGTTCCTCACTAACAAGGAGGGAAGGCACTTTAAGAACTGGTGTCAAGTGTATCCATTCCTTCATTACATTTGAGCTGAATAACACTAAAAGTATGAAATGATTTTTTGTTGCCCTTTGTTTTACACAAAATGGCAGATTCCTTTGGAGGATCACATTGTGCGGTTAGCAGTAATCCTGCTGGTGGGAAATGTGATTCAAAATTACATTGATATCCGTCTCATAAGCAACACTAGTGACTTCAGGGCTAGATTTGGACTGTATTATGTAGTTTTTTTTTAAAATGAGACTCTATAGTCAAATTAAAGATGCTATCTACATTGTTCAAGGAGGTAATTAAGCACTCACAAGCTCACTGTTAGGAACATCGGTGATTAAAAATACCCATTCATTTTATTCAACTCAGCTTCTGACTGCAGAAGTGGCAAAGCTACCAAATAGAATAATTTTCAAAAGGAAATATAACAAAAGGGCTTCAAACTGATAATATAGGAATGCACAATTCAAGAAGACGACGATAAACATCCCTGGGCCCGTTCTAAAAATTAATGCCCACAATTCCATATCTTCTACTTTTGTACCACTTTCTTTGACTAATATCTATTTAGTAATTTTTTGAACTGAATTGAATTTTCTGGCTGTAACCATTTCCCCTGTCCTCAAAAGCTTGTGCCATATTTTCAGCATATTCTGCTAAAAAGTGCTTCAATTTAAACTTGAACTTCTATCCTATCAGTGCGAGTCCATGGCCTCTTGAATTGTACCAGGCACCGTTGCTTAAATCAATTTAAATCACAGCACAAAACATGACAACAGAGGCTGACTGGACATTTTTTTGTACATTTTTAATGCATTATGGAGCTTCTGACTTTTGAATTACCAAAGTACGGTAATGCATGACAACAATTATATAATGTTGGCCAATGTAAGGGTCAACTGACCTATGAAGGACAGATCCCTATGATGAATCACTGCATTAAAAATACATCTGCATTACAATACAGCATATAATAGTGATATTGGAAGGTGTACAAACATTTTACACTTACTTCAGAATGGTCTTGATTCCTCAACAGGCTTCCCCCAGGGGTAACAAACTCTCCAAGGAGGTGTTTTTTTTAGGGCTGACAAAATCCACACCAACACATGAAAATATTCTATAGGGAGGGAATACCATTTTCTTGAGGTCCTCAAAATTGCGGACCCTGAGCATGGAAGAGGTGTGTGTGTGTGTGTTTTGCACCCAAGGCCCCTATCCAACCCACCAAAAGTCCACACAGAAATGGTGTGGGGTCAGGAAGGCAGAGGAAATAGTTGTTTTTTTTTGTTGGTAAAGCTAAGTTCAGCATTTTGTGACCCAATTCACACCTCCACTGGGAGATGAAAACCTAGCCCCAACGTTATATTTTTAAATTAGAAACGCCTAACAAAAGGCACTTTGTATTTATAGATACAATTGCAGATCATGGTGATGAAATGTTGTAACAGTACATTATTGAATTTAATTTATTAAAATGCTTTGCACAAATTATTACATTTGTTTTACTACTGGTGGTGTTATCGTTGACTCATGCTAATACATGTAAATGGGAGGCAATGGCATAGTGGTATTGTTGCTGTACTAGTATTCCAGGGACCCAGGGTAATGCTCTGGGGATCCGGCTTTGAATTCCACCATGGCAAATGGTGGAATTTGAATGTAATAAAAGAAAATCTGGAATTAAATATCTAATGATGATCATAAAACCATTGTTGATTGTTGTAAAAAGCAATCTGGTTCACTAATGTCCTTTAGGGAAGGAAATCTGCCGTCTTTACCTGGCCTGGCCTACGTGTGACCCCAGACCCGCAGCAACGTGGTTGACTCTTAACTGCTCTCTGAACAAGGGCAGTTAGGGATGGGCAATACATGATGGCCTAGCCAGTGACGCCCACATCCCTTGAATAAAATATAAATTGACCAAATTATTCTAACAATCCACAGGAGGTTTGGGCTTTGTCCACAAGTGTTGTCTTCATTGGAATACTGCACATGGGAAACAATCTGAGGGGGTAAGCAGAGCCGGGGTGGGGGTGGTGGGGGCTGGGGGCAGGGAGGGGAGAGAAGGTGAGTCATAATTAAAAATAGATGAAAGATAAAAAACTTTAAAATACTTAACTGTCATTGAGCTGAAGGCAGGCCTCAAGGGGCATTTGAAACAAAAACAATCTAATTTTTATTTATTTTTCCATTTTTATTATTATTATTTTTAAAATTTATTCCCATTTTTATTCATTGCTTTATCCCCAGCTTTTAGCCTATTTTTGATATTTTCCCCCCACTACCATCCCCTCACCCCACCCCACGCCCACTGGGGCCTTCTGTCACTTGCTCATGTTGTTCTTTCCAGAGCGCTTACCCTGGTCCAGCCATTATCACATTCTGCTTTCTACTCTTAATGTCACCATTAGCACCTCCTTCAGACAGCCCCACCACCATTAACACCCCTTTGACCTTTTGTTTATGACATCTTTTGCAATCTCTCCTTTTCCCCCACCTATCGCTGGCCTTCTATCCAGCTTCACTTGTTCCACGCCCCCCCATAAACAGTATATATTTCACCACATTTCTACTTCCCTTTAGCTCTGAAGAAAAGTCATACAGACTTGAAACGTTAACACTGTCTTTTTCTCCACAGATGCTGTCAGACCTGCTGAGTTTTTCCAGCATTTTTTGTTTTTGCTCAAGGGGCATTACTTCAGCTCATGATGTCAAAGGGGCCATGACATTGGCAGAATGGTGCCTCGCCATTAGGTGTCCCTACTTATCCAGTCGATGGGTCCACTCTATACCTGGGAGAAGAAGTTTCTGCTGCAGCCATGGAAATAATAACACTGCGTTTCTAAATTTTTTAATGCAGTCAGCAGCATAAGCCACAAATTTACTGCTGATACAAAGACCTGGCCCATTGTTGCAACACAAATCTTATTTTTTGGACAACTGTTAGAACCCACAACTTCTTTTTATTCTTGTAGCCTTTTTGAACCTTGTGACAGTGTGATAGCCGCATGTTACATCTCACAGCATCCCTAACTATTAACATGAGATTCTACTTGAGGTCTTTGTGGGTTTTCATTAGTGCATTGACTCTGGTAGAGCATTGGAGCAGCAGAGACCTTTAGATTTCCATAAATGCAGATTTAGTTCACATCAGAGGTCAATACTCATCACACAATAGCAGTTAAATATTAAGCTCTGTGGTTTGTGGCTGGGCCATTAGAAGCAAGGTCATGCTTGCACCTCTTGGCTTTTCCTGTACAACATTGAAAGCCTTACTTCCTATATTGGAGTCATCAAAGAATTGATCAGGCTGGTAATAGTCATTTGATCATTTAGTGGTAAGTGAGACTCTCAATATTTTGCACTACAAATACACTCAATACATTGCACTACAAAAGGAGAAAGGGACTTAATAGAGAAAAGGTCAGCCAGTGTTTGCATTGATCACAGTGAGGGAAGCAAAATGCAAATTATTTAAGGATCCAGGCCTAGGACTGAAAAATAGGAGGAGGTGCCAGTTGAGGGTGAGCATAGCCAGGCCCCCACCTGGCACCCCCCCCCACCCGGCATCTCTGTTTCTGCTCATCCCCCCAACCAAACATCTGGCTCTGTTCACCAACCCACCCCATCTCCTACCACCGGCTATGCTCAACCTTCAAACTGGCACCTCCGGTTCTGCTCCGATTGGCAGGACTAAGGAGCTGAGGGGGTGAGCAGAGCTGGGGTGTGGGGGTGTGTGAGAGCACAGCCAGGAGTGCGGCAAGGGGAGCGGGATGTTGAGCAGAGCTGAGGATGCAGGAGGGAGCTGTGAGGAGAACCGGGTGAGAAAACATAGGTGAGCAGACCTGAGGGAGTGTGGGGATGACCAGAGCTGGGTATTCTATAGGCGCAGTGATCAGGGGTGGGGAAGTGAGGGGGGTGGTGGGGGGGCGGGCGCGGTGGTGAGGCTTGGTTAGCATCTTTTTTTATAATCCTAACAAATCACTATTAGCACTAGTCACAGATAAATCAGAGGATGTGAGCCTTATAAAGATAGGAACATTGCGCCACACAAGTGCCAGGCAATGACCATCTCCGGCAAGGGAGAGTTTAGCCATCACCCCTGGACATTCAATGGCATTACCATCGTTGAATCCCCCATTATCAACATCCTGGGGGTTACCATTGACCAGAAACTGAACTGGACTAGCTATATATATATATACTGTGGCTACAAGAACAGGTCAGAGACTAAGAATCCTGCAGTGAGTAACTCACCTCCTGACTCCCAAAGCCTGTCCACCATCTACAAGGCATAAGTCGGGATTGTGATGGAATACTCCCCACTTGCCTGGTTGAGTGCAGCTCCCACAACACTCAAGAAGCTTGACACCATCCAGGACAAAGCAGCCCGCTTGATTGGCATCCCATCCACAAACATTCACTCCCTCCACCACCGACGCACAATGGCAGCAGTGTGTACCATCTACAAGATGGTCACCAAGGCTCCTTTGGCAGCGCCTTCCAAACCCACGACCGCTACCACCTTGAAGGACAAGGGCAGCAGATACACGGGAACATCACCACCTGGAAGTTTCCCTCCAAGCCCCTCACCAGCCTGACCTGGAAATATATTGTCACTGGGTCAAAATGCAACTTTATATCCTATGTTATTTACCAGTAGTTTCGACTGGTTGTGCGCTGCATGATACTAACTGCATCCTGTTTCCATTCTTATTAATCTTAAACTCAGTGTTGTCGTTAGCCAAACATTCATCTAGCCCTTTCTTTAAGGAAATATTTTAAGTCATACACCATTAGCTACTTCACTGCAATCTTTTCTATAGAGCGACCACTCTACCAAGGGAAAAAAAATCTTCCTAATTTCAAGTCTAGCATAAGATTCATTAATTTTATGCTCATGTCTGCACTTGTGCTCCAAGTTAAATTATCAGCTTGGATTTACATTACAGTCTTCTCTGTTTAATTTCCCCCCATTTTATTCTAAGTATCCATAATTCAAATTGATGCCATACCAAAAACATCTCATACTTAAAATACATCAAAAATTTCTCATTTCATTCATACTGCTTAATTCAAAATGTCAGATTGTTCAAACATAAATTCCTATTGGAATCAGGGTACAGCCAGAGCAATGCGCCACCTTAAATGAATTCAGCATGTGATCAGCATCATATGCCTTGGACAGCCAACCGACTCCAACTTCAGAGGTCAAGTGGAGACAGAGAGTGGTTAGAAAACATGGCCAGGCAGAACTATTGCTAAAAAAATACATCAAATCCTTGAAGGAGCACTCAGGAATATTGAAGCGATAGCACAGAAATGTAATGCCCCTCCCATCGCTCACTCAATCTACCTGAAGAACAAGGAAGAATCACCATTCATAACCAGCTGAATTTTTGCAGCCAAAATGAGAGGATGCATACTTTAGCTAATGATGCTGCCAAAGCACATTGCTGAGCTGATTCAAGCAGGTCAGAGCAGCTAAACCTGCTCAGCTATCCAACTTCAACTTGATGGAACATATGAATGAAGTTGTTGCAAATTGTGGAACAGACACTTTCTGCATCAGGAATCAGGCCCCTTCTTTTCTAAACAAGCTCCATCCAAACAGAATGTTTGCACCAATGAAAATAATCAGGTAGAAAAATGCTGAACATTGAATTACCATCAGTGAGGGAAAAAAAAGCTACTAAAAATTGAATACTTCAATACCCCCAATATTTTAGTGGCTTTGACGCTCTCTGTTACCTAAAACAACAATTCAGCATGAAGGTCTACTGTTCTCCGAGAAGATGGTGTGCTTTGATTGAAGTATAACACTGCAAGGCAGAAAAGTTACCTCAACTATAGATAACTGAGGGGTTCAAGTAAAGTGCTCATGGTGAAATGAGATGGAACTAATAGTTTTATTGCCAAGCATGACATTGGTGAACCAGACAATTGATTTTGTGTGTGATTTATTCAAACAAAGGAATGTTTGTTTTGAAAAGTTATTGCTGCACATGATTCAGATGGACCACTTTTGTTGGGTGTTCTGAAAATAACTTGCATGATGTATTCCTCATGGAAGCAGTTCAAAGCAGAATTTGCTGCCAACTACTCTTGGCAATGTTCATTGATCTCGCCAGCAGAGGCAACAGCTGTAACAAACATAGTCAAGGATCCCAGACTGACTAGGCAGCTGACTTTAAAGCAGCAAAACTTCATCAATGTATGAGTTCTCAGCTGTGACCGCTGGCAGAGCAAAGCGTTGTGTTTGTCCTCCATGCCAATGAGAACATCCTGGCATCCGGATCATTGACCTATGTCAAAAATATCAAAATCTTTTGTCGCTGGCTAAAAGGATATTGTTGCTAATGGAAATGTGTGTGAACAAAGACACAAAGCGAATGGATCCATGGACGATGAGGAACCGCTCTCCACCATTGTCATGATGTCCTTTACATACCAAGGAAGTATTTTTATTCATTTACAGGGTGTGGGTATCGCCCAATAAATGCTCAACCCTAATTGCCCCTGAGAAGCCCATCTGTGCTAATGGAATGCTGTTCTGTGACAAAATAAAAATTGACAATCTTGTCCATGAATATGCCCACAGCAGGAAGAAAATCAGAAGCACAGGCTATTTTGAAAAATGGCTCATCATTGTCTGCTACAGATTTGGAATGGTGCTGGAATTTCAAACACAAGCATTTTAATGGTTGCTTAACGCTTCTAACAATTTTAATATCTCTGCACCTGGTATATTGCTTTGGTGAAAAGCCATGAGTTGCATGGGTGGCTTGATCAATACTTCTGGCAAAAGGCAGCTTTCAAATAGGTGTAGCTGACTCTAAACATTCTTCAAAGCATTCTAAATCCTTGAATTATAGCTTCACTTATTTTATTTTCCATACGGAAAATAAGTTTCATTCTGTGAATGTAGCTTAGAGATTAGGGCCTGAATTTTGTGGTCCCTAAACGAGACAGCAAAAATTAAAGGCTGCCGAGTGGCACAGACATAAGTCCCGCTTTCTGTCCCACCAGCAGCCATTTTGAAGGGCGCAGGAAAGGGCGCAGAGCAGGAAGCCCGCCCACCCCTATCAAAAGGCTCCTGGTCAGACCTTTCTGGATTTTCACAGGTTGGGTGGGCTCCGAACACCCTCTGCGACCCCGATGTGTGAGATGTGGGAATGGCCATGGAGGTGGGATAAAAGGACAGGAAACCTCGTACATTGGAGGATTTTTAGAACTTAAGGATGGCATTGAAGGCAAACTGATGCTATGGGAGGTCATTAAATGTGCGCGTGGAAGCATAGGAGAGTCCATAGAAGGGCCAAATTTTGCTCAGGTATCGATTTTTAGGAAGGTCACAACTGTATTTTTAATCATATTTAATCACCAGCAATTATAAGAATCACTGGAACTCTCAAAAAAAATAAAATGGTGGCCAAAGCAGGCCCACTCCGGATCTGACCTGCCTTGGATATGTCGATCGAGATGGCAGATCAGCCCCTGTCACAAAGTGGGTCCTTCCACTGAGAAAGTCTCATTTCCCAGAAGTCTGGCAAAATTGTGACAGCAGGAATAGTCCAGCCTCCCAAATCCCGCCTGCGACATGAAAATCTAGCCCTAGAGATCTATTAATAAGAATCATCCAAATTGCTCTTATCTTAAATTTCTCCAGTGCTTAAAAATTCTTTTGAATGTGGGGTGCCCAAATTTGCACAGAATGACTGAGGGATTACTGCAGGAAACACAAGCAAATTAATGTTTCTATCAGTTCCTCTGCTTGCTCTCTTAACACAGGCATCCAAGTATTTCAAGTGAATTATTGTTTCTGCTAAAATAGTGGACAAAGAGATGCAATATAGACAGGTTGCTAAAATTGCTAAGAGTCAGGCTAATATTTTAGAATATGCACCGAGCAAAAATTTATGCAAAATGACATTGATGTATTTCAGTTTATAGCAAATGCTTTTAAAATGCACACTAATACATCGTCAGCCTTGTTTATTGCGAGCCAGAATTCTGAAAAAAATAATGGTGTCTGAATGACCCATGCCGTTGTTAATCTGCAAATCAGTCAGCAACTTGCAACAAATAGAAATACCCTGTGAATTGAAAGTTGCCACAACTTGGTGGCCAATTTGTGCCCCTCCATTTTTATATCAATGAAAACGACATTTCATAGTTCATCTTATTGTGCTGCAATTGCACATTAATTTCCCATTCAACCTGCAACAGATAGGTAAATCTAGTAATTACTGTTGTTATATGCCTTTAAGGGATATCAGCATGACATCACCAGAAGGGAAATGTGATCCAGTCTTTGTTTCATTTTTTGCTTTGAGCAGAGCGCACACACAGCTCTGATGACTTCAACCTCTGTACCTATGTATAACTATTCTTGCGTGCCTCACCTTAATAAATGAAACCACAATTTTTTCACCTAATCTCTTTTAAGAGATTGGTGCCTTTTGTCTTGTACAGTTTTGTCTTGCATGCTGACTGCAAGGAAAAACTTTGAAGACACAGCACCCAGCCAGAGCTCAAATAAAGAATTGGTAAGCAGACAGAACCCATGTGGTGAGATTGCAGCACCTGGTGGTACAGGGCGTCGAGAGCACCAGCACCGGGTTAGTTCAGTCGGGAAAGCAAGTGACCAAAGTGTGGGCTGGATCAATAGTGAGTGCGGGAGAGTCAAACAAAAAAAAAGTGATAAAAATTGGGCCAGAGAAGGTTGCGATTATAATGGACGGCTTTGGGAGTTGCTAAACAATAAATTGGCTGAGAAGCAGTCTCACGGAGAAATTCCAAGCATTTACTACATTTCATACCCCATTCGGACGATATTGTTTTCAACTACTTCCTCTCGGGCCGTAGGCCAGGATCTCTTTCAAGTTCACGTAGACTGCATTACATGCATTGTGCCAGGATGCATCTGTATTGCAGACAATATGGCTGTTGTGAGAAGAACAAAACAAGAACATGGCCAGAATCTGCACTTGTTGATGCAAGTGGTACGTAATGAAGGATTGGTGTTCCGCAGTCTGAAATGTGACATCAACGTGCAGCAGATCAATTTTTTCCATTATATTTATTCCAGAGTTGGCACATGTTCCAATCGTAAAATGGAGGATACTAAAGCCAAGGGCAGTCTTCAAAGATACCTCGGTCTCCTTAATTTCTTGTCTCCATACATTCCCAATTTAGCTCAAAAATAATCATCGCTAAGGGAATTGTTGAGAAAGGATGTGCCTTTTCTGTGGCACAAAGACCACCAATACCTCTTCGGAGCACTGAAACAGTCATTATCAGAAAGATCAACTTTGCAATTTTACAATCCTAGAGTGACAATTACCCTGGAGATAAGATGCCTTGCAGAAAGGTCATGCATACTACAAAAAGGCAAACCAATTGCATTTACTTCAAAATCTCTGTCCATGATGCAATTGAACTACCCCAACACTGAGTGAGAAACATTAGCTGTAGTGCTTGGAATCATGCGTTTTCATGTCTATCTGTTTGGCAAAAGATTTGTGGTAGAGACTGACCACAAGCCACTGGAGATGATTTGGTGAAAACTATTGACCAGTGCACCACCAAGATTGCAACATCTCTTGATAAAGATTCAAGGTCACAACTGTAATATTAGGTACAAACCAGGTAACTTGACGATCACATCTGATACGTTTACCAGATTGCATAACACAATGAAAACAGAAGATATATCCTTAGGTCTACAAGTTGACTTCATTGACATCGAACTTGAAGCTGTTGAAGATGTTCTCCAAATTGATCTGGTACATTCTGAACAATGCAAATGCCAGCAGCTACAAAAAGAAACAGCAAAATATTCTACATTGCAGCCACTGTGGAAAACAATTGCTGAAGGGTGTCCTGATTCAATTTAGCATGTCCATGAATACGAGAGACCATTTTGGCCTTATCGGGACAAGCTGCCCATCTCCCAGGGAGTCATTCTTAAAGACAGGCAGGTCATCATACCGGAATCCTTATGACTTAATATGCTTCAACAACTTAATCACTCATGGACATAGATTGGACAAGAACACTCGCAAGAGAGATAGCCTTTTGGTCAGGTATGAATAATGACATTGAAGTCATCGTCAGGAAGTGTGAGGCATGTCAAGAGCATATGCCAAGTCAGGAAAAAGCACCACTGATTCCACATAAAGTTCTGACCCACCCTTGGTCCAAAAGCATCCTCTTTCAAATCCATGGCATTGACTTCATCACCGATGACTTTACCAAGTGCCTCGTTATTGGACAACTGCATAATACATCAAGCACAACTGTCGCCCACACCATAGGTGCTATTTTCAGTTTATTTGGTGTGCCTAGAGAGATCATTATGGGTAACACTCTGCAATCTACTGGTAAGCCATTTCAGGATATGTGTGAGAAATGCAATATCGATCACACTACTTCTTCTCCACATTACCCTACGTCTAACGGCCGAGCACGTACAAATTATTTATCCGGTGAAATCCCTAATTCTCAAATGTAGACAAACCAAACAAGATCCACACATTGTAATGTTACATCTGGGAGCGACAACTTTAAGCCAGACTATTAACATCACCGGCAGAGCTTATGTTTGGCAGACCAGTACATGCCAATTTACTTACCTTACTCATCCTACTCTCTCAGACACTCAAAAGAAACTTTTAAAGCTACAAGAGAAGATAACCAACGTGCAGGATAAAAATGTAGATACAGAATTGCCAAGTTTACAGTTGGAACAACAAGTTCATATCCAGGATCCTACAGAATATACTTGGCAACCAGTCAAAGTGACGAGGATTTGTTCAGAACCAAGGTCTTATGAAGTAATTAAAAACAAAGGCACAACAGTGAGGCATAACTGAGGACAAATCAGATCCATTCCAGCTCCTCAACTACCATACAATCCTATTACATCTAGGACAAAAACCCAGATGTAACCAGGAACAACATCCAAGAATGACAACCCCCAGATCACTGTGAGCTAATAAAGAAACCTCTAGACAAGGTTACTATTGCAAGATATGAGCGTACCAGCAGCTTACCTTTACACTTTAGGGATTCAGATTCATCTGTTCTGCACACTTATATCATGGTAACCAAACATGAACATGTATTGTAAATAATTATACCTCTTTGGAAGCAGGGAAAGCATCTTTAAAAAGAAAGTGGGTGTCGGATTACACCTTTAAGGGATATCAGCATGACATCACTCGAAGGGAAATGTGGCATGAGATCCAGTCTTGGTTTGACTTTTGCTTTGAGCAGAGGGCGCACACAGTTCTGATGCCTTCAAGCTTTGTACCTATTTGTAACTGTTCTCATGTACCTTGTCTCAATAAAGGAACCTACAATGTGTCTACCCAATCCCTTATGAATGATTGGTGCCTTATGTCTTGTACAGTAAATAAGCCCAAGGTATCATATCATTGTTATAACATGAAAATTACTAGCATAAGTGACCTTTAAATGACATAATTGTTATTGATTGCCAATTATCTTCTCTAGCCCAGAAAATGAACAATAAGTCTGGAGTCTCACTTCCTCAGGTTGTGAATTTTTTAGGGGATTTTAAAATGACAATTTAAAAAAAAAATCCTTTTCCATTCTGTATCTTTTTCTCTCTCTCTCTCTCAAACCTTTATTTCCCTCTTTTTTTTTCTCTGTACTTGATTTGACATTGAATTCACCCACTTTACTTCAACATCCTGTTCAGTCACTCTTATGTTTATTTCTCAATCCTTAAATCTCATTAGTTAAGTAGATGCACTATTACCAAATTGAACTTTCAGTAACTTCTTTGCAAAAAACAGAACATCCACAAACAAGCCTAACTAAAGACGACGTTAGAAGGTCCACTCCATCAAACTCTGGCCCAATAGCTTTATTATTATGGATTGAATGGGCAATAAGAACCCCACAATTCTTTACCTTTACTACCTTCAATACCTGTGGATAGATCAGGTTTCTTGTTCCGATGTACATAACCTTACATTTATGTGTTAAAAGTTCTGATGATAGGTTATTGACCTGAAATGTTAACTCTGTTTTCCTCTCCACAGGTGCTGCTTGACTTGCTTAGTATTTCCAGCATTTTCTGCTGTTATCCCATATTTCCACCATCTGCAGTGTTTTATGCTTGTGTTAAAATCTGGGCCCATCTGCTAAATTGGTTCAAATTACTTCTAATATTATTAATCTTTCTTATACTCGTCATCTGGCCATATAACTTGGTGTCTTCAGCAGATTTTATAATATTGCAAAAGTCATGCCTTTTACGTATCACTGAAGAATAGTGCTAACTGCAGGCAACTAAGAACAGTCCCTGAAAAACTCCACTTATCACAGTCCATCAAAAAACCTTTTATATCTTTTTGTCAGCTTCTGTTTTCAAACAAGCAGTAATCAGCAGCCCACAGCTCAAATCCACTACAACAGATAGAGGAACTGTGGAAGTAAATTCTGGAGAGATGATGTTTGAATCAACTTAGTTATTTTTAAACCTTTGGTTATACTGGGGCCATTTTAAATATCAAGGTCATTGAAAATTTAAACCTTGCATGCTAAGACTACGCAGGCTTAAAATTGTGTCCTTTCTTACTGTAATTACACACCCATCCTCTCTCAAACTTCTATATTTTGGAGAAAGAGATATGTGAGCATTTAGTGCTTTAATGCCAAATAGTTATTCAAGTTGCAACTCTAAAACTGAAATTTCAATGAATTCTGGTTATCTTGTTAGTTTAAAATAAATCAGTCTAGTTTTTGGCAACCTTGATGGAAATGACATATTACTAATCAATAAAACTCAAATTTATTAAATGTAGAAAAATATAATTTGTTGAAAGGGATAATTCAATCTTCAGATCCATTTCCTTTTTCTTTAGTGGAATTTTGCTGAGATTATTTAGTAATGGACGTCTTTTAAACCATTTACTGAGGTCCAATTTTGGTATGTGAAGTTAATAAATATAAATGAATGACAAGTACCCAACAGCAGTAAGGGAAAGCCAGGCATTCTAAATGAATAAGTAAGGGCAATACACTTTTTTTTGAAAGCATCTAACACCTGACAAGCTTTCTGCTGAAGCTGTAGCTTAATGCGTTATCGATTGATTTGCCTCATGGATCACAGCACAGAAGATGGCATAAAAAACATTCTGCTGACTATCTGGGGAGGTGACATATATAGATCAAAAAATGCATGTCAAATGCTGAATGCTTCACAAAAACTGATTCTTATCTCTACAGTATGAAGCTGAAAGGCTGGATTCTCGCTACCAAGGCAGGTATCTGGAGTTGAGAAATTTCCCGACTTGGCAGCTTCTATCTCAGTTTAAAAGGCCCCGTCAGACCCAACTTTTGCTCTGTGAAGGTGGGGTGGTGGGGGGGAGATAGAGCAGGGCCCATTGACCTCAAAATCAGAGCATAGATGGCCACAGGAGTGAATGAGTGCTGAGGCAGGCTGGTTAGAAGGCCACCTCAGTTCGGTGGGACTTCATCCCAGTTGTTTTAAAAACTGTTAGGACTTCTAGCTCTCACCATTCACATCCTATCATCCCCACCCATTCACCATGCACCTTTCATGCCAAATCATGCCCCCACATCCACCCCCTTTTCCCCCACATGCCCTAATTCATGCCAGCTCATGAGTCTACTTGGCCCCTCCATGCCACCTATACCCCTATGCCATCACCATAGGCATTAACCCAGTATCTATGATGGACAGACTTCAGGAGCCATTCGGAAATGAAAAAAAAAATAACCTTAACAATCCAAGAGTGCTCTCCCTAACACACACATGATACTGGGGGGAAAAAAAATTCTCACTCATGAAAACCATTCAAAGATTTTAAATCCCCTTAAGTGTTCAATCTGCTATAAAAACAAACAAAACAAACTATATCAAAGACAGCTAATCTTTTAATTGCCTCTTTAAACTGTCAATTAAAATGTCAACTCAGCACGCCCCTGACCAGCTGAGATAAATATTTTTCTAACTTTTGAAACTCAGCCAAGCATTCATGATAACCTCAGCTGTAATAATAGCCTTTGGGAAATATCAACCAAGAAATCAATTGAAACTGCAAATATTTTTTTTTCTCTCCAACCTGACAGCTTCTGTTTGTACTTTTTTATTTTTCAAGGGCTGGGGATTTAAATGACTTCAAATCAGAACATTTAAATAGACCTTATCCATCCTAAAAGAGTGTTTACTCATACTCCATAAATTTGTGGCTCCCAAGCTTCAGTTTAAGGCCCTTAGAAAAGCGAAAATGGGGTCTTTTTGAATTTAGCACTCCGTGGTGAGGTTCCTATTTTAAACAAACAAGTGGTGCTGCTATGACATCTCCACTGTCACCAATTGTTGCTAATATCTTTATGGGAGAGTTCAAACCAGCAACACTTCAATCAGCTAATCTTCAACCTAAACACTGGCTTGGATATGTTGATGGCACTTTTGTCATATGGCAACATTCTATTTGAGAACTTCACAGTTTCCTACAACGCCTCAACAAGCAATATTCGAATATCAATTTTAATATGGAGATGGAACAACAACTTTCCATACCATTCTTGGTGTTCTCATCACAAAGTGTCACAACACACCAATACACCAAGTTTACCATAAGACCATTCAGACCGACAGATACCTGAACTATTGATCTTTCCATCATCCCCCCACCTTCCAATCAGTTTCCAGCACTCTCATTAGAAGAGCCTACTCTGTCAGTGACAAGAAATATATACAAGAACTCTGCCATATTAAACCTGCACCTCAACTCAATTGATTTCCTTCACACAAGATTAACACAGCCCCCAACAGTTACTTACTCCAAAACAGCTACTTCCATTAAGGCAAAATTCAGCCTCCTGTATATCGGTTTCACCTTGCACAGGCTACAACATATACTCAAGTGAGCAAACATAGAAGTCTGACACAAGTCATGTAAGGAGCTCCAATCTGTCCTTCATACTCATAAAAACAAGAAGCCATCTCACAATAAACCAGGCATTCAAAGCATACCATGAATTTGTGGGCTCTTCCACATTAGGGAAGTAGGCCACAGCCTACACGATAGACTCAAGGTACATGAAACCCGCTTGGGAGGAAATACTTGCATTGGAAGCTGTTCGGAGCAGGCTAACTAGGCTGATTCCTTAGATGAGGGGTTTGTCTTATAAGGAAAGATTGAGCAGTTTGGGCCTATAGTCAGGGTAGATGCTGAGAGGTTGTTTCCCTTGTAGGCGAATCTGGAACTGGGGGCACAGTTTCAAAATAAAGGGCCTCCCTTTTCAGATGAAGATGAGGAGGAATTTCTTCTCTCAGATGGTTGTTAATGTTAGGAATTCTCTTCCACAGAGAGCAGCGGAGGCTGGGTCATGGAATATATTCAAGGCTGAGTTAGACAAATCTTTGATTTGACAAGGGGGTCCAGGGTTATCTGAGGGACTGGGGGTTGGCATGCAGAAATGTGAAATTAAGGACACAATCAGATCAGCCATGATCTTATTGAATGGTGCAGCAGGCTTGAGGGGCCAAATGGCCTACTTCTGCTCATATTCCTTATGTTCTTATATTCAAACACAGTGTATGGGACAAGTCAGCTATCATTAAATTGCTCAAGTTAATAACCACAACACCCAAAGGCCCAAATCTAGACTCATCCATCAATCAGTGGCATACAAAGTGACATACAGTGCATCAGGGAAGATCTACCAACAGCACACTGTCTCCCAAGACGGGCACCTTCTCATCAGTTACATCTAGAAAACTAAAGAAGCACATTATCATCCATTCTTCACAGTCAACCAACTGGCTGCAAGAATGTTAAACAGATTAAAAACACAATAGCCTGATCAAACAGCAGTAAGATTCCACCCATTTTCCCATCTTCCAATATATATAACTGATTCTTTCACTTGTTCCAGTCATTCCTCCAGAGAATAGGCTGAGCATGCTGTCCAAAAATGTCAAGGCCGACCAGTTCTTCTAAAGAACTCTCCTAAGGTAACAATTGCTCTTCTCAGAGCAAATTTTACATTGTCTAACTGTAAAATCATCTTACTAAAATACAAGGTTGTTGCAGCTGTTTGTGCAATCAAAGAGATTGAACAACCTGAAGGTTGTCACTGAAAGCTCGATTAAAGGTGATCATGGTTGATCCATGCCATCAAGACCATCATAGGATGAGGTTCTGGAAAAGCGTGCCACTTTAATGAAGATTGCCCATGGAATTTGGGTTGAAGGGAAGCTGCTGTCAGGTGAGAATCGGTGGCTAAAGTCTCAAAGGGAATGAGTTGGAATTTCACCTGAGGAGGATCAGAGAAGGATATCAGTCATGAGCAACTGAGCAGCCAGAGCAGAGGAATGAGCAGCATGGCTCTGGCTCTGGCTCTGTTCAAGCCACAGGGGTAGCAACACTTAAGTGTAATTGGAAAAGGAAAAGAAAGAATTTGTAGTTCATCAAGGATATTCACTTGGGTACTTAACACTTCAACTGTCAATCTCACTGTCAATATTTACGCGCCATAAACTTTATTCAAGTTTCTATTGTCAAGTCACCCCCATTGTTGCCTCTCACCCACCAAGATAAGATGATAACCAATGGGTGTTAGTGCACTGGGACCTTTGGGGGTCAGGTTTAGTGGGTTCAACACTGGTGTACTGATTAGCTGAATTTAGGAGATTTGATGAAGCATGCCTGAATGAATCCATCCCAGGAATCACTGGTAGCTATGAGAGTAACTGCAGGTACTCGCCTCCTCCTGTGCCACCTGTTGCTCCTTCTCTGAAGATTCAGAGTGGTCATCAACTTCTCATCCTGAACTGTTGTGCAAGGCACAGCAGCCAAGTGTCACAAAATCACAGAATTTTAACGGCACAGAAGGAGGCCATTTGACTCACCGTATCTCCAAATGAGCATTATGATGCAGTGCCATTGTCCTGCCTTTTCCCAATACCCCTGCACCTTGTTTCTATTCAAATAATCATTTAATGCCCTCTTGAATGCTTCATTTGAACCTGCCTCCACAACACATCCAGATAGTGCATTCCAGACCCGAACAACTCGTTGTGTGAAAAAGTTTTTTTTCACATCGCATTTGCTTCTTTTGCAAATCACATTAAATCTGTGTCTTCTCATTCTTCAACCTTTTACGAACAGGAACAGCTTTTCCCTATCTACTCTGTCCAGCCCCCTCATGATTTTGAACATCTCTGTCAAATATCCTCTCAGCCCTCTCCTCTCCAAGGAAAACAGTCCCAACTTCTCCAATCTATCCTCATAGCTGAAATTTCTCATCCCTGGGACCATTCTTATAAATCTCTTCTGCACACTCTCCAATGTGTTCACATCCTTCCTAAGATATGGTGCCCAGAACTGTACACAATATTCCAGCTGAGGTCTAATGAGGGTCTTATATGAATTCAGCATAACCTCCCTGCTCTTGTACTCTATGCCCCTATTAATAAAACCCAGGATACTGTATGCTTTATTAACTGCTCTCTCCACTTGTCTTGCCACCTACTCAGCCATGTCCAGAAGGCTAATTCTCTCAAATGGTTAAAGATGAAGTCCATTGGCTTTCAGCACATTTATAGCAGACCTTCCTGTCTTTTGCCATTCTCACGAAAGCACTTGAGTTAAACGCAGAAGTCAGCAAGTTCCTTCTGGCTTCCCAACATTCTGGCATTTTTTGATGTTTTAACTTCCCATACACAGAGACACCCGCCCACCCTGGTTGATTAAAATCCTCTCCATATCCCTGAACGCAAAACCTCTCATGAACTAACACCCATCAGGCAACGTTTTAACAGTCAATCACTTTGAATTTTTTTTAAAACCTTGATAACTGGGTAAAGAGTGATTAATAAATCTGAAAATTACATTTATCACAGAAAAAAAAGCACTTTAAAATCAATTCACCAATTTTAATTTGCTGAAAATAACTTGCAAAAATATACAAAACTATTTTCTTAGTTGGTTCCTTAGTAAATTTAAAAAATGCTACCTTTCAAAATGTACATATTAGCGTCGTTGCATCCAAAAGTTCCAGCTGACTTTTAGAAGCCTCCTCAAAGACCTGCAAATGAGCGTAATTTGTGTAAATTTCCCATGGCAATTGATTCGTTATGTAGGTGAGATCATTTTTGTGGGCAAGGCCTGCTTCTGGCACAATATTTTTAAAACTAGTGCAAAAGATTGTAGAAACTCATGCTAAAGTTCCATGATCTTTCTTAGCAGCCAGGCTGATATCAGGGAAATTATTTCAAAAGAGATGGTGCAAGTGAGTGGAAACCCCAGGTCAGAAATTTTAAGTTCCATAGTCAGACAGGTGGATCTCCTCTCTTAGCTTAACAGTCTTCATCTAAGTACTTACGGCAACCTAATCCTTATGGGATGTAGCCACCAAAGCACAAATCTACTTCAATTTGGTAGTAAATTGATCATATCATTTAAGGGGCCCATAAGGATAGCTGGTTGGGAAATGGGCAGTAGGAGATACACTTCTGAAGTTACAGGAAAGATAAATTGACACTGAAGGTTGCTTTCTAGCACCTGGAACAGAAACGTAGGGATGCCCTATGTCTGAGCACAGACCACGATCCCTGTGATTGAATGGTGAAGTCTCAGGCAGTGCCGATATTGGAGCTCAGCATCAAGCTGGTGAGGAAGGAGATTGGGACTGCTAATGTTTCAGTGGCTATCAGGTAAATTATGACAGGTTAGAATGAGGCACAGGAGTGGGGAAATTGGAAGGGGAGCAGCTGTGCTGATGGGTGATTGGGGGTGGGGAGGGGGTGCATGTGAAGGGAGGGGCAGCAGCCTACATCCTTTAAATGTAAAGTCAGGAAGAACACACCTGCTCCTTACACATTCTGGTAAGTATTTTCAAAAAAATATCTTATTGCAAAGGTGGTCCTAAGGCATGATTTTCCTGAGGGAAAACCAACACTGCAATTGGGACCCAAACATGCGTTACACCCCTCACTTGCACAGGCACTGCAAAATAATTGTTCGTCCTTTCTCAATATGGCAGGCAGAATTGTGTGCATGTTTCCTGTCTGGCCATTTGGGGCCTTAGTAGGGCCATCAGCATCCAAAAACCGCATGCTGCACAGCTGAATTTATCAGCCCTGATACTGCAAGCCGTCGATACTAAAGCAGGATGCATGAATTAAATACTATATTCCATGGTTCTCACATTCTTCAAATCGATGACTAAAATATGAAAAAAATCCTATTTGCACCAAAAATAAAATGAACAAAAATGGAGATTACAAAGCAGTTTCAATTGATTTTCTAAAGCATTACTTTTCCTTCTTCCTATTCCCCTATCACCACTGTCATTATACAGAATATTATGGTCAGCATCTTTTATGAATTAATTAACTGAATTAGAATTAGAAGCTTCCTCTGTCTGGTGACACAAGGCACAGCATGTGCTTATGTCATTTTTTTTTTAATTCAACCATGGGATGTGGGCATTTATTGTCCATCCCTAATTGCCCTTGAGAAGGTGGTGGTGAGCTGCCTTCTTGAACTGCTGCAGTCCATGTGGTGTAGGTACACCCACAGTGCAGTTAGGGAGGGAGTTCCAGGTGCTTATGTCTGTTACTGTAGCTAGATTTTCTTGGAACAGGACACCAGCCTGGCACCATTCTACATCAAGCATGGCTGACCAGAACATTCTCCTGCTCTTACTGCCTGCCATAGGTGTAACTGGAAGGATGTTTAGTCATGTTATGAAGACACCTTCTGCAGACATCAAATCCTGGAGTGGGACTTGAACCCAGAGCTTTTGGCTCAGAGGCAGGGACACTACCCACTGCATCACAAGATCTCGTTAATTGAATTCATAGAATAACAAATTTAATAAGTGATTATTTAAATACATATAGAGAAGAGTATAGGAATCATGAATTTATAGCATGTTACAACATAGAGAGAGCCTTTAGCTTCTTTCCTCTGTTAAATCTGCACACACACAAGCACACGCAAAACGAACACCACCCATGGGATGGAGCTTGATTATAGGCACTGGGCCATTTCCCTGATTGTGACACAGGGTTATCTATTTTATTCAAAAGGATAGAGAAATTAATATAGAAAGAGAAGGAACAGATAGATATAAGAGGGGAAAACCTGGGGAAAGAGGAGAAAGGTACACAGGACAAAAGGAAAGAGAACCAGCCTCTGAGAAAGGGAGGAAATCTGAGCGGCAGAGAGAAAGAATGGAGCTGATAAACAGAAGGAAAAGAGCAAACAGCTGGTGTTGGATTTAAAGCCCCCCCACCAGGCCTGTTTTCAGCAGGGGGGGGCATGTAAAATATGTTGGGTGCCCAGCCCACCCCCCCCAAACTGTTCCTCATAATACATGTGGGGTGGGTAAGTCACTCACTAGGCCATCTGCCCTTAGGCCTATTGAGGCCCTTAAATGCTCAATTAATTCGGAATTAAAGGCCTCAAACTGCCTCCACTGCCATTTCTCTGGCAGGTCAGCGCTGTGTGGATGGAGAGTAAACCATGTCTTCTGCTGTGATTGCCAAGCCTGTGATGAGAGGCCTGTTGGCCAAACATCTATGGTTTCACCTGGCTGTGGCTTTTACTTTAGCTTTTGCTGTAGCTGGTACCTTCAAGTTCATAGTAGGTGATTCCAGGAAGAGCGCATATGCTGACTTCTATAAGAAATATGATGCCATGAAGGCATTTGAAGTCATAGGGATGCTGGTGTGTTTGAAAGTGTGAAACAAAGAAGTAAATTCTTGCAAAGGGAACTTGGAACGAGTGACAGCGTTGCTCCTCCAGTACACACTGGGAAATGGAGACAAAAGGATATACTTTGTGCATTCTGTACCTGATGTATAAATGAAACATTTAATTTTCTGACCGTTAAAAAAACACTAGGCAATGGCAGCGGGCCAGAGTGTGAAGACCACTTTTGAAAGGGCTTCTTTGAAAAGGTGGGTAGGAAGGCAGAGCACATCAATCAGGAGCACCACGCACCCCACCCCACCCAGTCCAGTTCCTCGCCGTCTGCCCTCCAAATCCGGCCCGAGCTCCCCTCTCCCCCACTTCCTTAGCTCTCTGAAGCCTCCCCACCCTAAAAGGCTGGGACTCACCTGTCTCTGGTCATCACTGCTCATCTTAAAGGACCTCCTTGCAGCCCCAGCAGCACCCACTACTGAACTCTAGCACTGCTGCGACTGCTGGAGCTGTCAGCCAATCTACTTGGCTGGTCACTCTCGAGGGTGGGACTTCCTGTCTACTGAGGGGTGGAAGTCCAGCCCTGAGCTTGTTTAGCCTAACAGCCCCCCACTCCCCCCCCACCACCACCCACCCCCACCACCACCAGCCGCTTATCACTGTGGGGCAAGCTCTTTAGAAGCTGGTCTGTTCAGGATTGACTTTTTTTTTGGAAGAGTCGGGCAGTGGGTGGCTACCCCCACCACCGCCCCCACACATAAAATTAAGCCCATGGAGACTCTGAAAGAGCAGAAGGTGGTAAATGGAAGAGAGCAGAAAGAAGCAGAAAGGATCAAAGAGAGCGCAACATACAGTAAGGAAGAAGCTAAGAGAGATGAAAGAAGAGACACAGAGATATAGAAGAAATGAAGTTTAGAGACCCACAAACAGGGGAGACAAATGTGATGGAGATAAAGGATGAGAGTGAGAATGAGGGTTTAGAATGCAAGGAAGGCAGAAATGGAGAAAGGAAAAAAACTTGCATTTATATCAAAAGGGAAAAGCAGTAAAACTTTGAAATGAAGGGTGCCAGTCAAACTTGTCCGAACCGGTCTTGTATACCTTAAAATGGAACTCCAATATTACTGGCGCCAGTGTTACTGATTTTTACTGGGATTTGAAAATGTTGAACCACCTTTTCCTAGTGCTTCTCATGACCTCAATATGTTCCAAAGCCCCTCACAGCAAATGAAGTACTTTTGAAGTGTACGCACTTTTGTGATGCAGGAAATACAGCAGCCAATTTGCAGGCAGCAAACCTCACAACAGAAAGGTGATAATGACCACATCTTCTGTTCTTGGGATGTTGATTGAAAGATAAATATTGCCCAGGACACCTGTGATAACTGCCCTGTTCTTCCTCAAAATAGTGCCATGGGATATTTTTCATCCACTCGAGAGCGCAGACAGCGCCTCGCTTTAACAGTTCATCTGAAAAACGTCACTTCAACAGTGCAGCAAATCCCTATAATATGGCACTGGAGTATCAGCCAAGTTTTTTTGTGCTCAAGCATCTGCACTGGACTGGAACTTCAACCCTCAACCTTTTGACTCAAAGGCAAGAGGCAGTACAAACTGAGCTGCAGCTGACTGAGAGATGCAAGAGATGGTTGGCTAATTTGTCATACTGTTACAGATAGAAAACGTTGGATGACAGGTAGAAGCCAGAAGAAATGGTACCAATAAGATTATAAAGGAAAGTACCAACTTGAGACTGAAGCAAAACCAATTAGGATAAATTTACTCCATTAGAGTATACAAAGAAATGCATACTCATGGCACTTAACATTAACACTGAATAACATGATATTTGCAACTCTTTTGAATTTACAAAGTGCAGTTTAAGAGTTAAGACAATAAATGCTACAGCAAGGCTAGATGCTTGCAATCTATCAAATGAGGTATCAGTTGGTGACTTGTCTGTTGTGGTATGTACAACAAAAGATGTAGATAATAACTGTTCAGCTCCATTGGATAACCGCTGCAAATTAACATCAGACACATTTCCAAATCGTGCAAGCAGTTTAATGGTTAAGGAAGGTAGACCAAAGGGTTCTTGAGTGAAGGTTACAAAATTCAGTCTGACAGGTCTGATTTATGTTAGCTGGCTGCAAATCGAACTCTCAGGATCAGGGAAGAGCACTGCATGCAGATATTTATATACATCAGCATAGTTAAACTTTTAAATGCACTGAGAGTAGGCAGGACCATTTGTACTTGAATTTAAATAAGCTCTGCTTAATGTTATCAAGTTCCTTTGTAAAACTTGCCTTTACCACACAACAGTCATTTGTAGCTGAATAAAATTGCAATTTTTCTTTCCATCTGCTCACAAGGGAGAAAATAATAGAAAAATGTGCTGTTAGTGTTGGATAAAAAGGAGTAGGATGCGGCTCATGTGGGGTATAGACGTTGGCATGGACCAGTTGGGTCAAATGGTCTGTTTCTGTGTTATACAATCTATGCAATTCCATCCATTGCCACCTTAGCTTTGATTAAAAATTTAGTGGCAACATGCCGGGTCTGACTGCATCTCTCAATTACATTTGAAACCTGTCTGCTCAGCTTTGCTACCTGAAGCTCTGCACTTGATTTTCATGTTAGTTGTAATTATTGTAACCTCTTGATTCCAGTGAAACTTTAAGGAAAAATATAAACTTCCATATCTGCATCCATTGCTTCTGACTGGCTCTGTTGCTTGACATCCCTCCTACTAAAGATTGCACGCTCTACCTGGCCTGGAGGGTATCCCTGCCACCTGAAATGTCTCTGTAATTTGCCCTTTGGCTGTCAGTTTGCATCCCCTCTGGCTCGCAAGGTTTTGAGGACAATGGGAGGATGAAAATCATCAGTAGATAGTTTCCATTACAGGTCACTACACATTTGTCTTTATTCTTTGATTGGATGGGGGTGTCACTGGCAAGGCCTACATTTGTTGCCGATCCCTAATTGCCCTTGAAGTGAGTGGCTTATCAGGACACTTCAGAGGACAATTAAGAGTCAGCCACTCTGGATCTGGAGCCACATGTAAGCCAGGCCTCAGGTAAAGATGGCAAACTTTCTTCCCTAAAGGACATTAGACATCAAATGGGTTTCTTACAACAATCAACAATGGCTTCATGGCCACCATAACTGAGACTAGCTTTTAATACCGGATTTATTAATTGAGGGCTGAGAGGGTTTGTGTGCGTATATGTGTGCGTGTGTGTATATGTATGTGTATGAGAGAGAGAGGGGGGATGAGTGAGTGGGTGAGTGAGTGAGGATTTTGTTATGGTGTGGCTTCAGAGCTTCTTTAGCTCTGAAGAAGGGTCATACGGACTCTAAACGTCAACTCTGTCTCTTGCTCAACAGATGCTGCCACATCTGCTGAATTTACCAGTATTTTCTTTTTTTAATTTCAGATTTCCAGCATCCGCAGTATTTTGCTTTTACCTTATCTTTTCGACATTTGCTCATTGGACTCCCCGAGCTCGAGAAAAATTAATATGTGCCCTTGCCTCACAAAAAGGTTAAACAAGCCTGGTTTACAAGCTTACAGATCGAATGCACCTCATTCTGTAGTGCATTGATGTTCAAGATGCAACACATGCCAATGACACCCAAATTTTAAATATTAACATTTCCTTTCTCTGGTCACAAAGGCGGTGAGCCTACAAATTGTGGTTCCCTAGCCAGAAGAAATCCTCCCAGAGACACAGCAAGACTTTAGACATGTCTGAGGAACTTCCAACATTATCTTTGTTGTCAGTCAAATCTAAGAAAAATGTTGAGAACCACATCTGGAACTCTTCATTGCATTCATCAATCTAACCAAGGCGTTTAACTCAGTAAATTGTGAAGCTTTGTGGATTGTTCTCCAAAGATCTGGATGTGCAAGAAACTTCATCACAATCCTACAGTTGCTTCATGATGACTGCATGGCTGCAATTGTCTTGCGTGAGAGAACTGAAATTGATGCCTTCAAAATTCAGACTGGGATCAAGCAAGGCTGTGAGATAGCCCCCATACTATTTACAATCTAGCTGACAGTAGGTCAGGCTATTCGCCTCATCAAAGATCAACTGCCCTCTGGTATCAGTATTAAACATCACCTAGATGGAAAACTCTAACCTCTGTCACCTCTTTACCAAAACTAAACTGACCACCGTAGACCTACATGATCTACAGTTTGCAGATGACTGCAGCATTGTTGTTCTCTCTTAATCTTTTCAATTTTGTGCACAAGAAACTCGGCCTTTCCTTGAATATTGCCAAAACAAAACTCATGTAAACTGCGCGTGCCCCCAGTTTCATTTTATTCTTCGCCTCATTCGTCGCCTCAACAAGAAACTTTTTCTCTTTCTCTCAAGTGCTAAGGAACGCAAGCTCCAACAACTCATCAACACCAACACCCATCTGGGACCCTCCACCCCTACTTGTCCCTCCATCCCCACCCCATCTTCCAATCCCAGCCCCAGCCGCGTATTCACTATACCCCCTGACCTTCCCCTCTCCGATGCTGAACGTTCAGTGCTCAGCAAAGGACTTAGTTTCATACCCTTACGCCCTCATCTCAATGAATTTTGGGCTCGGCACGATGCTGAACTCTTCTTCCGCCGTCTTCGTCTCCCGTGCTCACTTCTTTGGGCAGGAGTCCTCTCCCCGTTCAATGGATCCTTTTACCCACCTCCAATATTCTCCCTCCACCTGGACCCCTCCCTCTGGATTCTTACCTTCTCTTGATCTTTTCATTGACAACTGTCGGCGTGACATTAGCCGTCTCAATTTCTCTGCTCCTCTCACCCATTCTAATCTGTCTCTCTCTGAACTCACTGCACTCCGTTCTCTCAGGTCCAACCCCAACATTGTCATCAAACCCGCTGACAAGGGTGGTACTGTTGTTGTCTGGCGCATTGACCTCTACCTCGCGGAGGCTGAGCGTCAACTCGCAGACACTTCCTCCTACCTCTCCCTGGACCATGACCCCACCACAGAACATCAAGCCATTGTTTCCAGGACTGTCACTGACCTCATCTCCTCTGGAGATCTTCCTCCCACAGCTTCCAACTTGATAGTCGCCCAACCTCGGGCAGCCCGCTTCTACCTCCTACCCAAAATCCACAAACAGAACTGTCCTGGCAGACCAATCGTGTCAGCCTGTTCCTGCCCCACGGAACTCATTTCTCGTTATCTTGACTCCCTTCTCTCTCCCCTTGTCCAGTCCCTTCCCACCTACATCCGTGATTCCTCTGACACCTTACGTCACATCAACAATTTCCAGTTCCCTGGCCCCAACCGCTTCCTCTTCTCCATGGATGTCCAATCCCTCTACACCTCCATCCCCCACCAGGACAGTCTGAGGGCCCTGAGCTTCTTCCTTGAACAGAGGCCCGAACAATCCCCATCCACCACTACTCTCCTCCGTCTGGCTGAACTTGTTCTCACACTGAACAATTGCTCCTTTAACTCCTCTCAATTCCTCCAATAAAAGGTGTGGCTATGGGTACCCACATGGGCCCCAGCTATGCCTGTCTCTTTATGGGGTATGTGGAACATTCCTTGTTCCAGTCCTACTCCGGCCCCCTCCCACAACTCTTTCTCCAGTACATCGATGATTACTTCGGTGCTGCTTCATGCTCTCGTCGGGACCTGGAAAAATTTATTAATTTTACTTCCAATCACCACCCCTCCATCATTTTCACATGGTCCATCTCTGACACTTCTCATCCCTTTCTTGACCTCTCTGTCTCAATTTCTGATGATAGACTGTCCACCAATATCCATTACAAGCCTACCGACTCCCACAGCTACCTCGACTACAGCTCCTCACACCCCGCTTCCTGTAAGGACTCCATCCCATTCTCTCAGTTACTTCGCCTCCGTCGCATCTGTTCTGATGATGCTACCTTCAAAAACAGCTCCTCTGACATGTCCTCCTTCTTCCTTAACCGAGGTTTTCAACCCACGGTCGTTGACAGGGCCCTCAACCGTGTCCGGCCCATATCCCGCGCATCCACCCTCACGCCTTCTCCTCCTTCCCAGAAACATGATAGGGTCCCCCTTGTCCTCACTTATCACCCCACCAGCATCCGCATTCAAAGGATCATCCTCCGCCATTTCCGCCAACTCCAGCATGATGCCACCACCAAACACATCTTCCCTTCACCCCACCTGGCGGCATTCCATAGGGATCGTTCCCTCCGGGACACCCTGGTCCACTCCTCCATTACCCCCTACTCCTCAACCCCCACCTATGGCACCTCCCCATGCCCACGCAGAAGATGCAACACCTGCCCCTTCACTTCCTCTCTCCTCACCGTCCAAGGGCCCAAACACTCCTTTCAAGTGAAGCAGCATTTCACTTGCATTTCCCCTAACTTAGTCTACTGCATTCGTTGCTCCCAATGCGGTCTCCTCTACATTGGAGAGACCAAACGCAAACTGGGCGACCGCTTTGCAGAACACCTGCGGTCTGTCCGCAAGAAAGACCCAAACCTCCCTGTCGCTTGCCATTTTAACACTCCACCCCGTTCTCTTGCCCACATGTCTGTCCTTGGCTTGCTGCATTGTTCCAGTGAAGCCCAACGCAAACTGGAGGAACAGCACCTCATCTTCCGACTAGGCACTTTACAGCCTTCCGGGCTGAATATTGAATTCAACAACTTTAGATCTTAAACTCCCCCTCCCCCAATCCCGTTTCTCCCCCCTCCCTTTATTTTCAATACTTTATATAGATTCTTCTTTTCCCACCTATTTCCATTATTTTTAAATCTAAAACTAAAACTTTGTTACTCTTTCCACCCCACCCCCACTAGAGCTGTACCTTGAGTATCCTGCCTTCCATTCTTAATTAGCACTTTTCTTAGATAATATCACCACCTTCAACACCTCTTTGATCCTTTTGTCTGTGACATCTTTTGATTATCTGCTCCTATCACTGCTTGCTTATCTCCACAATCATCCCACCCTCAACTTCTCTCTCCCCCCGCCCCCCCACCTTAGACCAGCTTATATTTCACCTTTCTCCTAACTATACTCAGTTCTGCCGAAGGGTCATGAAGACTCGAAACGTTAACTGATTTCTTCTCCACCGATGCTGCCAGACCTGCTGAGTTTTTCCAGGTAATTCTGTTTTTGTCATGTAAACTCTAACCTGGTCAGCCAAATATTCCACTTCCTATATATGTTGAAGGAAATAGTCTGAAATATGTGGAGCACTTCCCATACATGGGCAGCCACTCTCTCAAAAGGCCACCAGTGACAAGGAGATTCAACACCAGATCAGCAGTGCCAGCTCAGCCTATGACAGACTACAAGCTATGACATCGAGTGTTTGACAACGAAGACCTCCGCAAGTCAACTAAAGTCCTTGTGTACAGAGCAGTTGTCATCACCCCACTACTATACTGCATTGAGATCTGAACTGTGTATCAGCAACACAACAGCACAAGAAAAATTGCACCAGCAATGCCTTTGCCATATCATCCATATTCAATGGGAGGATCATCAAACTAATGCTAATGCCTTTCTTGAAGCCACCTCCACAAGCATTCAGACAAAGCTCCTGAAAAACCAACTTTGACAGACTGGGCACTGTGCAGGATAACTGAAGACCTCCACCAGGTCCTATTTTTACTCAACTCTCAAATGGCCAGTGTTCCAAGGGAAGACAAAGAAAACGTTACAAAGACCCTCTGAAGGTCTCCTTGAGGTACGGCAGTATTGGCATGAATGCCAGGGAGGAGCTAATCATTCAAAGTGGAGACAACTTTTCCATCAAGTTTTGAATCACGATGTCTGAACGATGAGGCAGGGTGGTGGCAGAAAAGGAAGCAAATCCTGCACTCTGATCCCACTACCTCATGGGACATCCTACCCCACGTATCCAGAGATCTGTAGGCCGAGAATCGGACTGTTCAGTCAAATGAAGACTCATAGCAGAAAATTGCCACCCTTGAATTGATGGACAGCTGACAACATTGTCAGTTCCTATTCTTCTCTCTCATCTTCCGACGGCATGGTTTTGTATTATCAGAAATATCGCACATTGTCAATGATCTTTCTATTGCTGAAATAAATCAGAGCAAAAAAAAAGAAAAGCAGACAATGTCTGATATGAAATAGGAGAGAGACAACCAGAAAATAACAAAAAGAGACAGATAAATCAAAAAAAAAATCCAATAATCAGCACCAGAAACATAACACACAGAACCAAGGCAGACAGCATATCCTTTTCAATGATTAACACAACAGGAAACATACTACCTAGGAGAAAAGGTTGTTGAAGCATCAACCAGTCTACAAACTAATTATTGTTACAACAAACTCAGCATCAGATTTGAATCATTCCACACATCATTTAATCTGTCATGGGATTGAATAAATTGCATGCCTGACACATCTTAGTTTCAGGAGTTAATGTGGTATAAATAAACCAACAAAGGACCATAATGAGAAAACTGGTTTTCAATTAAGGAAATATTTCAACACAGGATTTTTGTTTCCATAATTATAGTTATTTCAAAAATAAGTATTTATTTCAATAATTCTAGTTATCAAATGTTAAGACCAGCTGTGTTCATTGCAAAGTACTCCTTTCAATGTTAATGGAGGTATTATATTCTTAACCTAACTGATACTACTTATATATTTTCTGTCAGTTAGCTATCTTGAATACAGCAATATGGAGCCATTTCAATATGAACTACATGAGATTTCAACGTATATGTTATATTACTTCAGTGTTGTCCAATAAGTCAGCCACTGGGCAAATGTGGCTAATTGGGAATACAGATATAGCTAACTTCATTTATGACTTGTAAATAAATGAATAATAGGCAGCATCTTTGGGTATCCCAATACTTTTATTACACATGCATATCCTGTACACCTATAGATATTTTGTGAATTTGGAGGTAAAATGCTAAAATAAAAAGCAGAATGTGCTAACATTCATCATTGTCTGTGTTCATTTCTTTGCTGATTGAAAAATGGTTGGATCTTCACTGGAAAACATACGTGAAGTACACTTGCCTGTTATTGTGATAGACATGCAAGATGTTTTCCACTAAAATTAGTGCATGTGACTAAAACAGTGCCAATGTAAGTACACCTGTGTTGGTCAGCAAGTTCTATTAGGCAGCACTGCATTGGTTCAGGGATAATAATAGAATCAAGAACCCATGAAGTAACCTGTTGACTGTCTGCACTACAGGAAACAAAACCAAACATATAATTTCCATTCTTATTGAAATTATATATTGAACACTTTAATCAATCAATTTAAACAAATCAGGTAAACATATATACAAGTTGTGATGTGATGTGCATGTACCTTTAAGGATAAATATCTTAAACAGCTGTTAATCATTACCACCGAGACAGGATGTGATATAATGGGCCCATGAGTCTGTACTCAGAATACAGCAGCAGATGTAGAAGTCAGTCATGTAAACATAGCTTCCTGGTTAACATTGTATCTGTATAGTTTGATCTTCAAAGAACACATATTATTGTTTTACCAATCATTGTCATATGATTGGTACATTTACACTGAATAGAAGAATGTATATACACATATAGATACACCCACACATACAGTATAATGGTGATGCGTTACAGTTCACTCAGGGAGTCAGAGTTGCTCAGGCAACATGTTCTTTTACATGCATGCTGTAGTCTAGACTATGGATAGAGATAGTAGAGGCTCCAACTTTCTTCCATCATATGGCTGACTAGGAATCTCTCTCACTCTTACTGCCTGCCATCAGCATCTGTTGGAAGGATTTGCATATGTTTGATCAGTATGTTCTCAGTCAGCATAGAAAGGAGGCATTGCTAGATCTGGTGCTGGGGAATGAAGTGGGCCAAGTGACCAAGTGTCAGCGGGGGAACACTTGGATAAGAGTGATCATATCACAAGCTTTAAACTTGAAATGCAGAAAAGCAAGGAACAATCCAAAGTAGTACAAAAGCAAAATACTATGGATGCTGGAAACCTGAAAAAAGAACTTAAACATTTGGAAAAACTCAGCAGGTCAGGCGGCATCTGTGGAGAGAAAAGAGTCAATGCTTCAGGTTGATGACCTTTCATCAATTTTGAAAAAAGGTCATTAACTTGAAATGTTAACTCTGTTTCTCTTCACAGATGCTGCTTAACAATCTAATGTCTAAATTGGAAGAGGGTGAATTGTAATGAAGAAATGGTCCAGCCAGGGTAAAATGGAACCAAAGATTGGCAATAATAATGGGTAATATTTAATGGGTTGATTCTTCAGGCACAAGGTACATTATAAAACAATGGCAAAAGGTAGGGGAATCAAAGCCATAGCCCTCTGGATGATGAGAGAGATAGATAATATGATGAAACAGAAAAAGAAGGTACGTAATGTATGTCAGGTGAATTCTTCTTGCAATAACCAAGTCAAATACAATTGGTTGAGTGGGGTAGAGAAGGGGAAAATAAGACTGGCAGAGAGAGAATATGAGAACAGAATGATAGTCAACATAAGAGGAACCCAGAAATCCTCCAACAGCATTGAAATACTAAGCAGGTGGTAAGAGGTGGAGTGGGTCCTATTAGGGAGAAAGACGGTGATGGACGCCGAGAGGCACAGGGCAAGAGTGGAAAATTTAATGTCTTGGTATTTATTGTGGAAGAGGAAGCTGACAAAATTCCAGTATGTGGAGATGTTAGAGGTAATGGATGTGGTGAAACTTGAGAGGCAAGAGGTACTAGGAAGGTACTTAAAGTGGACAAGTCGCTTGATCCAGATGGCTTGCATTAAGTTTGCTAACGGAAGTCGAGATGGAGAGAGGGGAAGGGCTTGCCAAAATCGTCCAATCTTCCCTGGATATTGGGAGGTGCCAGAGGACTAGAGAGGGGCAAATGTGAGACTAATTAAAGAAAGGGTGCAAGGACAGTCTGACTAGCTACAGGGCGGTCAGTAACATCAGTGGTGGGTAAGGTTTTGGAATCCTTAAACATGGAAAAAAAACCAACTGGCACTCAGAAAGGTTCGAGTTAATTAAGGAGAGGCAGCATGGATTTGTAAAAGACAGATCATGCTTGACAAATCTAATTTTTTTTTGATAGAGTGATAGAGAAAGTTGATGAAGAGAAAACAATGGTTGCTGTCTATATGGATTTTGAGAAAGCATTTGACAAAGTACCACATAAAAAGCTGGTTAACAAAACTGGCCCATGGAATAAGAGAATTAATGTCAGCTTGGATTTAAAAAAAAAACTGGTTTAAGGACAGAAAACAGTAAGTCATGGTAAATGGTTATTTTTCAGACTGGAGGATAGACAGTGGTGTTACCAAGGGTCAGTGCTAGGTCCATAGTTTTTCGATAAATATAAATGCCAAATGATATTGGAATACAGAGTACAATTTCAAAAATTGCTAATGACACCAAACTCAGAAAAGTGACAGTGAGAATGATACAAATCGGTTACAACAGGACAGAATGGCGAGCAGAATGGGCATACGAGTGGCAGATGGAATTTGATACAGAGAAGTGTGAGGTGATATATTCTGGCAGCATGGAAAAGAGTAGCAATATAAGCTTATTGGTACAATTCTCAAAAGTATTCAGGGATGGCAGGACCTGGGGGTGCATGTGCAAGGATCTTTGAAGGTAGCAAGTCATATCGAGAGAGTGGTTAGCAACACATATGGGGATCTTGGGTATCATAAATTGTGGTACTGAGTACAAATGCAGGGAAGTTACGCTGAACCTTCAGAGAGCTCTGCTTAGGCCATAACTTAGAGCACTGTGTCCAGTTCCATTCACCACACTTTATGAAACTTGCATGGGTCCTTGAGGGTACAGAAGATAGTTACCAGAATGATTCCTGAGATGGGGGATTTTAGCTAGGTTAGGCTGGAGAAGTTGAGGTTGTTCCCCTTGGAGCAAAGGCGATTGAGGGGATATTTAATTGAGGTTTACAAGATTATAACTGGATTGAATAGGGTAGACAAGGAAAAACGTTTTCTATCAGCTGATGGTACGAGGAGTACACAGATGGTACTCATGGACACAGACGTAAAGGGAAGAGATGCATGGAGAAATGTGAGGAAAAATGTCTTTTTACTCAATGAGTGGTAATGACCTGGAACTCACTATCCACAAAAGTGGTGGAAGCACAGATGATCAATGATTTCAAAAGCAAATTGGATAGGTGCTTGAGGAAAATAAACTTGCAGGTCTACGGGGATAGAACAGGGGAATGAGACTGACTGGTTTGCGCTACAGACAGCCAGCTTGGACTTGCTGGACTGAATGGTCTCCTTTTGTGCCATAAATGACTCTCTCTCTCTCTCTCTCTTTCATTTCACAAACCAGTATTGTGAGGCTGTAGGCCATAAACCTGATATATGTCACATTATGATCAGATAAATGTTTCCACCAGTGATTTTGGCGATGGTCCAGCTGTGACATTGTTACTCCACAAGTTAGCAGGTCAGGTCTATTTGTGGAGGTACTTACCCAATTACATCTTCTGTTTGAGATCTTTGTGGAGTATTAGTATAAATGGAAACCAAAGACCATAATCTAAACTTGGATTTCAGATAATATCATAAATAAATGAAGCTTGAGTGGCACTTATAGCTACCCATATTTCTAACAGGCATCATAGTGAATTTTTGTCAAAATTCCCTTGATAGCTCATGTCAACTCCACTCTGATTGGAGTTGGTTGCACTTTCATCTGAATCAGACAGTTGCGTGTTCAAAACACGCATCAAGAGTTCAGCACATAATCCAATCTGATATTTTAGTCAACACTGAGGAAGAGCAGCATTGTCACAGGTGTAATGTTTTAGATGAGATGCTGAAGTGTGCCACATCCACCTCTTCTGGTAATTCAGGAATATTAATTGGCCCTGTGGCATGATTTGAAGAACAGCACAAAGTTCTTGTGGTGTCCTGAGCAAAGGTCCTTCTTCAACTACAAATAGATTAACTAGTCTTGGATGAACTGTAATTTCTTCCAATTAAACATTGGGAAGATCAAAGCAATCATCCTTGGCCCCACCACGACCTTTCTCAATGACTCATTTCACCCCAAAACTCCCACTACTGCAATAAAAACAGAAAGTGCTGGAAATACTCAACAGATCTTACAACATCTGTGAAGAGAGAAACAGAGTTAATGTTTCGAGTTGAATATGACTCTTCTTCGGAATCTCCACTACCGTCCCAGACTGAACAAGGCTGTTCACAATCTCAGCACACTATTTGATCCTGAGCTGTTATTTCAGCCCCAAATATTGTCCATCATAAAAGCTTTAATCTCTATAACATTGGATGCCACCACTCCTACACCTCAATGCATCTTCTATTGACATCCAGACACAGCTGCATTGCTCTCATAGGTGGTCCCCGATTCTCCAAACTTCATACATTTCAGCTTGCCCAAAATCCTACTGTCAGTGTGCTATGTCGGGCTTCATTCTGCATCTTTATGATCCCCGTGGTTGAAGACTTATAATAGCATCCGGTCTCAACCATCACAAATTGAAAATTCCCATTGTTTTTATAACCCTTCATGGTTTATTTCCTCTTATATCCGTAACCAGTTCTAGCCCCACAATTTCTTCATAAGCTTTATTTTCCTCCCAATCTTGGATGTCTTCTTCACTTTCCTTCTCCCTTTCTCCTATCACCAACAGCTGAGCCTTCAGTTTCCTCAGCTCCCTGCTGTGCAGCTCCCTGACTAAACCCCTCTATTTCTTAACGGTTCAGCATATTGAGTTTAAAACAAACATATGCAGAGCTTCTATTCCCCAAATTATAGAATATTAAGGAGAGATCTGATTGAGGTCTTTAAGATGACTGATGGAGTTGAAAGGGTAAATCAAGAGAAAAATAATTTCCTCTGGGGGGAGAGTCCAGAACATGGGGGATAAACCTTAAAATTAGAGTTAGGTATTCAGGGGCAATATTAGGAAGCATTTCTTCACAAAAAGTGTAGTGGAAATCTGGAATTCTTTTCACCAAAAAGCTCTAACAGTTGGGTAAACTGAATATTTTGAAAATAAGACTGATATATTTTTTGTTTGCCAAAGGTATCAAAGGTAATAGGATCAAGTTGGCTAGATGGAATTAAGATACAGATCAACTGTGAAACAGGCTCAAGGGGCTGAATGGAATACTTCTATTTCTATGAAGCACTAATTGATCCAATTGGGAAAAAGAGCAAGCAAGAAACTCAAATTTAGAGTTTTGTGAGAAGAAATCGATCACATGTTTACAGAAGGTGTTATCCTGGATCAGAAACTACTTGGATCACAGAGAAATTGATTCGTTCTCACAATAAAATAGAAAACCCTTCAAAAATCTTGAGGGAGCACTGAACCGTTTCATCTCAGAACCATGAGTAGAAGAGTTACATGTCTTACAGCAATGTAACCTCCAGATTAAATAATGGTTGTGAACCCAAATGCTCATTAAGCCAAGCAAACACAACAGTGTGCGTCTGGGTATTACAAGCCTAGATCTTGGCCTGCCGACCCTCAACAACTAATGAAGCAGGAAATAACTTCGTCTAACAAGTTCTGGGATGAGCGTGGGGTATTAAAAGAAGTGGCATTTAGCTAACATGTCTGCATACTTTCAGTGACCCCTCCCTCCCTCCCTTCCTCACATGGTAAGTTCCAAAGCAGATGCTATGGAGAATTCAATGGCATAAATTCCAATGTTAGAAGCATTTATCTTCATTTGATCATTGACCTCATTGTTCTATGTGCAATCTTCCTATGGATAAATGGCTGCTGCTTATAAGCCATTTGATAAGGTGCTACTTAAATGGAAACCTGTTCATTCCTTCTCCTGATTGTTCATTCAGCATTCTCTAAGTAGCCTTAATGAAGTTATTAATTGTGATGTAATGCTGCTGATTATGCACGATCATTCGCTACACATATATATATAAAATTGTAGAATAACTCATTTAGAAAATTGGTGGATTAACATTGCTGTTCTTACACTTAGCAAATATTGAGAGGCAGCTGTCTAATTCTGTAACAAGGCTTTAGCTCGTCATCCAAATTATACTTGGTGACAAATGTTAATATTTCCAATTGACACAAAAGCTTCATCTAAATGAAAATTAGCTATACTTTTAAAGTAATAAAGTCTCTTTCAAATTGTCTTTTTTTAAAATAAGGGAATCATATTTTATGTCCCATCACTTTGGAATAAATGTATTATGCTTCTTTTTCCTGTGTTTTACTGTTGTACAATAAAAAAAGGAATGGTATTCAGATTCAATAACAACATATTTGCATGTACAAAGCAATTCAAATTTTTGCACAACATTCATCGATTTCCACAGCCTTACAAAAAGTTTTTGTCATTTTTGGCTTCAGGTGTAAAGCAGTTTGAATTGGTTTGCTTTAAAACTCACCTGAAACTAAGTGCTAATACCATTGATTTTTCCATTTACTCTCATTTGTGTAATTATTGACAACTCCAGGTGCAAATTCAAGTGAATCCAGGAATAAAACCATTGGTAAGGGATGGAAATGTGTGCGTCATATTTAAAGGGATGTGAAAATCCAAGGTATCACAAGGGGAGACAGACAAGTACAAACTTTCTGATGAGCCTTAAAAACTATCTCAACCCAACCCACAACCAGTGTCAAGGCATTTTATTAAGAGATGGCAGGCCATGATGAAGGGAAAGGAACCTGTCGGTTTAGGCATGGCTCTATGCACAATTGATGGTGGAGCTACACGAGAGGCTTGCGAGAAATTTCCTCTCTGCCATTCTACAGTAGCATCCCATCGATCTGAAAACAAGGTGCAGCTAAGTTTCAGGCCACAGCTGACTATTTTACCTGCATAAAAATGCTGCATGGTAGCCATTGGTGTGCTTGTAGCAGATGGCAGAGTTGGCATCTTGTCCTCGGCTGATTTAGACTCTGAGAAGTCACCTTACGACAGTCATTTGCAGGTTGGTCTACTAGGGCCCAGAGAAATGATTAGTGGCATCTTGATGGTCAACAGAAAACACTGGCTGCTGACCATCCTTAATGCCTTCTTTAATATATTACCGTGTAAAGCAAATACTTGCTTAAGAACTGTTAATCTCTAACATTTTCCAACTGTAATGAAAGATCATCAGCAGAAAAAGTAACTGTTTCTCAATCCACAGACATTGCTCATTTTCTGGGAAATTACCTTCTTATTTCAGATTTCCGGAATCCACAGTGCTTTGCTTTTGTGATGCTGTGTTTGTGAAAGATGAGTCTTCGCAAACAGCTAACAAAGTGTGGGATGCTACATCTCTCCGCACATATTAGGGTGCAGGTGTGGGTTGAAGGGTACAGAACATCTTGCAGGGCAGCCTGGCCTCCCTGGCCTCTTTCCATTAGAATTCTGGAGGCAAATGCTGGGAATCATTAAACTGAGGTCATGACAAATGACATAAATAGCAGTAATTGAGGAAAGGCTAAATGACAGCAAGGGAGAAGAACAAGAACAAGCAAGCCTTTAAAAAGCCTACTCCACTTAGCCTTTAGATTAGTGAGATGTTGAAAGCCCTCCTGCCAACAGATACATCCTAGATCACCAGCCCACCTAGTTTTCACGCATGTGCCAGAAATTTGCTCTTCAACATGTCTGTAAACTGGAAAATGGCACTGTTCCATTTTAGATATGAAATAAAGCCCCCACATAAAGCAACACAGCTTTGAGGTGAATATTAAACACCCACTCAGGGCACAATCTGAAAATAAAACAGGCCTACAAGAAGTCGACCATTGGCAAAATTGATTGCTGTCTGATTAACTTTCTACAAGTACCCTAAATTTAGATGGCAAAAACAAAATTAACTGGTTTCTTGTTAGTCAGAAGATATGTGATTGGAAACTAAGTTGTCCTAATTTTCAAACATGGGGGATGTGATTCACAAGGTGCCAGTGCCTGTTCCAATCAAGACGGGAAGCAATTTGGTACAGAGACGTCAGCCAGAATCTTCTGTCTACGGAAGGAGGCGGGGGGGGGCCTGAGAATTTGGCAGCTGGCGCCATGACCGATACCCAACACTCTCCCGCCTTCTCTGGAAGTAAGTTCTGGACGGGAAGACCCAGGGTCAACTTTCTCACCCCGCCTTCACTTAAGTCCCTTAAGTGGCCAATTAATGACCAATTAAGGGCCTCTTGCCACCTCTACTTCAATCTTCCCCTTCCAGGCGGGCCTACCAAGATGCAACCTGCATGGCTGGTAGAACTTTGCGGACTGCATATCAGCTGGAGGAGTGGTCCCTCAATCTGCAATAATCTGTGCATGATCGAGGGCACATTCATGGGGTGTGGCTGCTGACAGCCACTCTCCTGCCCTTGCTGCCAACCCCATGGCCCACCTCTTCCCGCGGCCTTCACCACACAAGACCTCCATCGACACTTACCTTTTTCGTGGGTCACCCCACAATCGTGGGCCTCTCAGGCGTGTTCTGGCATCAGCCAGCCATGGTCTCCTCATCTGACTAGCCAGCAGCTCTTGGCGGGCAGAAGGTTGTCTTCCAGGCTCCTCAGCCTGAAAGAAGGCCTGCCATATCTTCTGCCCATCAGGATGTGAAGTGGACAGCAACAGACCTTCCTCCAGACTGAGGACCCTGGAAGGCAACCTCCTGCCAGCCTAGAGCTGCTGGCCAATCAGAGGAGGCGGCCGTGGCGCGAGCAAGACACCCACTGAAAATGGAAGATTCCATCCCTCATCTGAATGACCGTGACTGGCAGAACAAGCTCTGTGCTGCTGTCTTCTTCTTAATGCCACCAGCTGCCTTTGTGCTCAGTTGGGGAGACCAGTAGGGTTGCTCATAAATTACACTGGGGCTTCACATGAAATATGCACCTCTGGAGACATTAGTGGTGGAAGTAGGCAAGAGGAGACACACAGAGGTTTCCTGGTAAACTCTGGTGGCCTGCAAGGAGCATTTTCAGAAGGGAATAAGAGCAGGTGGTCAGAGGGGTCAACTCCTGAATACTAGGGCCTGGCAGCAGTGCCACAAGAAGTCTAGTGTCCTAATGTGGGTGGTCAAAGTCACTGAATGCATCTTAACATGACATCTTCCACATACCTCACCATAGTCACTGAAGCTGCTCAATGCATCACGCCTCATCACTCACCCAGCAGCACTCCCTTACACCCAGGACTTATACCTAACTTGCGCCTAACATCAAGATATTCCACCTCACCCTCACATCATATTAATGTTCTTTGCCTCATGCCTACTGCCCCTGCCTAATCATTCCTCCAGTAGGAACATGACCCAAATACAGAGCTACACATTCACTGACATTCTGCTCTCTCTTTCTTATAGGAGAAGGTGGCACGCATTAGAAGGAAGCAGAGCAGAGCCAGTTGGGGATCAAGGACATCGGCATCTCGAGCTCTATGGAGGAGATGGTTGTCTACGTCGTGGGTACTAGTGTCACAAACCAGTACATTATTAAGGTTTGTTTTTAATAGTAATTTTCAGTGACTTAAAATCAGTGCACTCACAGGTGGAGGGCTAGACATTCTGAATTCAAACTTTATTTTTGTGATAAATGCATTTTCAGTTGTCTAAATAAAACTTCAGGATACCACTCCTAAAGACAATGAATATTTTAAAGTAAGGAAAATATAAATAATTACATTCTATTAAGCAGCTCAATTGTGCTTGTTGCATTTTTAGCTGAGAATTCAACCGTAGCCTAACCAATTGTGGGCACATTTTAGGTGAAATTTCCCCATTGATACGCAAAGCAGAAACTCAATAACAATATGTTTTAATTGAATTTCAAAGTTTTACATTTTCCACTCCGGCTTCAGAGATTTGTATTTGTATTTCCTGAGGCCGATGAAGGGGCAATAGCTGAAGATAGAGCAAATGATGGATGATAAAGAAGCATGTAGGTAATATTTTTAACACAAATGAGTAATATTGGTAATGCTGAAACAGTTGAGAATGAAACGTCCTCTTGTGCTATTTTGTTGGAAAAAGTGATGGAGAAAGTTATTGAAAAGTTAAGGTACTTCAGGATTTTTTAAAAAAGAATAAATTGTCAGATAATATGATATTTATTGGCCCTGTCAGCAGCAAAACAACAACACTTACCTTTAACTCAAAGAAAACTACCACAAGAATCCAGCAAACTTTCTGGCATGGATTTCCCCTTTTGTGACATTACTTTGATTCTGGAGTCAGGTCAAGGGGATCTCTGGAATTCAGCTAAACCACCAAACATATTGAAGAATTCCCACAACCAGCAAACCAGGAAGTAAAAACTACTGATTATCCTTCATTTTTAAATCATTTTTTTGGCAGCAGAATACAGTTTGCGATGAATGCATGGGAATAAGGTAGAAGCTGAAATATTACAAATAAAGCTCTTGCTCATCAAATAGTGCCATGGTGTCTTTTGCATCAACATGAGAGGACAGATGGGTCTCAGTTTAACATCCCGGATGAAAGATGGCGCAACACTCTCAGTCCTGCACTGGAGTGTCCACCTATAACAATCATGCTAGTATTCCAGTCTCTGGAGTGGGGCTTTAAACCATGGTCTTCAAACCATGGTCTTCTGACTCAGCAATGAAAGTGCTGCCATCGAGCAAGACAGACATCTAAAAAAGCAGATTTAAAACGGTAAGCTGACTGGAGCATTAGAAGTGAAGGAAGCTTCTCTAAGTGGAAAAGGATCTCTCAGAATGACAATGTTGTCAAACTAAAGGTCATCGACCTGTTAACGTTGTTTCTCTCTCCACAGATGCTTTTTGACCTGCTGAACATTTCTGACATTTTCTGTTTTAATGTCAAAACTAAGTCGTTTTAGTCTAGCATTATTGCATTACACCATCCCTCATTTTGGAAAATTACCCACAGAAAGATAGGAGTGCACAACAGGGCTAAAAGAGGCTATCACAGTCCATCTGGTTGGTCCCAAATATGAAAAGACTATTTAACCACTCTCCTGTTAGGAGATCCTGTACAATTTTGGTGGTGCATTTTTGCCAGCTTATTTACTGCAGAAGATTAACAATGCTAGATAGGACTTAAGCAAATCTAAAGTTCTGCAAAGTTTCTCTCTGACCCCTCAAGGTTTTCAAGTATAATTGTAGGATTGAAAGCCAATTCACATTATTTGACTCTGGCAAAGTATACTGCAAAGATGCCATTTCTATTAATCCAGCAGCACAGGAACAACTTGGACATGCCTGCTATGAAGTGTTCAATTCTCTAAATCAGCACTTATCTGCAGGACTCATCAAATGTTTATTCAGTGGTTCCCTTTTTTAAGGAGTTAATCAGCACTGCTTTTACTGGAGTTTGATGTCACATATCCACTACTTTGTGTGGAAAAATTTAAATCAGTAGTCTCACTGGAGACTTAATTATGTAATCAAGCCATATAGTTCTGCAGTCACAATTTCAAGACTGCGATCCGGCCATCCCTCTTGTTTGATTCATATCCCCTGTCTTGGAGTAGCCTTGGTTTCATCAGTAAATGTTACCCAAATATGTCAGACCCTCAGCGCATGTATAATATACCATCTACTTTGTATCACAAGAGTGACACAAATACATATATTTTTCCACAAATCAATAAAAAGAAAGTTTTGATTCCTTATACCATGTTGTGCCTCAGAATTGAGGTCAGGGAGAGTGAAATTAGGCAGGTTTTCCCCTCATGGTCACTAAGCCAGACATCTACACATGTTGGATAAGGCCAGGATTTGAGTCACACATCGACTGTAGTCAAACAGCTACTGTCAAAAAGACATGGTAGTCAGTAACACTATTACTGACAGTCAAGATGTACACGTAACTAGTGGTCACTTGAATGGTTTAACGAAAAACCAGTGCCCATGGAGATACAGTGTAGTGAAGTTTCCATTTCTTTAGGACCAAAGGGAAGGAGTGACAGTTGTCAAAGAGAAGACAAAAATAAATAGACGAGATATGCAGTTTCGCAATGTAGTTTGATTTACAGGGACAAGCTGTTGTTAATATAAAATCTGTTATGGGTAGATAATTCCCTCTTATGCATAGTAGTCAGCACTCTTCAAATAGAATTATTATATATCAAGCTAGGCATCGCAACTGAGTGGTGCTTGTCTGTCGGAGGCTCTGCGAGAAAGTTCAGTTGGAGCCCCTACATTCTACAGACAATCATGCTAAATGCTTATCATTGGATCCACTTGAGGCTTCTGATTACTTTAGGCAAAGATATTACGATCTTTTAAACAAGCATCTTTTGCACCAAACACATACGAGCTACCTTTTGTCAATAAACAATAGGATGCTACAGATACTGAAACGGAAAAGACAGAGAAAGAGAATCAAATACAGAAGAAAATCAAGGAGAAAAATGATCTGAAAAGATGAATAGTCAGATCAAATAAAAAGGGAGTTTAATAATGCAAAGATATAATATGTTCAAGTTACTAAATAACAGGGTAATTTTTGAAAGAAGACCCTGAGCTATTTCCTACCATGTACACTTTCCAAATGAATATTGTGAATCACTACTAATATCAGCCCTACTTCTTGGGCATGCTGTCTGACACTGCAACAACTGTTGCTGTTTGAGTCTCTTTCTAGGAAATTAGCTTGTCTTCTTTAATTTAACATCTTTCCAAAGCCAAGCCTCAAAGCATTTGCTTTTGACTTAAATCATTCTTATTTACACTGTAGCTCCAGTACTCTTGGCATTCGTTTCTCCATGGCCCACTGTGTCTTAACATTTGTACCATGCCCCAGTCATTATCCAGCTCTCTCCACTCTTCCGCTAATTGTACAATGCCAGATTCATGAACGTCCTTCAAATTATACACCCTTAATGCTCACAACCTTATTCTTTTGTATTAACATTTCTGGATTTCTCATCTTGTCTCTTCCAATACATGGGACAATAAAATGGCAGTTTTTCAACAATATTGTTTCATGATATCTCACACAAGAGCATCACCAGTTGCTATCTTTGATAGCTCCACCTTAGTCTTTCTTTATCTATTAATCATCTTTACTCACCAGTTTTTCAGACTTAAGTAGAACACTTGCTATCTCCTCCAGTGCTCAAATTGTCTCCAAGGATCTTGGTTTTCTCTTTAATGCCAAACACTTGTTAGCTCCTTGATTCACTCGCAACTCAATAAATATTAAGTGCACCCACATTTCAAAGCTGCTCCAATTTTTTTCTACCAAGAAAAAAGTTTACATACTGTGGCAGAAAGCCTGCTCCATGGTGTTTACATAAGAACATAACATAAGGACATAAAAGGATTGAACAAATCATGGAGTTGGTGGTCACTCCCAAAGGCTCCAAATCTGGGCACCATGAAGAAAACAATTAAGGTTTCTGTCAATGATGTGCACGAGAGCAGCTCGTCCGACCCAACTGTCTGCCCCTCTTCCATGGCTATGTTCGCGGCCGGGCACCCCTGGAGACAGAACACACAGTATCTGCTGGCACTGTCGAGGCCTTCCGTGCTTGGTGGGCACGGTGGGGATTGAGGTGTTTTATTGACCCTGTTAATCACATTTTGGTTCAATGTTTGCAAGTTTCCTTCAAATTTTGTCTTTGTTTTTTTTTGCAGTTTCCCTAATTTAGGGGCTGTCTTTATTTTGTCTCTCATTTTGTTAATTTAGTTTATTTGGTTAACTCAAAAGAGCAGCTTGTCCTGTTCTCCAATTAGTCCATCAGTATATTGGCCAATAAGGGCTGAATCAACGGCAGGAAGACCAAGGAAGGGCCAATGAGTTAAGAAATCAGCCTCAAAGAGAGCAGTGTGAAATCTGCTACTCACAAAAACTCAATCTGCATAGGATACATGAAAAAGCTAGTTGTCTGAGAAGCAACCCCTCTCTCACTAAGAATTTTGTTACTCTTTCCGTTTACTTCTCGAGCGCTTGTATTTATGAGCTGTTATGGTGCATTACAAAAGTGCTGATACAGCTTTAGAATTACATCTCAGGATTAATTTGTTTTTTCTCTGTTTAGCATGCATTCATTTAATGCCTCTGCTGTTGGTCCTGCAGGGGAGTGGTGTCAGATGCGGGCTCTGGTTTGTTAAATGTTATAGTGCAGAGAAAAAGAGGGAGGCGTACTTTTCTGTTTCAATTATTAATTCAATTCTCTTCACCTTAGTATATCTAAGTATTCCAAACTTAGAGTAACTGCCTCTGAAATATCCCTAAGGACATAAAGAAAATAATATAATTTGAAAAACAGCAAACATAAGAGAGAGGACAAAATGCCATTTTGCATAAATCTGACAGAAAATCAGCTGCAATCACCTCTATTGTTAAGTGAACTATCTGGCAGCTGCTAAATAGTTAAAAAAAAAACAGGGCTTTCATATTGTAGTGACAAATAGTTGGGTAATAGAACAAAAAACCTGAAGCTCTTGATATCAGAAGCAAGAATATATAGTGTGTGTCTGATGATATTTATTTTCCAGTCATGCATTCTTAACATAATTCTTCTTTCCAGCCAGATTTAAAAGATGTTGCCTTTCTTACTGTCTACCTTTTCTTGATCCTGGAAGATATCCTTATTTTGTTCCTTTCTGAATCTGTTATACGCTGCCTTCATTTAAAAGAAATAGCTACTAACTTACTTGTTGGCTTCAAAGACTTTCAGCACTGAAGGCAGCAATACCTGGACAATATCCAGGCTTGGGCTGACAAGTAGCAAGTAACATTCATGCTACACAAGTGTCAGGAAATGACCATCTCCAACAAGAGAGAATCCAAACATCGCCCCTTGACATTCAATGGCATTACCATCACTGAATCCCCCAATATCAACATCTTCGGGGTTACAATTAACCATAAACTGAACCGGACTAGCCATATAAATAATGTGGCTACAAGAGCAGATCAGAGGCTAGGAATCCTGCGACGAGTAACTCACCTCCTGACTCCCCAAAGCCTGTCCACCATCAACAAGGCACAAGTCAGGAGTGTGATGGAATACTCCCTATTTGCCTGGACGAGTGCAGCTCCCACAACACTCAAGAAGCTTGACATCATCCAGGACAAAGCATCCCGCTTAACTGGCACCACATCTACCAATGGCGCACAGTAGCAGCAGTGGGAACCATCTACAAGATGCACTGCAGGAACTCACCATGGCTCCTTAGACAGCACCTTCCAAACCCATGACCATTACCATCTAGAAAGACAAGGGCAGCAGATAGATGGGAACACCACCGCCTGGAAGTTCTGCTCCAAGTCACTCACCACCCTGGCTTGGAAATATATCACTGTTCCTTCACTGTCACTGGGTAAAAATCCTGGAACCCCCTTACTAACAGCACTGTGGCTGTATCTACACCACATGGACTGCAGCAGTTCAAGAAGGTAACTCACCACTACCTTCTCAAGGACAACTAGGGATGGGCAATAAATGCTGGCCCAAGTGAAGCCCACATTCCATGAATGAATTTTTAAAAAATTGTATACCTGCCAGAATATTTCTACAGAAGGCTGACTCTCTCATCCTTCATTAAAGGTGAATACTTTATGTATGATCAGTCACTTGAACAACTGTGGATTAATTAAGGAAAATAGCAAAGATTTAAGGGCAAAAGGTGTTTAATGAACTGGCTTGAGTTTTTTGATGAGGTAAGAGAGAGAGTGTTCATGAAGGTAATATGGTTTACATGTTGTACGTGACTTTCTAAAAGGCATTTGATAAAGTGCTACATAAAAGGCTTGCCAGAAAATTAGAGCCCATGGAATAAAAGGGACAGTAGCAATAGATACTAAATTGGCTGAGTGATGGGAAACAGAGAGTAGTGGTGAACAGTTGTTTTTTCAGACTTCTGGAAGGTATACAATGAGGTTCCCTAAGAGTCAATATTACGACACGTGCTTTTCCAGATATATATCAACGACCTAGACTCGAGGTACAATTTTCAAATTTGCGGACAACAAAACTTGGAAGTGCTGCCAACTGTGAGGAGGATAATGATAAACTTCAGGAAGACATAGACAAGCAGGTGTAATGGGTAGACAAGTGGCAGATGAAATTTTATGCAGAGAAGTGTAAAGTGATTCATTTTGGCAGGAAGAATAAGGAGAGACAACTTAAAATAAAGAGTACAGTTATAAAGGGGGTACAGGAGCAGAGCAACTTGGGTGTATATGTGCACAAACCATCCAAGGTGGCAGGGCAGGTTCAGAAAACAAGTCATAAAACATGCGGGATTCTGACCTTAATAAGTAGAGGCATAGAGTACAAAAGTAAGGAAATTATGATAAACCTGTATTAAACACTGGTTTGGCCTCAGCTGGAATGTAGTGTTCAGTTCTGGGCATCACAATGTAGGAAGGATATGAAGGCATTAGACAAGGTGTAGAAAAGATTCACAAGAATAATGCCAGGGGCGAGGCACTTCAGTTTCATAGATGGTGTGGAGAAGCTGGGACTGTTTTCCTTGGAGAAGCGAAGGTTGAGAGAAGAATTGAGGGATTGGCAAAAGAAGCAATGCCAACATGAGGATTTTTTTTTAAACACAGCAAGTGGTTAGGAACTGGAAAGCACTGCCTGAAAGTGTGGTGGAGGCCAATTCAACCATGGTTTTAAAAAGAGAATTGGACAATTATCTGACAGAAAAAATCTGCAGGGCTATAGGGAAAAGTTGGGTAGTGGAACTAGCTGAGTAGCTCTTACAGAAAGTCAGCATGGATACTCTGTACTTCTAATAGTCAAACATCTGTCACATCTGTCACAAGAAGTGGGAAACAGCATGTAATGTACCATGAAAACAAAGAATGAGAATCATAATCAAAATGTGTTGTTCATTAAAGGACACATACTGCACACAACTAGTTTTTTTCCTGGAAGTTATCATGAAAAAAATCTCAAGACTCATCCTTTTGAAGCCCACTTGCACTCAATACAAGTTTTTAAAAAAATACAACCACTGTTCAAAGATTGAACCTTGCTAAGCTGCTGAGGGTTTGTAAAACTAAGAAAACAATTCAGATCAATTTCATTGTCAAACAAGTGTGGCACAAAACAGGTTTGCCTGTAACCGATTACACTTTTGAGACTCAATGAGGTATAAGTACCAATACCTCTCAAATTTGCAGTGGTATAATAGCCTTTGCTTGGGTGACTGGTAATCACTTATTACTTGCATAGTTGTGCATTAACTAAGGAAGATTACAAACTACGCTTGATGGAAAGTACTTAGGTATCCAGACTGGCCAAACACATCAGTAAGGCTCCAGTGAACTTAAAAGTAAAGCAGTATTGAGTCCCACATTCAGTGAAGAATGAGAAAGTGGCAGCAGATCAAAGGTGTAAGAGCAGGTCCAAATGCAAAGATAAAAAGTGAAAATAATAATACAGTATTTTGTCATGGGAGTTCATCAGTTTCCTGGGACAGCATGAGGCAGTGACAGAAGAATGAGAAGAAACCACATGAAGTAAATAACAAATCAAAATTTCTGCAATTTTCTCCAGTTGAAAAGGAAGTTATTATACAATTTAAACATTCATATTGACTCTTTGAGTGCTTTATGTCCCTTTTGTAGGGCAGAAGCTATGAAATGTGTTTGCTATGGGATGTTTATGCAAGAGGAAGCCATACATAATAAAATGTGGTAATGAAATGTGAAAACTGACCAGTCAACAAGCTAAATGAAAGATTAGTGACTTCAGAGAGGTTGGGTACAGTAACTTACAATGGAAAAAATGAGGGAATTATCAAATGAAATTATATAGTACTATACTTATTAAGTGAAATTGATGGATTGCATTTGACCTCAAAAGGAAGTCCTGGGCAACTCAGCTAAAGACTGAGCTAATGGACGACAGGGAAAGGATAAGTGTTGGGAAATACCAGGAAAGTAGAGACATTGCACCAATTAAGATGAGGGAAAAACAGGAAAGATAAGAAATCTACACAGATAATAAAAATACTTTAAAAAAAGATTTGCTTTCACAACCACAGGACATCCCCCAAAGCCCTTATTAATTGAAGTCACTGTTGTAATGTAGGAAATGCAGCTGCCAAATTGTACAGAGCAAGAGCTCACAAACAGCAATGTGATAGTGACCAGATAAACTGTTTCTCTGATTTTTATTGAGAAATAATTAGCCAGGACACTGGGAGAACAGCTCTTCCCTTCTTCAAGCAGTGCTTTGGGTTCATTTACACTCACCTAAAGTGTGTCCAAAAGGCAGCACTTGCAACAGTGAAACACTCCCTCAGTCCATCACTGAAATGTCAACCTGGAAATGTACACAAGTCTCTGCAGTGGGTATAAAACTACAGCCTTTTGACTCAGAGGTGAAAGTGCTTTCACTGCACCACAGTTGGTACAGGGCAGAGAAAAGGTAGTAGTTATATATCCAGGAACACAGTAAGACTCACAGAGGACCCTGTCTGAAAGATGGATAGCCATGTTTGTTGTAAGGATGCCTATAGGAAGCTGAATTGTTTATCTGGAGCAAAAGCAACATACATTGAGAAACTATCAAAGGACTAGTGAGGGAACGTGAAGGGATCCAGTCATAGATGAATTGTATAAAGGTTTAAGTCACATTTCAGAAGATTGCTTCAAAACTCAAAAACAGGGTATGCAAGGCAATATCCTCTGGTATTCCAATGTCTGATAAAGGAAGTTGATTAAAAACTGATGATAAAAATAAGTGGTAGTTTGGTGTGAAATGTATGTCACTTTCTAAGTAAATAAGTAAATTTTCAAAACAGGAAGTACTGGAACAGGAGAGATGAGATGTATCTAAGCAAAGTGTGTACAACAAGACTTGCAAGCATTGAGGTAACAATTGAGAATAATTAAAACTAGACAGTCAGGGAGAAAGGAAAAGTTGGTGGGAGCTGAGGGATGGGACTTGGATCCTACATGATAATGATTAAAGTGTGGCATGTAGGCAACAGACAAGTATCATCACAATGAGGTGATTTTCCCTTCCTGAGAAAGAGTTCACCCGAAAAACATTTATATGTTGCAATGGCATGAAACTAATTGTAGTTCTGAAATTAGATTATCATAGCCTGATATGCCTTCAGCACAGACTTACTCTCTGCTCAGGTCTAATGATTGAAAACAGGGGGCAAATCCAACTACTGCAACATTCCTGAGAAGCCAGCAGCAGGAGGAATGGCTGCTGACACTGGGGCCTTGTTTTCCCTATCCAAACCCAGCTGCCAGATGGTCTCCATTGCCAGCTCTTTTCCCTGACACAAAGATGGGTTTAACATTGTCCACTGGTCTTCAATGCCAACCTGTCACTCCTCAAAATCTGTGTCATTCTAGCATTGATGAGGTGGGAGGAATTAGGAATGCCTCCTCCCACCTCATTGCCATGTTGTGCACCCACCAGTTGCGGGCACAGGCACTCTGCCCATCCTGGAGGGGTAAATCAAAGGGGTGACATAGACAGGACAGAGAGCATACATTCCCTGCTGCTTTGGAGAGGAATCACTCCAAGAGGCACACATGAATCGGATAATAGAAATGGGAACAGAACAGGAGGCAACAACAATAAGGTAAGGACATGTTAGGAACATTGGAACAAGGACCATGAACTTAAGTTTATTGTAGCTGTATGAAACTATAATGTACGATTATTAAAGTGGAATGAAGTACATCGGAAAAGAAAGTGGTGTCGTCCCTGTACAGCAGAGCAAATAAAGAAGATGTTGCTATGGGAAGTTACATGTGTGCCTATTTTGTTCAAACACCTTTGATGTGAAAATAATCTAGCAACACCAAGGTTACAGTACTGACTGCCAGTTCAGGATAAGAGACAAAAGCAAAATACTGTGGATGCTGGAAATCTGAAATAAAAACAGAACTCTGAGTCATATGGACTCATAGGAACATAGAAACTAGGAGCAGTAGGAGGTCATTTGGCCCTTCAAGCCTGCTCCGCCATTCAATATGATCATGGCTGATCCTCTATCTCAACGCTGGACTCCTGCGCTCTCCTCATACCCCTTGACTCCTCATACCCCTTGACACCTTTAGAGTCCAGAAATCCATCCATCCATTTCCTTCTTAAATATATTCAGTGACTTGGCCTCCAAAGCCTTCTGTGGTAGACAATTCCATAGGTTCACTACCCGCCAAGTGAAGAGGTTTCTCCTCATCTCAGTCCCAAATTATCTACCTCGTATCCTGAGACTGTGACTCCTTGTTCTAGACCCCCCCCAGCTAGAGGAATCCCTGGATTAAGTCTGTCCATCCCTGTCACAATATTATGCATTTTAATGAGAGCCCCTCTTCTTTTTCTGAACTCCAATGAATACAACCCTAGTCAGCCCAATCTCTCCTCATACGACAATCCTGCCATCCCAGGAATCAGTCTGGTGAAACTTCATTGTACTCCCTCTATGGCACATATGTCCTTTCTTAGGTAAGGAGACCAACACTGCACACAATATTCCAGGTATGGTCTCACCAAGGCCCTGTACAGCTGCAGTAAGACATCCTTGCTCCTGTACTCAAGTCCTCTCGCAGTGAAGGCCAACATACCAGTAGCCTTCTTAACTGCTTGCTGCACGAGCATGCTTGCTTTCACTGATTGGTGTACAAGGACACCCAAGGGCCTTCGTACATCAACATTCCCCAATCTATCACCATTTAAATAATACTCTGACATTCTGGTTTTCCTACCAAAGTGGATAACTTCACACTTACTCACATTATCCTGCATCTGCCATGTATTTGCCCACTCACTCAACTTGTCTAAATCGCCTTGAAGCCTCATAACACCCTCCTCATCATTCTCATTCCCACCAAGCTTTGTGTTGTCAGCAAACTTGGAAGTACTACATTTGGTTCCTTCATCCAAATCATTGATACATATTGTGAATAGCTGGGGCCCAAGTACTGGTCTCTGCAGTATCCCACTAGTCACCACCTGGCATTCTGAAAAAGATCCATTTATTCCTACTCTGTTTTCTGTCTGCTAACCAATTCTCAATCCATGCCAATATATTACCCCAATCCCATATGCTTTAATTGTATACATTCACCTCTTATGTGGGATTTTATAAAAAGCCTTCTGAAAATCCAAATACACCACATTCACTGATTCTCCCTTATCTATTCTGCCAGTTACATCCTCAAAAAACTCCAGTAGGCTTCCCTTTCATGAATCCATATTGAATTTGTCTAATCCCGTTGATATTTTCCAAGTGTCCTGTTATCATATCCTTTATAATAGACTCTAACATTTTCCCTACTACTGAGGTTAGGTTAACCGGTCTATAATTCGCTGTTTCCTCCCTCCCTCCTTTTTTAAAAAGTGGGGTTACTTTTGCTACCCTCCAATCTGCCTCGGCTGTTCCAGAACCTGCAGAGTTTTGGAAGATGCCAACCAACGCATCCACTATTTTCATGGCCACCTCCTTTAGTACCCTGGGATGTAGATTATCGGGCCCTGGGGATTTATCAGCTTTCAGTCCCATTAATTTCTCCAGCACTATGTCTTTTAGTAAAACGAATTTCCTTCAATTCCTCCGTCTCACTAGACCCTTGGTTCCCTAGTATTTATGGGAAGTTATTTGTGTCTTCGCCCCTTGAAGACAGAACTAAAATAGTTGTTTAATTCCTCTGCCATTTCCTTGTTCTCTATTATATATTCTCCTGTTTTAGGCTGTAAGGGACCTACATTTGTCTTTAATAATATTTTTCTCTTAACATTCTTATAGAAGCTTTTACAGTCTGCTTTTATGTTCCCTGCAAGTTTATTCTCATACTCTATTTTTTTCCTCTTAATCAATCTCTTGGTCCTCCTTTGCTTAATTCTAAACTGCTTCAGGCTTGCTACTTTTTCTAGCAACTTTATATGACTCCTCTTTGGATCTAATATAATCCTTAATTTATTTTGCTAGCCATGGTTGGACCACTTTTCCTGTTGTGTTTTAGCACCAGAAAGGAATGTATAGCTGTTGCAATGCATACATTCATTCCTTAAATATTAACCATTGCCTCTCCAACGCCATGCCTTTCAATGAAGTTCCCTAATCTATCTTAGCCAACTCATACCTTCATAGTTTCCTTTCTTAAGATTTAGGACCCTAATTTCAGATCGGGCTACATCACTTTCCATTCTAATGAAGGATTCTATCATGTTATGGTCTCTGTTCTCTAAAGGATCCTACACAACAAGATTATTAATTAACCCATTCTCATTGCACAATACCAAATCTAGGCTAGCCTGTTCACTAGTCGGCTCCTCAACATACTGGTCTAAAAAAGCATCTCATTCACACTCCAGGAATTCATCCACCAAAGTATTATTGCTAATTTGGTTTGCCTAGCCATTTGTAAATTAAAGTCACCCATGATTACCATAGCACCCTTGTTATATGCATCTCTAATTTCCCGTTTAATGCCATCCCCAACTGTATCACAACTGTTTGAAGGCCTATAGACAATTCCCACTAATGTTTTCTCCCCCTTGTTGCTTCTTAGCTCCACCCAGATTGATTCTACATCTAGATTTTCTAAGCCTATATCCTTTCTCACTATTGCACTGATTTCATCCTTAGCTAACAATGCCACTTCCTTTTTGCCTGTCCATCCTAAATATCGAGTTCCCTTGGATATTCAGTTCCCAGCCTTGGTCACCCTTCAGCCATGTCTCTGTAATCACAATCATATCATACCTATTTACATCTATTTGCGCTGTTAATTTGTCTACCTTATTGCGAATGCTCCGTGCATTCAGATACGGTGCCTTTTGACTTGTCTTTTTAACATTTTTACACATTTTTTTGTACTATGGCCCTATTTGCTGCTCGCCCTTGTTTCCTCTGCCTTTCACTTTTGCTTTCTACTTCTCTGTCTTTCATTCCTATCTTTGTGTCTCCCCGCTCAGATTCCCATTCCCCTGCCAATCTAGTTTAAACCCTCCCCCACAGTACTAGCAAATACCCCAGTGGGGATTTTAGTCCTGGTCCTGCTGGGGTGCTTGTACAGGTCCCATCTTCCCCAGAATCAGTCCCAATGCCTCAGGAATCTAAATCTATCCCTCCTACACCATCACTCCAGCCACGCATTCATCTGGTCTATTCTCCTATACCTGATCTCGCTAGCATGTGGGACGGGGAGTAATCCTGAGTTTACTGCCTTTGAGATCCTGCTTTTAAATTTATTTCCAAGCTCCCGAAATTCTGCTTTCAGGGCATCATCCCTCTTTATACCTATGTCGTTGGTACCGATCTGGACCAGCTCTGGCTGTTCACCCTCCCCCTCCAGAATGTCCTGCAGCCGCTCAGTGACATCCTTGACCCTGGTGCCAGGTAGGCAACATACCATCCTGGTGTCACATCTGTGGCCTCAGAAACATCTATCTGTCCCCCTTATGATAGAATCCCCTAACATTATTGCTCTCCCGCTCTTTTTTCTCCCCTGCTGCACAGCTGAGCCGCTCGTGGTGCCACGCACTTGGCTCTTGCTGCATTCCTCTGAGAAACTATCTCCCCAGCAGTATCCAAAACAGAAAATATGTTGGAGAAAGAGATGCACCCAGGGGACTCCTGCACTAGCTGCCTAGTGCTTTAACTCTGTCTGGCAGTCACCCATTCCTTTTCTGCGTGTGCACTCTTTACCTGTGGTGTGACCACCTCACTGTGCATGCTATCTATGAAGATTTCATCCTTGCACATGCTCCACAGTGACCCCAGCCACAGCTTCAGCTCTGAAACACGGATTTTGAGCAGCTGCAGCTGGAGGCACTTTTTGCACACGTGGTCGCCCTGGACACTGGAAACGTTAACTCAGTTTCTCTCTCCACAGATGCAGCCAGGCCTGCTGAGTTTTTCCAGCATTTTCTGTTTTTATTTCAGAATAAGAGACAGTTTGTTCTAAGAATACGAGACCAAGACTAGGTCTTTCAGCCCTTTATACTTGTTGCACCATTCAATTAGGTCATGGCCTTTTCTCCGTTATCCCCTGAAACCGTTACGAACAAAATATTATCAATCGCAAAGTCTTTAATAGTGACCTAGTATCCAGAGTCTTCTGGAGGAGAGGATTCCATATTTCCAATGCTCTTTGTGAGACTAAACATTTCCTAATTTCCCTCTTAAATGGCCTGGCTCTAACTTTAAGATTATGTCCCCTTCTCCTGGATTCCTCCACCAATGGAAATAATTTCCTTTCATCTAGCCTATTGAATTTCTTTATCATTTGAAGACTTGACTTTCCATGCTCAAGAGAACACAAACAGAGTTTGTGAAACCTGCTTTTATGATTTGAATTTTTAAACTGTAGTATCATTCCACAGAATCTGTGTTGAACCCATGAAAGTTCACTATATTTTTTTCCCTAAGGTTTGATGCCCATTTGGGAAGCGGGCAGGAAAGTGGAGTTGAAGCCAAAGATCAGCCATGATAACGAATGGCACAGCAGGTTCAATGGGCCATAAAGTCTACTCCGGCTCATATTTCTTATGTTTAAAGCTGTATTAAGTGCCCAAGGTGAAGTTGACCAATGGTCTGTACAACTGAAGTATATCTAGCTTCCTCACTCTTGTATTTCAGCTCCAAAAATAGGTGGCAGAGGATGCCATGCAAACATACTAAGTTTCAGGCAACAGGAACTTCTACTACAGTTTCATCACTCATATTTATTAATTCAACTCAAAAGCATTTAGAAATGTCTTTACTGAGGTTAGGAATTACTGCATTGTAGTGCAGTTACAATGACATTATATTAAATTGATAAATTACCCAACTGCACTATTTCTATGAGAAATCAAATGTATGTGTGAAAATTGGGAAATTATTTCAAGATAATAGATTATTTTATTGTGGGTGTTCAATCAACCAAACAAACCCTTTGATACCAATATGATTTCAAGTCTGAGTTGGTAAATGTAATTCACGATGACTTTGTGAGCGTCCTGGTCAGGAAAGCCACAAAAGACAGTACACACCCTGACCTGGGCTTGCTAAGCGACCAAATAACATAGGATATGAATGTCATTGCTTCTTTCAGAATAGCATCCATATAATTCTCAAATTCAACTTGGTCTGAAATTCAGAAAAAAATGAGGATGAGGAGCCGGTTATATAGCATTTCAAAGAACTTATGCTTTCAACAACATATGCTAATGCTGTGGAAACTAGAAATGATTCAATAACGTGATTTAGGAACATGAAGAGACATGCTAAAGGGTGGCTTGAGGGGCAGAGCACAGCTGGGGAAATAAAAAGCATGCCTATCTTGATATATCCATACAAGGAAAGATGGAAGAACAGGGGTGTTTTGACCGTGAAAGAAGGCTACTGAGATTTAAACTACTTAGGAAGACAATTACAAAGTAGCTAATAAATCTAAAATGTGCCCATTGTGCTGAAACCATGAAGACATAAGATAGTGAACATTAACTTAGGAAGACAACTAGAAATATGCCTAAATAGCAACAAGCCATCTGGAACTAGCAACTTTATTTTAAATGGAATATTAATCCTATTCGGCCTAAATGGCTGAAAATAAATTGTCTAGGACAGATGGTATCTGACTTTGAGCACGAATAGTTAAGATTTGTGAAATAGTGTCTTTTGTTCCGAGGGCAAAGATGAACAATGGTGAGGGTCCTCGTGGATTGGAAACTCGCCAACACTGTATTAATTTTCAAAGTTGGTAACAAAACAGATTCGGATCTATAAATTTAACCCCATTATGATCATTGGGAGTAAACTTCAAAATTTTCTACATGATAATAGTCTAGTAAATAGCAGCTAATGGAATTAGAAGGGGAAGATTCTGCTTGACCAACTGTCTCGGACTTTTTCCAAGTGGGATCTCAAGTGCAACTTCATTTGCAAAAAACATTGGCAAAAGTCTACTGGAGAACATGCAAAGATAAACTGGGTGAAACTTTGGAACACAGGAAAACTGACTGAAAAGAAAAAATGGATACTTGATAGAGGAATAATATCACAGTGTGGTAAAAGGAGGTGTGGTAAGAGGGTAGTAGGAGGGAATGGAGAGTGCCAAGCTTAGCAATCGCATCAAGACCTTTACTATTTCTAATTTGCATTACTGCATTTTATTCTTTCATGGGGTGTGGGTGTCACTGGCAAGACCAGCATTTGTTGCCCATCCCTAATTACCCTTGAACTGACCTTGCTAGGTCATTTTAGAGGGCAGTTAAGAGTCAACCACACTGCTGTGGGTCTGGAGTCACATGTAGGCCAGACCAGGTAAGGATAGCAGATTTCCTTCGGAAATTAGCTTGGTAACTAGAACAGTGTAACCTGACAAGTTGAATATTAGGTCTATTAAAATCCCTTTCAATTTCAGTGAAACTGTTTCAATGTGTTTCATTCAGTATTTCAGTATGTACTCCACGTGTATTTGTATTGATGTTAATTTCCTATTGTTCTATCCGTGCATATATTTTCCATAAATCATTTTGAACTTTAGTCGCCTCTTTAAATTCAATTGACCCCCCCTAGTTTTGTATTATCTTTTACGATAATAGGATGATAGTTTCACGAGTGCCATCACGGAGACTAGCTTTATATTCCAGGTTTATTAACCAACTTAAATTCCACCAGCTGCCATGGTGGGACTTGAACCCATGCCCCCAGAGCATTAGCCTGGGCCTCTGGATTACTAGTTCAGTGACATTACCGCTATGCCACCGTCTCCCCCAAAGTTTGGTTCAGATTCCGATTACAAACTAGTAAATATCAGAGAATACAAAACTAGGAGGGTCAATTGAATTTAAAGAGGTGATGAAAGTTCATAATGATTTATGGAAAATATATACACGGATAGAACAATAGGAAATTAACATTAACACAACTACATGAGGAGCACATACTGAAATACTGAATGAAACACATTGAAACAGTTTCACTGAAATTGAAGGGGATTTTAATGGACCTGATATTCAATTTGTCCAATCACGACAGTACAACAGTCAATAAATCAAATAGAGCGATGAGTAAGGTAGCCAAAAGAGTAGACTATAAAGAGGATGAAGTCATACTTAAGCTGTACAATGATCTGGTCAGATTACACTGAAAGGACTATGTCCAGCTCTGGTTACCAAGCCACAGGGGAGACATTGAAATTCTGAAGGCAGATCGAAAAGGAGCCAAAACACTGACACATCAGACAATTGTTTTCTGAAGGAAGATCAAAGAAATGTGGGCTATTTGACTTTGATAGGACACCAGTAAGATGTATATAGGTTAGACAAGCTTAGGGGAAAGATAAAACTGGAACACTACTTCAAACTGAATCATGACAGGACAAGGAGACAGAAGATTCAAAGTGGCAAAAGACAAATTGAGGACTAATTTCAGAATGTTATTCACAGAAAGAATGAGCACATTAAATAGATTTTCAGGTAGGACAATGAAGGCAAAAAATCGTGGAATAATATTTTAAAAAAGCATCCTGACAAGAAGGAATTGCAGGGTTTGGATGCATGAGTTAAGATGGGCCCATGATTTTCCTCATCCCATGATCTGAATTAAGTACATACATGATTTAATGACTTTCTTTTAATCATTCATGGGAAGCGACTATTGTTGGTGAGGCCATGGCCTGAGTATTTCAGATGGCAGAGTTTCCCTTCACGCCAACTGAAGAGTCGGTGAGGAACACATCCCCACCAACTCTGCATGGCTGCAGCCATTTTATGCTCAAATGAGTGTCAATTGGCCTGCAGGTGGGGCTTCCACCCCTCATTCAGGAGGAAGTCCCACCTTAAGACAGGAGCTGCAATGGACAGAAGAGGAATGGGTTAAACATGCCATGGCAGAGCCTTTGTCCCAGGACAGGATGGCAAGGTAAATTTTCGAGGTCGGGTGGGGCGGTGGGGGAGGTGGTGGTGGCAAGTGGGTGTTTGGGTTGTTGTGGGAAAGGCTGGGGTGGAGGGGGGGATTGAAGAGGGAGGTCCAGCAGCTACTGAGCCTGAAGGGGGGTGGGAGGGAGGGCACCTGAAGTTAGGAGGGGGCTTCTGATGGAGGCACCCCCCCACCCCCCACCCCCCACCCCACTTTCCCACCTGAGATCTAGGCCTGGTCTTTTTTGGGCCTCCCCCACTCCACGCCTGGGAAATCCACCCGCCAGCCTAACAATTGAGGCTTCGTAGGAAACAGCCCTCAAGTGGCTAATGGTTGGCCACTTAAGGGGCTCAACTGGGGCAAGGGTAGGCCTTGCCCACCACAGCATCAAATCACTGAGAGGTCCGGGCAGGTGAGAACCCAGAGAGAAGCCTGTTCTGTCTATTTTATGCTTTCCAACCCCCCACCCCCCCAACCCCCCGCCGTACCAGTCTAAAAATCCGTGGGAGAGTGAGCACGAAATTTAGGCCCATTACTTGTTGCCTATCCCTAATTGCCTTTAAGGAGGTGGCAAGTCACCAGCTTGAAACGCTGCAGTCCACTGAGTGACAATGAAAGAACAGCGATATAGTGCCAAGTCAGGATGGTGTGTGGCTTGGAGGGGAATTTGCAGATGGTGGTGTTACAATGCATCTGCTGACCTTGTCCTTCTCGTTGGTAGAGGTCACTGGTTTGGGAGGTGTTGTTCAAAAATCTTTGGTGAGTTTCCGCAGTGAATCTTATGGGCGGTACACACTGCTGCCACTGTGCACTGGTAGTGGAAGGATTTAATATTCAAGGTGGCAGATATTATGTTCCAGATGGCCAGTTGAAGATGATATTGAGTCCATCTTTACTCACTCATATTTATTTACAGACTAAAATATTACAAAGCATATTCCTTCTACCTCAACCAGGCACGGGGCGTAATCTTGTACCTTCCCTGTGATGAGCTTGGTTGTCTTGGGGGTGAGAGGGGGGGCAGGGTTTATTTAATTGGGGGAAGGGTGGTGGGTGGGGACCCCGCCACCTTTCCGTCTCTACCCTGGTTAATTCTGTGGCAGGAATTCCTCTGGGCATCCTTCATGCCCCCCTGCCAATTCAGGCACTTAGGCGGGCAACATATGCGCACTTAAATGCGTCACCCCACCATGGTATTAAACCAATGGCGGGCAAGGAGTTCGCTTCACAGCGAGCATGACAAGCAAATCCTAGTCCACTCAGGGCCTTTGTTCGAGGGATCTGGCATTTGGAAGGTGCAGGGGTGAGTAAAATGCAGCTGCTGGCCTCTTATTGGCCAACAGCTCTCAGCAGGCGGGGCTTTCGCCCCCAGGGTCCTTGATTCCGGGGAATAAGCCGCCACTGACCTGTCAAGTGCCTGATGTGGCGGGTTTTCCCAAAAAGAGGCAACGTAAGGGTCTTGCTGGCTTTCCAGCCAGCGACTGAGTGCCCCATCACCTCCAAGAAATTCCACTCAGTTTCCGTCAATGTTTCTTCATATGTGAAGTTAAACCCCAATGAATGCCCTCCAGCTGCATATCATTAAACACAATGATAAATAATTAACAATGGATGGGGTGTCAATCAAGTGGACTGCCTTGTCCTGGGATGAAGCTGCACTGCACTCATCCAGACTTTTCCAAAATATTCCACACTCCTGGCTTGTGTCTTGTAGATGGTGGACAGGCTTTGGGGAGTCAGGAGGTGAGTTACTCTCGGCAGGATTCCTGCTCTTGTAGCCATAATGTTTACATGATTGGTCCAGTTACATTTCTGGTCAATGGTAACCCCAGGATATTGATGGTGGCAGATTCAGTGATGGTTATGCCATTGAACATCAAGGGGAGATGGTTAGCTTCTCTCTTCTTGGAGATAATCAAATGGTCATCAGCACCTTGAAATCATCAGTGAACATCCCCACCTATAACCTTATGATGGAGAAAAGCTTTTTGATGAATCTGAAGATGGTTCGGCCTAGGACAATACCCTGAGGAACTCATGCAGCGATGCCCTGGGGCCAAGATGATTGGTCAACAGTCACAATCATCTTTCTTTGTGTTAGGTATGACTCCAACCAGTGGAGACTTTTCCACCTGATTCCCACTGACTGCAGTTTTGCTAGGGCACCCTGATGTCACACTCTGTTAAATGTTACCTTGATGTCAAGGGCAGTCACTCTCACCTCACCTATTGAATTCTGCTCTTTTGTCCATGCTTGGATGAAGGCAGTAAAAGAGACCTGCACTTCATTGGATCTGTTGGAACCCAACTGAGCACTGGTGAGTAGATTATTGCTGAGGAAGTGCAGCTTGATAGCACTGTCAGTAACATCTTCCATCACTTTGCTAATGATTGAGTATAGACTGACGGGATTGTCCAGAACATACCTAGGTAATCATGCACATTGTTGGATAGATGCCAGTGCTGTAGCTGTACTGAAACAGTTTGGATAGGCATGCAGCTAGTTCTGAAGCACACGCCTTCAGTACTACAGCCAGGATGTTTCAGAGCCCATAGCCTTTGTTCTATCCAGTGCCAGCCATTTCTTGGTATCATGTGGAGTGAATAGAATTGGCTAAAGCCTCACACCTGTGACACTGGGCACCTTAGAAGGAGGCCGAGATGGATCATCCACTCAGATCTGGATGAAGATGCTCGCAAATGCTTCAGTCTTCTCTTTTGCACTGATGTGCTATGTTCTCCCATGATTGAGGATGGGGATATTTGTGAAGCCTCCCCCTCCAGTTAGTTGTTTAACTGACCACCAGCATTCATGACTAGTTGTGTCAGGACTGCACAGCTTTGATCTGATGCATTGGTTGTGGGATCGCTTTGCGCTATCACATACTGTTTCTGATGTTTGCATGAATGTAGCCTCATGTTCTAGCCTCACCAGGTTGGCACCTCATTTTTTCAATATGCCTGGTGCTGCTCCTGGCATGCTTGCCTGCACTCATTTTTGAACCATGATTGATCTCCTGGTTTAGTGGTAACAGTTGAGGGGGATATGTTGGGCCATGAGTTTACATGCAATTCTGCCTCTGCCGATGACGCCCAACACTTCATGGATGCCCATTTTTGAATTGCTAGGTCTATTCTGAAAGTATCCCATTTAGCAAGGCAGCAGTGCCATACAACACGAGAAGTATATTCTCAGAGTGCAGATGGGACGACATTGCCACAAGGACTGTCTGGTTATCATTGCAACCAATACTGTGATAGAAAGATGCATCTGAAACATATAATTTGGTGAAGAAAAGTCAAATAAGTTTTCTTTCTTATTGGTTCTCTTGCCACTTACCCAGTCTGGCAGAAATATCCTTCAGGACTCAGCAAGCTTGGTCAGTGGTGGTGCTTCCAGGTTGCACTTGGTGATGGACATTGAAGTTCCCCACTCAGTGTACATTGTGAGTCTTGCTACCTTCAGTGCTTCTTACAAGAGGCGTTCAACATGGAGTACTGATTCATCAATTGAGGGAGGGTGGTACGTGTTAATCAGCAAGTCCTTGTATGATCTGATGCCATGATGGCACTCCATCCCAACTATATACCACCGTGCTGCCATCACTGGTGGGTCTGTCCTGCCAGTGAGATGAAACATATTTAAAGATGGTGATGGAGGAGTCTGGGACATTGGCTGTAAGGTATGATTCAGAGAGTATGTCTGTGTTCGGTTGTTACTTGACTAGCCTGTGGAGCAGCTCTCTCAATTTTAGCAAAGTCCTCAGATGTTTGCGAGGAGAAATTTGGCTGGACAGGGTGCCTTTGTCCTTTCTGGTTCCTAGGTCAATGCTAGGCGGTCCATCTGATTTTATTCTATTTGACTTTTCTGTAGCAGTTACTTACTAGGCCATTTCAGAAGACAGTTAAGGGTTAACCCCCACATTGTTGTAATTATTGTAATCGTTTCCTTTTAGCTTCAAGAAAATTGCAGACTGAGAAAGGTAGAGTTCTTTCAAGATGACTGAGCCTATAAATTGTATGCAAAAGATTACCCTAGCTTCAGAATAACATATATAACCCCAGGATAAAATACTGTTCTGATGTTATAGCTGGGCAACACGATCTGAGTTGGCTTGATGATGCTGAAATCCAGCCTTAATTTTGAAGATATCACCTGCAACCTTCTTTAGACCACTGGGACCAAACAGAACTCTAATTGTTCAAAGATTACTGCATTGGCATCAGACTGGGAGCCAGAGTGGGCTTCATTAATTGTTGTTTTGGGTTATTCATAAAATATATATATATTTTGAGAACAAAGAGAAACACATTTATCGTCACATATCATTTAAATTGTGACGTGTTGGTTCAAGGAGACTTCCTTGGTAGCAGTGTAAACACTGACATTCAAGTAATCAACTACTAACTGATGATGGAATCTGGCCATTTACTGAATAATTTCTGCAAAGTCTTAGCTCGTGCGTGCACCGGTGCTGCTAACATGGATAATGTATTGCATTTGCCCTACTTAGTTGTGCCTCTGCATTGCATTGCAACTCTACAGTTTTGATAGACAGTATTGCACTCCTGAATCATGTTGTCGTCTACAAAAAGCATAGCGCCATAAAAATACAGATGTCTAATATGAGGCTAGAGCTTATGAGGTAATTGGCTTTGTTGATAGATTTATTAAGAGTTAATTGCAATTGTCATGTACAATTGCATATAGCTTGAGTGCACAGAGAACTGTTGAGAAGTGCCATATAAAAACTTTGATGACTTGCACGCAAGGGAGAGGAGGAGTGATAGTTTCTAGTGCTGCAGTGAGGCAGAGGGTAGCTTTAAAAGCATATTCCAATGCCAAGTTTAGCTTTTTATGATGTTAGTGTTCAAAATGGATTTTACCCATCAAAGTATACTTGTCCTGAAATCGAACTGAAATGATTTGCAAACAGTTGACTAGAATCATTCATTTTGTGGTTAGCAGTGGACTTGGTATATAAGCACCAGGTTTTCACAGAGGAAAGCAAGCATTTTGAATAAAGCTTTAGATTTGCTGCAGCCAGTATCCTGAAATGTGCTGGTTAAATGAGAAATCTTTATATGCTGTTAGAGCTGGAATAGAAATGAAATGTTTCACAACCTCAGTGTCACAGCAGATCGAGATGAACTTTCAACCACACGTCCATGCCATCACAAAGACCATCTCTGTAATATTATCCAACTCCACCATCTGCTGCTGAAACTCGTATCCATGCCTTTGCTCCTTATGGGTTTAATTATACCAATTGTGGAGGAACTGTAAGCCAAAGCAACCAAATTTACTGAATAACCCCCGAATGAAGAAATTACGACAAGAAGTTTCCACTTTTTGTAGCTTTCACTTTAAAAGAAATCAGAACCATTGAAAATTAAATGTAAATTAACAGGCAGATGATACTTCAAATAAAAAGGTAAATTTCACCTCAAAAAACAGATACATACAATACTGCTTCTGGGTCAAAGATTGTCACACAATGTACACCCCTTCAGCCTCTCATCGTTCATCCTCTAAAAAACTTGGAAGTCATCTAAAATGTTGCTGTTGTCCTTATTTATACCTGGCCCCATTCACCCATCACTTCTGTATTGCTGGCCTACACTTGCTCCCTGTTGATACATCAATTTTAAAATTTTCATCTTTGTTCTCAAATCCTTCCATGGCCTCACCCCTCCTCATCTCTGTCATCTTCTCCAGCTCTACAACCCTCCAGGATATCTGCCCTCCTCCAATTCTGGCATTGAGCATGACTGATTTGCATTGCCCCACCTTCAATGGCCATGCAAAGCCATAAACTTTGAAATTCCCTCCTACAACTTCTCCACCTGTCTTCCACTCGTTCCTCCTTTAAAAATTACCTCTTTGGCCAAATCGTTTGTTGCCTATCCAAGTATCTTTTGCAGCTAGACATCAAAATTTGTTTGATAAGGCTCCCGTGAAATGCTTTCAGATATTTACTGCATGAAAGGTCCTATACAAATACAAGTTGTTCTTGTTATTTAAATCTCACAGTTGATTAGAAGGACATGTCACTAAAGCGTGCCAAAATGCAAACACAATGACTTGATTTCAATAGCAAAGGACAGGAGGAAAATAAAAGCCCAGGCAAAAGTCCAAGCCAATAATTTACTATATGCATTCAATGAGGATAGAAGTGTATCACAGATTTATATGAAGAAAGTGAAGGATAATTCAAATCTGGAAGTATTTGTGGACAAGTTTAAGGAATATTTAACACATTGGAAGAACATAGTATAAAATATTATATAGTATATAATACCAGATTTCAAGCTGAAGGAGAGGTCACTAATCAACATATAATAGATTTATGGAAAGAGGCCAAGTGTTGAAGATATGGATCCATGTAGACAGCCTCATTAAAGGTAAAATTACAGTGATGATAATAGGTGATCAAGTTGGTGTTTGCAGAGATTAAATCTACAGTAGAAGCTAAAAAATGGAGCTATCGGGCCTATGCTGCTGCTACCACTTTCATATGATGGGAAAAGTTTACAATGGGTTATCCAGTTTGACCGGCTAGCCTCCTGAGATGCGGAGTGGAGAGAAGAGGTTCCTCCCAGGATAGATCTTAGCAGACAGTTTAATGAGATGCGTTCCATGGCGTGGAACTCATGGTCACAATTGCACTTCAGGTTGTCCGTCAATTTTCATGTGTGGAATACGTGGCTATGTGCCAATGCTCTGTGCAGATTCAGTTGACTGTAAACAAAAAGGCAATGGGACTGTAGCCTTTGGGATCATTGGCCATTTCTGTGGTTTTAGGATGGCAATAGTTTTGAAATAATGCCAGACATTTCCCAGAAAGAAAAAACAGTTCTGACCAGTATTCTTATTTCCCAGTTTTTACTGTTTTTTCCTTCTGAGTTGAGAGTATCCCAGGGTCAAGGAGTTTCGAGGAGAGTTTAGCAGGCCACATCCATCCATTTTGGTCCTGGCTCTTAAGGAATTCTGAATAGATGCCACTGATCCCAGTAGCCTTTTGTGACCTGGTGGCTGTCAATGCTGTGCTTGATAAAGGCCACCAGGAAAGTGTAGGAAGAGTGGATCTTTTGCATTGAGAGCTTAGGGAACTTTCTCACTCTGTACTTGTTTTCAGTGAATGCTGTTACCTTTGAGTTGGTTCCAAGGCAGGCCGCGATGTCATTTTCATTGACCTTTGACACCTCTCTGGCTAAGTGGGGGAGGGGGAGTTGGTGGGGGTGGTGCAGAGAGCAGCATGGTGGTGCCAAGCTGGACAACAAGAGAAGCAAGTTTCAGGTTTTCCTGCCAGAGTATCAGATGTCTACATTTTTTTCAGGTTCTTTCCATTGTGCTAATCTCTTTGCCTAGAGAATGAATGTTGCTGTACCTGGGTCTTGAGTGACATCAAACTTTGAAGTGACATGTAGTATCTATGCAATACTGGCAGTGTTATCAGTAATATGCCCGGCACAGAGATCATTCTGCACGAAATTTGTCAGACCAAGCAGCACAAGTACAGTGCATGGATTGTAGTTACTGTATTAAATTACATAGAGGAGAAAATGTGGGCATATAGCCAAATATACATGTGGTATAAAAATAACAACCAAGTTGCTAAACTAAGCAATGCTAAAGGAAAAAAAAATCTCATTCAGAATAAAATAAAAACAGAACACAAAGTGAAAAACAGAGTGAGAGCAAAATTGTTTCATGAATACAATTCAAATAGGAAGTTCTGCTGAATGGAAAGTAGTTGTCAAGACAAACAACAGTCTGTATGCTTTAAGGTAGACATGGGAGACTAATTTAACATTGCGGCATTTGGAGTGCTGTTGGCAAAGAAAATAAAAAACAACATGGGCTGGTTGGGCAAAACAGCTTGTTGCAGTGCTGTAATTTCTTTGTTACTCTGTATAAAGTTGATATACTCTGAACTAAATATTGAGCTGACAACATAATATCATGTATGAATATAAATACAACTAACAAAATCTGTAATTTCAAATTCTGGAACAAGTATGGTCATCTCTTAAACTTTGAATGTACTAATGGTTAGCAATGATCACGAGAACTAAGGCAGTAACCAATGACAAAACACCTAAAAGTGAGAGAGAAATATGCTGATACACAGGTAATTATGGAAGAGGAAAGTCATTTGGTCCATCTTAGCTCATACCTCCAGAAAGATGAAGTTCCTCACTACAGCATCAAATTGGTTCTTAAATTATTCCAGAGGTTATGCCTCCAATAACATATCCAGGATTTTACCACGTATTAACGACACTGTGAGAAGAACCACTGCAGAGTTGCAAGCTGTGATACCTTGCTGTACTCGTGCAATTAACTGTAAAGCCATTTACCACATTTTTTCCAATATTATTTACTATCTTATATACCTCTATAAAATCATTGTTCAGGTGCCTCTTTTCAAGGCTGAAAAATTCCAAGCTTCCTCCTAAGTCACACATCTAACTTTCATGATCAGTCTTGCGTTTTTGCTTTCTGTCCGCTGCTTGATTTTCTTCCTTGTGTCTTGAGAAGCAGAACTGAACACCAGTTGCAAGTTGTGGCCTAATCAGAGTACCATACAGTTTACTGATAGCCTCATCTAACATGTATTCTAGTCATGTGGTGATACTGTTTCACATCCTATTGGCTTTGTGTATTGTTGCATTGAATTAGTTGGACATGTTGAGCATGGAGTCCAAGACTTGAATTTTCACTCCAGGGTCGGGAGCACAGAGCTGGGACATTGCCCGGCTCCGCAAACCAACCTGGGAGAAAGTGCCTCGGGGCTCCCTGGGATTCAAGCCAGGCGACCCCGGGGCGAGGGCAGAGGCTGCTGGGTGTAGAGACAGGCTGGGTGGAAAGCCTGCCTTGGTGCCCCAGCATTTTGATCAAGTTATTGAAAAAATAGCCCGATAGCCCACATCTGACACCCCACCCCTCACAAGCTCCCCATACCCCCTCAATGCCCAGCTATGCCACCTGATGCTTCCACCCCACATGGCCCCTCGTAGAGGCTAGGAATCCTGCAACGAATAACTCACCTCCTGACTCCCCAAAGCCTGTCCACCATATACAGGGCACAAGTCAGAAGTGTGATTGAATACTCCCCACTTGCCTGGATGAGTGCAGCACCCACAACACTCAAGAAGCTTGACATCGTCCAGGACAAAGCAGCCTGCTTGATTGGCCCCGCTTGATTGGCACCCCATCCACACACATTCACTCCCTCCACCACCGACGCACAGTAGCAGCAGTGTGTATCATCTACAAGATGCACTGCAGGAACTCACCATGGCTCCTTAGATAGCACCTTCCAAACCCATGACCATTACCATCTAGAAGGACAAGGGCAGCAGATAGATGGGAACACCACCACCACCTGGAAGTTTTGCTCCAAGTCACTCACCACCCTAACTTGGAAATATATCGCCATTCCTTCACTGTCGCTGGGTTAAAATCCTGGAGCTTCCTTCCTAACACCACATGGATTGTAGCAGTTCAAGAAGGTAGCTCACCACCATCTCTCATGGGCAACTTGGGATGGGCAATAAATGCTGGCCCAGCCAGTGAAACCCACAATACGTGAATGTATCAAAAAAAAATACCCTCCATGCAACTCTAATCCCTTCTATCCACCCCCAAGACCCCTCATATCCTCTATGCCAATGTAGCACCTCCGCCCACTCCCCATGGCCCCTCATACCCCCATATGTCAATCCATACCTTCTGCTCATCATGGCCCTTTATAGCACTTATGCCAGCTTAGTGCCAACTCATACCACACACCCCCCCTTTGCCATTGCCGCCTCCAAGCCAACTCACCTAGTATCCACCAGGGACAAACATCAGAAGCCAAACTCACATAAAATAGTCTGTCTTGATGACATAAATATTTAATTGAAACACTGATGAATAAAAGCCATGCAATACGTTGAAATTTATTCAACTAACCTCTTATGAAAACAAACATTTCACCTAAGTACTGAATCCCTTCTCTTATTCCCTTAAGTACTTAATCTCACATGAAAACAAACATTTCTGATCTATAACCACTTGGAGCTGTCAATCAAACTGCTCACTTAACAAGCATCCCACTGTGATAATATTAGCTGGTAAAATCAGTCATGCAGCACAAGCCCTATAATGATAGCCCTTAGGCTTATATCAACAGAGTGAAATAGCAAGCACGGTTTTGTTTATTTAAACTCAATGCATTGTTTTTTAATTAAAGCTTAGCAGATTTGAATCCCTTGACATCTTTGGAACTGTCAAAAATCACTGGAGCTGTCAATGCATTTTGACAGTTATTTGAAAGCCTGCCAGTTATTTGACAACACTGATCGTTCTCTGAGAAGTTTGACAGTTCTTCAACATCTTCACAGTTCTTTGACAGCTTCAATGAGTTAATGTGCTTTTAATGCATATTCATGTCTACTTTTAACAATTTCAAAGGGTACCTTACCTCTCCCAAAGAGATGACAGGACCATATTCAAAGGGGTACCTTACTTTGCAAAAGGGTATCCTGGCTATCCAAATGAACCCACAAGGTTCGGACCTGCTCGTACCAGGTCTAATTTGCAGACTTCAGGTTTAGGTCATCTACCTCACCAGAATCACAGGAATGGAGGCAGCTGCTGATTTATATAGGCAGCTGCCTCTGTGAACCATGGATATGCTATTTGGAACCCACTCCATCCCCTACAGCCATGCAAAAATGACAGTGACTATGTTCAGGGGCAAGACTTTTGGATTCAGGTCTCTGCCGCCATTTTTGCATGGAAATTCAGGCCTAAAACTCCCAAAGTCTCCAGCAACTTGATTCTTAACTACTTTGTTCATCAAGTGTGTGTATCACCATTTTTTTCTTCCTAAGTGCAGGTCATTACATTTGTCAGTACTAATTGTCAGAACCATTAACATATTTAAACCAGATTTATATATCTGACTTTTGGATTGCCTCCCGATTCCTTTGTACTTTGCTGATATCTGACAATTTGTATTGTGTTTCCTATGTCCAAGCCATTGATGTAAATGTAAACAAGTATTGGTGCCAAGATGCCACTATAACTCTTTTATATTGTACCTGGAATTTAATTTCTCTTTTCCGTCAGTTTCTTGTCAATATTCATGATTTAGCCCTTCTTCCTTACCACATTGAACCGTTCATATGAAGCATTGTAAAAAATCCTTCTGGAAATCTAAGTACAATGCAAAGTTAGGCATAGAACAGTCCATATGGGGTGTTACTTTCTCAAAGATGTTAAGGAGATTGGTCAGATAGGATCTTTCCCTTCTTGAACAAAAACAAAAATACCTGGAAAAACTCAGCAGGTCTGGCAGCATCTACGGAGAGGGATACAGTTGACGTTTCGAGTCCGTATGACTCTTCACTAGAACGGTCATACGGATCAAAACATTAACTGTGTTCCTCTCAGCAGATGCTGTCAGACCTGCTGAGTTTTTCCAGGTATTTTTGTTTTTGTTCTAGATTTCCAACATCCACAGTATTTTGCTTTTATCTTTCCCTCCTTAACCTGAGTTTGCTGTTTACAAAATTGCCAATCTCAAGTTTAATTCTTGATGATTGATTTAACTCCTTTGCATGGAATTGTAGACAAATGGGTTGCTAATTGCCAGCATTTGATTTGTCCCCTTTTTAGGAAATGGGTATATTACTGATTTCCAAATTACCACTATTTCCCCAATATCCAGTCTCTCCCTTCTAATGACTGATGCTTTACAAAATCTCATTTAGCTTTCCTCAGTGCTCAGTGATGACTACCGTCTTTCCTCTGGGATTTATTTGTTTTGATCCGTTAGCCTGTTTAAAAATTGCATCTAATTTATATTGAAAGCATAAACTTGCCTAGGCGTGTCCTGTTTGGGGAAGAAATATTACACACCTTCCCTTGTGAGTACTTGGAGGCAATCAGTATTAATAATTTTAAATATTTTGCACTCACATTGTATGTTTCTTACCTCTTGTCTGACAGCATGCCTACTGTTAAAAGAACTGAAAGAATTTCTTGTCATGTATGGGCCTGTACCTATGCATTTTCCAGACCTCCGTTTTCCCCTCTGATCACTTTTTAAATTGTTTCTGCATGTTTCTATGCTTATCCCAGTGAATCCCATTCTTTCTGCAGGATTTGTTAAGGTCATTATCCCTCTCAATTTCACTTTGGCATTTTCCTCCAAATCAAGTCACATTTTGAGATAGAACTTCCTCATGATGGAAATAGAATAAAAGGTACTTGTGGAATTAAAAAGGTTGAAAGAACCAAACCAATGGGTCAGCAGTTTAATGATAGCATTGAAACCATACAGTGAACAAGTGAGAAAATGTGAAGTGTCTTGGAACATTAATTTAGATGCTATGTAAATGCAAGTTGATGACCATAGAGAAAGTGGTGTCAGAGCTATGAGGTACGGTTGTGTTATGGGTTTGCATGGTGTCTCATTGATGAGATATTGAGATTTATATGTTTAAAAATTCTTTCGAGTTATCAACAGTCACAGATTGCAACTCTTTCGAGTACAATCACAGTTCTTGGTTTCTGGGAGTGGGACATGAACCCACAACCCTCTGATTCAAAGGCGAGGGTGCTATGAACTGAGCCACAGCTGACACCTCTTTATATGTTTAAACTCTTTCGAGTTATCAACAGTCACAGATTGCAACTCTTTCGAGTACAATCACAGTTCTTGGTTTCCGGGAGTGGGACATGAACCCACAACCCTCTGATTCAAAGGCGAGGGTGCTATGAACTGAGCCACAGCTGACACCTCTTTATATGTTTAAACTCTTTCGAGTTATCAACAGTCACAGATTGCAACTCTTTCGAGTACAATCACAGTTCTTGGTTTCCGGGTGTGGGACATGAACCCACAACCCTCTGATTCAAAGGCGAGGGTGCTATGAACTGAGCCACAGCTGACACCTCTTTGTATGTTTAAAAATTCTTTCGAGTTATCAACAGTCACAGATTGCAACTCTTTCGAGTACAATTACAGTTCTTGGTTTCCGGGAGTGGGACATGAACCCACAACCCTCTGATTCAAAGGCGAGGGTGCTATGGACTGAGCCACAGCTGATACCTCTTTATATGTTTAAACATGGACCAATTATTAGTAAAGCTTAACTATGTGCAGATCCCAATTACTGCCATGTATGGTGCTGTTCCAATGCAGGCTCTTTCTAAACTGTTCTCGAGTCTATTATCACTCAAGTCTATACATCATATCATATGCGGTGCTATTCGCCAGACCTACATTAACCCTTGCTCTGCCAAGAACCTTTACATTACAATGGCATGCACAACATCAGCTTTTCTTCTCAAAAGGAAACTTTCCTTCCTTCCAACGGAGTATAGATATTTACAATACAATCTTTACTTGTTATCCCTTCTCCTCCATCTCTAATCTTTGACTTTATAAATTCAGATGGCCTTGAGGCTTGACAGATTTTGCACATCTGAGTCTGCCATGTTTGGAAGAAAGGTAGTAGTACTCTATGTTTCAGGTACTTGGTAATCTTTCACTTTTTGCGCTGCTTCGAGTTGCATTTTTCTTTATTAACAACCCGTCTGCTTTTCTTGGACACTGTGGCCTGAATTTTACACTTGGCAGGCGTGTGTGATCGGCAGGCCCCTGACTGATCGGGAAATGGGCCACTGCCCACGATCAGCCCCCGACCACAATTCCACCCTGGCTGGCCAATTAAGGCCCGCCCAGAATGAAATGCGGCTTCCCAATGGTCGGGTCCAATGGCGGCCTGACGGGCATGTAAAAATGGCACAGGCAGCTCCTTGAAGGCTGCCAGGAAAGGACATTTCTGCGTTCAGAAGGCTGAAGCCATGGCCTCAAATGAGGCTGTAGATGCCAGGCGGGAGGGCAGGTCGGGTGGGCACTTGCACGCACCCCCCACCCCACCCCCTCCCCCCTCAACCTCTCCGTTTTTTGGATGAGTGGCTCGTGGTTCTCTTGGAGGAGGTGGCTGTCAGAGTGACACCCTCTTCCCCAGAGATGGGGGGGAAAAGACCACAACATCTGACAAAAAGAGCTTGGGAGGAGGTGGGAGCCCAGGATGTGTGGCACATATGGGTGCAGTGCCGCAAAAGGTTTAACAACCTGCTGCACTTGGCAAGGGTGAGTACCATGTTGGCATGGATCTGTGTGGTGAAGTGTTAAGGTGTGGCAGTCCCCCTGTGGAGCTCAGGGGTGTTAGAGTCTGAGTGCCAACTGTCAATGATGCCGGAGCTGGCCAAGGGGGTGAGCCCTGGCTACTTGGACTGAGTGCCTTACAGCTCGAGGGCCACGACTTGGATGTTCCCTGCGAGGTGTTCCTCAGCTGGGGTTGGCCAGGCTGCAATGGCGCTGCACGTAGAGAGTGGACTAATCCATGCTCCTCTGTCCTTTCAGCAGAAGACAACCCAAAACAACATTGAAAGGTCTGAACAGGCAGAAGCCCCCCAAACCTCCTAATCCTATCCAGATTCGGGCAGGACGCCTTGGAGTTGGAGAGGCACCACAAACCTCGGTCAGTCAATCACGGAGAGGCTGGAGTGTCAGACGAAGGTAAGAGTGCAGTGCACAGAGGTGAGTGTTTCGGATGGTGCAAACATTCTTGTGTAGTCTCATCATTGATGGGAGCCTCAAAACTGGATTCCCCGTTGATCATTGTAAGTTGATGACACCATGATGAAGATCTCCATTGTCTCACCAGAGTACCTGGCATGCACAGTGACAGTGTGATGACTTTAACTAATGACGTGTCGTTGCTTTCCCTTAGATTCTCCAGCACACACTCAATCGCAGGACCCCAAAGAGCCACCCCTGATGCCAGAGGACCACCAGGCTTCACATGCACCTGCATCATACCTGCTCTCTGAACCAGGCACTTGTGTAGATACCAGCACCTCGGTGGCCATTAGATCTTCAGCTAGAATGTCTGATCACAGCAGTGAGGGTACTTCAAATTTGCTTGAGGAACAGGCGGAAGCAGAGAGTGCCCAGGGCGCCAGATGGAGACTAGGACGATGCTGAGTCAATGGCAGTTGATGAGCTTCTGGAGTCGTCCATTAGGCGGCAGAAGCTGGGTGTCCAGCATCCTGTGTGGGGGGATCTGACAGAGATCCGTGAGGGTATGCGTGCCATGGTCTCTGTGATGGAGGAGTCAATGCAGAGCATAAGCACTGCTTAGACTCTCATGGCCGAGTGCACTGCCTCCTCTGTTGAGGGAGTGGCGATTCTCATGGGGAGGCAACTCCAAGGAAAGAATCGGAGGTTCCTGGGGTTGCACTTGGACCTGCAAGCCCTCACACAGGCAATGACCTTAAGCGGTCAGTGCCAGAGTGGGAGATGGATGAGGCAATCAGTATCCCAGCTAGGACCCCGTCCATCAATGGTGAGCAGGGAGGCCCAGAGCAACCTCACAATGGTACACAAGCTGCTTGTCATCTCTGCAGGCTCCTCACATAGCGCTCTGGATGACGGCAGCAGCTCCTCCACCCCTCTGCCAGTGACCATGGCATCTGATAAGGCTGCTATGATTGGGGTTGTCAGCCGTGGCATTGGCCACTCCCTCCCCGGCAGGGCCAGCACAGGCTCCACTGGCCAGAGAACGACTGCCAAGTTCATCAAGGGCAACAAGACACCAGAGTCAGCAGGCTGTCTCCAATGCTGGTGCTAGCGAGGGGAGGGCGGTGGGGTGCAGCAAGACGGAGCACACGCAAACGTAAACTTAAGGCATGATGAGCATAAGAGGCACTAGTCACGGGTGATCATCTGTACTGTTTTCTTTATGTTTACTGGTCTGGGATGAAGATCAGAGAAGGTTATGTTAATTTTTTTGGATTTTCAAAATGAGATAAATGTTGCTTTTGTCGTTATGGCCCGAATACGCTTCACCTTTTTATTTTTTTTGGTGCTGGGTACGCCAGTATGTAATGTTGGACGTGAGTGGCTCTAAACTTTCTTGCACAGGCACTGAGTGGAGTTTAGGTCAAATGAAAGTGTCATTTCAGACGGGATGGAGGAGGCAGCCCTGGCATGAGGTTGAAGCTGATCTTTGGCAGCCTAGCTGAAGGAGCGTTGGATCAAGGGATCCTTGGTATCCCTGCCTCCCTGAAGGGCACAGAGGTCTGCCTCCACGTCCTCAGCGTTCTCCTCACCGTGCTCCTCTTCTGACTCACTACTGGATTTATTCTATGTGGCCTATGGAAGTGGGTCAACAGTCTGGCTAGAGTACTGAAGAGTCTCGGCACCTGGGAGTGTCTGAGGAAATAAGCATCATGGGAGTTGCCAGGGTACCTTGCACATACTTGCAGAATCTGCACCCTGTGATCACACACTATCTGTACGTTCATGGAGTGGAAGCCCTTCCTGTTAGTGAATGCACGTGGCTGACCCACTGGCGCCTTGATGGTTACAAGTGTGCAGTTGATTGTACCCTGGATGTGGGGGAACCCAGCAATCGCTGAAAACCCTCTGGCTCACTCAGCCTGACTGGCCTCATCTGTACGGAAATGAATAAATGTCATTACCCGTCTGAACAGAGCTTCTGCCACCAGCTTGATGTAACTGTGGACAGCTGATTGGGAGACTTCACAAAGATCCCTCGCTGAACCTGGAAAGAGCTAGAGACATAGAAGTTGAGGGCCACTGTGACCTTCAGAGCCACTGGCATGGGGTTTCCACACACACTGTTGGGGGTGAGCTCAGGCCCAGTCATCTGGCAAATGGAGGTGACTGTCTCCCTTGAGAGGTGGAGTCTCCTTTGGCATTGCACCTCAGACATATGGAGGTAGCTGCATCGCCACCTGTAAACACTGGCAGCAGGATAGTGGCATCTTCTCCGGCCCCTCCTGCCTTGGACTACCTGCTGGCTTGTGCACCTCTCCTCCCACAGGTCACTCCCCTGCAAGCTGCATTGGGACACCTGACCTCCTCTCCCTTCTGCTCCTCACTTCCTCAGAGAAGGAGGTGCCTCCAGCAGAGACCACAATCCACACTACCAGGGTAAGAGAAGGCTGCCTGATACCTGGAAGGATCCACATGGTCAAAATCTTCTGTGGGCCTTAGAGACACCAATGAGTCCTGAAGTAAAGCCTAGAAATGCTAAGAATGAAGCCCTGAACAAAGATGAAGCTGCCAAGTACCAAAAAGCAACCAGCTGCAAACTATCTCCTAAACCCCTCACTACTCACACTGACAATGCTGCTGACCCTTTTTATCCTGCCCTTGGTTGAGGTTTTGCAAAATGTGGGTTGCCCGCCTCTCCATTTTGCCCAATGAATGCAAAATCACACGGGCAACATAAAATCGGGATCAATTGGGTTTTTAATAGCCTTAAGTGGCCTTTTAATTGATGGTGGGTGTGGCTACCACACCCCCACACACCCGCTGACCTCAAGATTGTGCGCGTGTGGGATGAGATCAGGACGCTCGCCTGACATCTTCTCGTCCTATTTTACACCCGGTCGGGCGGGGCATGCGCCCACCCATGAGGCATAAAATTCTGCCCTGTGGGTTTGTCCCATTCCTTCTAAAGGGAATGTGCACTACATTCATTCCTAGAGCGGACTCGAATTTTCTTTTCCTGTGGTATCTACCATATTCTTGCTGGACATTGACACTTCTCAAATGGTATCTTCATTTTCACTTGTTTCACAATTTCAGCCAAACATTTGTTGGCTGTTTATTTCCCAAATCATTTTGCAAGCTTATGAACTTTTTCATTCAACTCAATGGCTCTCAGTACGTCTGAGATGTCCAGTACTATTTCTTCTTCTAGTTCCTTGCTCTTCAGTGTAAGATTTACGTTTTCCAATCTTATTTCTACAGCAAAACTTTGTCGTTGTCGTTCATTTTGGTTTCACTATTGGCCAGGCCTGTCTCCAACAAACTGTTAACAAGTATCAGTTCTGTAATTGTGCTACTCATGGCTTCATTATCCACTTACAGTTTGGAAAGTTCCTTTCCAATGTTTCCTCATTGTCATTCAGCTGGTTCTTCAGCTCTTCTGTCTTTGTCTTGTAGCTTTTGGCTTCCTCCGGAAATGGAACATTACTGAGTATTCTCTGCCAACTGGTTCTTCAGTTTGTTCAGAGTGATGTTAAATTCATTTTGCTTCTCTCTGTAATTTTTCCAGAGGAACAAACTTTGACGTGAGAGGTCCTTTAGCATGTGAAGGTCTTTCAACAGGTTTTCCTTTTATTTGTGAAGCTTGCTTGCTTCATCTTGAGCACTCCTGTAATTCAGCAGAGTCTCCTCAAGTTTCTTCTGCTGTTCAAGACAGTCTTCATTTCTTCATGTTGCTGAATGGTCACACATTCCTTTTGCTTTTGATCCTCAAGGAAAATTATCTGTTCTTTCAACTGTTTAGTTTCTTGTTGACCTCTTGCCAACTCAGTCTGGGCTTCAGTGCATCATTTTGTTACTACTGACAGTTCCAAAGCAGCTTTTTCTGAAGTAATATTCAACGTCCTTTTTAGCTTCTCATGTTTTTCTATAGCTATATATTGATTCTTCAAGGAGTCTTTCAGGGTCGCAACTTCTTTGCATGCCTTTTCCACAAACTGTTTGGCCTGGCTGTGTATCTGGTTGAGTTTTCCCAACTTCCACATTGATTTGCCAACTGTGGAATTAAGGAGCGTTATTTCCTCCTGGTACTTTTGTGTTGTCTCCAAAATTTGTTCAAATTTTGAACAGCTTTGTTCATTGAAGATTTCAGTTAATCATACATTTATAAAAGTATATACTCTGCTTGAATCTTGCGCTTCATATCTTCCAGTTCAACTCTGATGCAAAAATGTTCCTGTCTAACAGCCTCATTTACTTTTTGCATGTTTTGCTTCTTTTGAGTTACCTCAGATTGCTTTCCTTCATTCACAACAATCTTCTCACTCTGCACTCCCATCTGCTTTTGCAGTTTGGGTACTGTGTCAGCATTTTTAAAAAGCTCAATTCTTAAGCCTTTCAGCTGCTTCTCAGCTATTTATTTCTTCTGCACTAAACTCTTCTGTACAAACTCTGACATAGTCAGCAACCATCTTGTGGTTCACTTGAATGTAGTCTCAGTTACTTTTTGGTCTTCAGTCTCCCTCGCTTTGGGCGTTTCCATCACGCTCTCTCTCTGGGGTCTTTTGTTGCCCATGGTGCTTTACTGGGGGAGGGTGCTAGACCTTCTTTTGTGGTCTGCGCTCTCCATAATTTGGAGTTTAAAATATCTGTCCAAGCCTTTTAATATCTCGTCAAATGTTGTCAAGTAATGAGCTATATGTTGGCTCTGGAGCACCTCACCCACAAATTAACCAAACATGAATAAATACTTGTCAACTTGTACTTCTTCTGATTCCTTACTTAGTCTTGTAATTGTCCTGTACGCTAAAAATTCTCATCTCCAAGTAGTCGCAGGTTTAAATGTCATTGCGCATTTAAGGCAGGAGCCTTTGTTTTCACTTAGGCTGTCAGCAGCCTGTCGGTTTTCTCCTTCCCGTGAGCTTCCCATGTCTTTTTGGGTTTGACAGGTTCCCACTGCAATCTTGTGCCTTTTTTAAAACTTTTAGAAAATTGCAGCAGTTTCTTCCTCTTTTTGTTTTAACACTGCAGGTTTCTCTCTTTTTAACTTTTTAAAATTCACTTCAGCACAGCATGGTCACCACGTGTTAAAGTGGCAGCTGTAGACCCCTTCTGCAGCTCTCTTTCAGCTCTCCTCTGGATGCTGAGCCCCTGGGGCCGCTGCTTATTTGACAATTTAAGTACAGCTTCTTTTTTGTAATTTTGCTCACCTGTCTTGTGATCTGACCAGGGTGCTGAACTCTGCAGCACTCAGGGTCTTGCAATGGACCTCCACTCACTCTGGGGGATTCCTCAACTTCCAAGTCTATAGCAAAGCTTCTTCGACTGTTTCTTCAGTTATTCATCTTAGGCGCATGTCTCTCTGACCAGGCTTCAGCTGCTTTTAGTTTTTCATATCTTGGCATTCTGTTCCGGGTTCATCATTTAAATGCCACCTTTTATACCACCACTGATTACCATTTTGTTATGGGTTCGTCTCATGTCTCATTGATGAGACCAAGACTTGTATGTTTAAACATGAACCATTTATTAGCAATACTTAACTACGTACGGAACCCAGTTATTGCCATGTATGGTGCTACTCCCATGCAGGCTCTTTCTAGACTGTTCTCTCAATCCATTACCATGTGACTCTATACATCATATAGTGGGCTGTGCTATTCTCCAGTCCCATGTTAACCCTTGCTCTGCCAAGCACCTTTATACTATAATGGCATGCCAGTACTCACACTGGGTACTAGAATCTTCAACATGTTTTCTGTAAATTCTGGCTACTGGTAAGTACATTTGGATGCAGGCATGCTAAAGTAGTGCAACTTTAATAGTTCCTTAAACACATTATTTATCAAAACGCCATTTGGAATCCCCTCGGCTCTAAAATTTCCAACATAATGTCAAGGACGTTAAATGGTAATTGCAGAGTGGAAGTTATTGTGGAGGATATCCTGATCTGGGACAATGACAACCTGAAACATGGAAAAGTCCTACCATGCATAATAGAACACAACATGGCATTGAATAGGAATAAGCACAAGCTCAAGATATAGAAAGTCTATTACAATAGTACACACAGCAGAAGGCCATATTTAACCAATGAACTGAGTTAAAACTTAAGATCCTTGGTCTTAGAATTAGTTCTGCTTTACTATGAGATCCAACAGTAAAGGAAATCCAAGTTGAACTAACTATTAAAGAAGGGCTTGTGTTCAAAAGCCACAAAGTTATTGTGCCTGCTGCCTGGGGAAAATACATCAAAGCCACCAAAGAATTGAACAGTCCAAAGATTCGCAACAGATGTCTAGTGCATCAGCATAATTTGAGGATGTAGTTAGTCAATGGCCAAGATTCAGCATATAACAAAAGATTGAAGGAAAGCACAGCATATTCCCAGCAGAATGTTGTCACCAGCGATCAAATGAGCACTTGTTCATCATAGACTACTTTTCAAATTTGCTTGAATTCAATAAGTTAATCAATACCAAGAGTTCAAATGTGATTGCATATTGCAAGTAGTAATGTGATAGATATAGCGTAACCTAAATAAAGTTGTTTCAGGCAATGAGCTGCAGTTGACAATGCCTATGAATTCAAACATACAGGTTCCCCGCACTCCCAGCTGAAATGTCAGGGATGAGCTCGCCACCACTTCATGAGCTCACTCTTCATTAATTTTTCCTTTAATTAGTATGAGGCAGGATTTCCATCCGTCTCCAGAAGGAAGCCCTGCTCACAGAGCTACCAGCCAATTGGAAGTCGGCAGCTTTGCACACCGGTAGCACCAAGTGTGGGGGCAATGCTGGTCTTGCAGGTAGGCCAAGGAGGTGGCTTTTGGCATTGGACCTGGACATTCGGTTACATCTGGGCTCTCGCTGGGGACCGGCTGACAGGCTCCTTTGAGAGGGAATGGGAGGGCATGTCTGACAGGGTGGGGTGGAGGGGTGGAGGGGAGGTGGGTATGGGGAGGCAAAACTGTGGCAGTGGCCTCCCATTGGCACTGGGTGGCGGCAAGAGGCGCTGTCCTCTTTAACTGGCGAGCAGTCTGCAGGGTTAAATATGCCAGGCTACGTGTTGAACGCTGGCTTCTCCCACCACCTGTAAATCAGAAATGCAACGGGATGATGCTCTTAATTAGGCAATTAATTGCTCCACTATGGGCCTTAATTGTGCCATGGGCGGACAACCCAACCGTCACTAGTAAAACTGTGGTGAGGGCAGACCAGGGAAGAGTACACTGCCAATGGTACTGCACCCTAATTTATGGGTCCACCTGCTTGCTTTCCTGCCTGCAAGTGACCCGTAAAATTCAGTCCCTAATTTTAGTAAATAAATATTCACAATCTGCTGAAAAAGATGTTCAATTGAAAACTTTGATGAAGAGAGTTAGGATATACATCTAGCTATAGATCAAAATTATTTCCCACTTCAGAATAACTGCTTAAATGGCACTGATCAAAGGAGATTTATTAAATCTCATGTACATTAAATCAAATATAAGTTAAAAAAAAATTCCATGACTGAGGATCTCACCCTTTAAAACTGTTAGCAGCTGACATACAGGAGGTGTACATGTCCGAGAGAATGAACGTATGGCAGCTGTTCTATGAAAGAGCTATGAGCCAAAATGTATTAATAAGAGATGATCACCGGTTAAGATGTAGAAGAGATCCCTTAAATATGTCTGAAAAATTGGAGCCAATGTCAAGAGGAGATGATTGAATAAATCAAATATCAAAACAAATTAAGTGGAAATTCGTAAAAGTTCACTGGAAGAACCAAGTAAACCAGAGATTGTGAAGAATGACTAAGAATGGAGGTACCAAACCAAAATTTCTCAAAAGGCAAGGCATGTTATAATAGATTAACAAATTATATGAAGTCATATAGAGCTCAGCGATGGCAATGTAATGTAAAATTTGTGAGGAGTTTCTGCAGGGCTGCACTAGTTTGTTTTTATGTAAGTCGCCTGAAATCAGCCAATCCTGTGCAAAAGATTGAAGAATCTCAAGCGCAAATTACGAAAAGCACTACTCAAGTTTCCAGGATTTTTTGCGCTATTTAAAAATAAAATCACACAATCTGGCCCTGCCTCCAGACCAAATTAATCACTAGTGGTATTTCACTGATTACATCATTTTGCAGGCCAAGGGGAGGTTCTTGAAATTAAAATTTTTTGTTAGGTACAAGGTCGCTAAAAGGCACGTTTGAAAGGCTTTGAAATATATATATATATTCTGGACAAGGTTACTTTTCTACTTTGAGCATTGCCAACTTTTTCAGAAGCTCCCTCTTTATTTTTACCCCATGAAATTTACCTGTTATCTTCTCTTTTATTCGGAGTAAAGCTTTAAACTACTTATTTCTAGAAGGTGGTTACGAGAAAGATTACAGCTGCCAAAGAGTAACAGCAGCCATTTTAGACAGAGCTATCAACGTATTTTGAATGACATGGTTCCCAGGATGTCAAACATGATAGTTTATTTGCACAGTTCTTCTCACTGAAATTTTGTGTAGCCAATCAAGTTAAGACAATCAGTGATTCAAAGGTAAATATTTTAAAATGCATTAAAAAAAAGTTTTTGTAATGCTTCAATACTGGCATTGTTGCTGCCAAAATATGCCTCGAAGGGAATTAGGTAACATATGCTAATACAGCAATTAGTCCTCCACTAACTAGTATAATGGTTTCGATTAGATTTTGAAATCTCACACAGTTGGCCTCTAGTTGGTCATTTCCACATTTTCTGGTTGCCAAGGTGTAGCAAGTGGTGTGCCACAGGAATCAGTCCTGGGGCCACAATTTTTTACAATTGGTATAAATGACTTGGATGAGAGGACCAAAGGTAAGGTTGCTAAATTTGTTGATGACACAAAGATAGGGAGGAAAGTAAGTTGTGAAGAGGGAATAAGGAGGCTACAAAGCGATATAGATAGTGTCAATAGATAAGTCGATAGACTCACACTCTATATAATTATAATATAAAAATATATATCTTCATAGCTAATTTCTAAAATTTTAAACACTGGGCAAAGACTTTTCAAATGGCTGAGCTATGTCTCTCTGTGACCCTGAACAAAAGGAGCTATGAGGGGCAGTATCAAAGAAGCTTGTACCTCATTATCTCTGAAGAGACCCTAACAACCCCCTGTGGGATGCAGAAACCAAATTCAAAGGGAACCTTACAAAGGCCATCAAAAATTCATAAGCTAGGCCTGCCCAACCAGAACCAAGTTTGTCCGCTAGGGCAAAGGACCCTACAACCTCCCTTTAAGACTTAACATTTGGAGTGTTAACAATCTCAGGGTCCCAGAGGAAGGGATACACATCCTTTGTCAAAGCCAAAGTGGAGTAGAGTTATGTGATATGGCCCCCTAGCTGGTGGAACCAATAATATTGCCTTGTGGTACTAAGAAACCCCAGCCTGCCCCCTTTCCATCTACCTAGCAGCAGCACAGAAATGGGGTTCTGTCCAGGTTTGAATTCCTTGTCCCATCTACACTGTTTCTACTGGAACTTCTGTACCATCACCTACAAGACTGATTGGTCTCCACCTGCCTATCTCATCATGGAAGCCAGCTCGACTGGAAAAGTGAATAGTCCAGCATCAGTCCAACCTGCTGGCCTCTGTGAAGGAATACACCATTGGACTTTGATTCTAGACTCTGCACTCACGTGAAACAATGATTCTTTTTTTTGTGTTCATTGACCTGTAAATCTTTATTTTTCTATCCCTCTGCTACTGTATGAGTGAAAAGGAGGCAATGTTGCTACGCTCCTCCCATGTTTGAGTGTGTGCAAATAAACTAACCATCTGAACTCATCCTATCACAAATTTGCTGTGGGGTTATTAATAGAAAATTGGATCACACCAGAACTGAGGGGTTGGGAAACACATCACTGCTTATAAAGGGGAAAGCAAATCAGAACATCTTTCTATTTACAGATGAATGGTGAGAGAACATATCAGGGCTGTTTAAATTAAACCCTCTCCATCTGTAACAATAGATTAAGTGAGTGGGCAAAGATCTGGTAAATGGAGTATAGTGTGGGAAAATGCGAAATTGTACATTTTAGTAGGATGAATAAAAAAGGAAGCACATTACCGAAATGGTGAGAGATTGCAGATTCTGAGATGCAGAGGGATCTGGGTGTCCTAGCACATGAATCGCAAAAGGTTACTTTGCAGGTGCCGCAAATAATTATCAAAGCTAATAGAATTGAATACAAAAGTAGGGAGGTTATGCTTCAGTTATACAGAGCACTAGTGAGACCAAATCTGGAGTACTGTGTACAGTATTGGTGACTTTATTTAAGGAAGGATGTAAATGCATTGGAAGATCAGAGAAGATTTACTAAACTAATACCTGGAATGGGTGTTCTGTTGAAGGGTCGTGTGGACCCAAAACGTCAGCTCTTTTCTTCTCTGCCGATGCTGCCAGTCCTGCTGAGTTCTTCCAGGTAATTCTGTTTTTGTCCTGGAATGGATGTGTTGTCTTATGAGGAAAGATTGGATGGGCTTGTATCTGCTGGGGTTTGGAAGAGTAAGAGGTGACTTGATTGAAAGATATAAGATCCTGAGGAGTCTTGATAGGATGGATGTGGAAAGAATGTTTCCTCTTGTGGGGGAATTTACAACTAGGCATCACTGTTTAAAAATAAGAGGTCGCCCATTTTAAGACAGAGGTGAGGAGAAATTCTCTCCAAGGATCATGAGTCTTTGAAATTCTCTTCCTCAAAAGGCGGTGGAAGCAGAGCCTTTGAACATTAAGGCAGAAGTAGATAGATTTGTGACATGGAAGGAGATGGAAGGTTATCAGGGTAGGTGGGAACATGGAGCTGAAGTTACAATCAGATTATCCATGAACTTATTGAATGGGGGAGCAGGCTGAGGGGTTGAGTGGCCTACTCCTGCTCCTAATTCATATGTACGCATCCATGTACATATATTTCCATGATTTCTTTTGGAATAGCTTTGTATTTACAGTGATACCTTTCTAGCATTTTAATTAAAGAACAGAAAATGCTGGAAATAATCAGCAGATCCAGCAGCATCTCTGGAGAGAGAAACATAGTTAACGGCCGGGATTTGACGGGTGGAAATCGACACTGCTGCCGTCCCACACATGCATAAAATCCAGCGTGATGACATTTGGGTCGCAAGCCCAACATCAACACAGTGATTTCCCATAACATGGTAGTAGGCCATGTGCCTTTTAAAAAAAAACTCATTAATGGGCAATTGAGCTCATTAACAAGCCGTTTGACCTAAACATTACACTGTCTGTGCCATGATGCAGTTGGTGGGGGAAGGCAGGACAGAGTGGACAGGCTGCTTACTCACCAACTCTGGTGAAAAAGTTGGAAAGAAGGGGGTACCTCCTGTGGCATATCTTGTGTGCATTGTGGGCAACCACCATAGATGCTACCCCCCCTCAACTCCTTGCCTTCCCCAGTCTCCAAAACCCGAACCCCCACCCACCCCTACCCTCGGGTTCCCAATCCCTCCCTGTCCAAAAATCTTGGATTAACTAAGTCTGGGATCCATTGCTCTCTTCTTCATGGTCCCAGCAGTGCCCATGACTGCGTTCTGGCACTGCTGTGACTGCAAAAGCTGCTGGCCAATCTGATTGGCCATCAGCTCTCAAGGGCGGGATTTCCTTCTACTGAGGGGCGGATATCCATATCTGAACTTAAGGTCACCCGCAGAATAATGTTGCTGAGGGGCAACAGCATTTTTAAATTTGGTCAAACTGGAGGGGTGGGGGGAGGTGGTGCTAGGGGGGTCCATAATATGCCATCTCTGCCACTGGTAAAATGCAGCCCAACAATTCAAGTCTGTGAAGTATCATCAAAATATGTTGAAAGCTCTGTTTAGGATTGCTGCTGTTATTCTTTTGTCATGGTTTAGCTGTGCAATCAGATGACTTAATCAAATGAATGTAACTGTGGAAAGGGATCCGTAATCTCTCTTACTGCTTCCTACAAATAGAATGATGAAAGGTTACAGACCTGAAACATTGGCTGGAATTTTTGCTGAATCTGGGAGCCCTTAAAAAATGACAGATGAGACTCAACTTTGGGATTCCCACCCCCATTCTCATTTCGAATAATTGTTGCCAATGCAGGATAAGCGTATGGGTACTTAGCCCACACACAGCACTCCCACCCTTGCTAACTCCATTGCAGGCTGAGCAATTTAACCCACTCACCCACAATATTAGTGGAGTTGGGCCTCTGTCTGTAAGTAAACCTGGTTCACAACCTCTCAGAAGAGATGTAAACAAAAGGGGAACCAAAAAAAAAACAGCCAAATGCTCCTAGAACTTTTTCATTGACGGGCTTTGAAATACAAAAGAAAATATTTGTTCTTTCAGTTTCAATAGGTGGATGCCATATTGTAAATTAGATGCGTATTTACTGCAGTAGTTGGCTATAGGGCTGTGTTCTGCAAAGTTAAATTGACCATTACATTTTCCAGCATTGTCTAAGTTTTGAGATCTATTAGAGTTCTTTTCCCATTGTGAAAAGTGCTACTACGCATTCAAAACTGAAGAAAACACTGCAGCAGCAATTTAAATGCCTAGAGACCTTTTAAATTAAAAAGAAACTGTCAACAGCTTTTACGTATAAAAAAAAAATAAGCCATCACCTGCTCCTGGACAGCTTTGATTGACATGATATCTGATGTATCAGAGGAAAGAAACAGTATCTGTTTTTACAGTTTCAATAGCTTCCATTGTTTACATTTCCCAGGGGTTGTTATTACAGCTGAGTTCATTATAAATGCTTGGCTTAGTTTCAAAAAGCTCCAGGGCCACCTATCTCAGCAGTGGGCTGTGTTCACATTTTGATTGACAGTTTAACAGGCTATTAAATAATTATCTGCCTTTGATATGCTTAGTGAAAAAAATGTTTGTTTTTACAACAGATTGAGTGGATTTAAATAGATTTTATCAAATTATTTTTTAGAAGGAAGTGTTTTGAATGAGAGCTCTATTAGAAAAAATACATGGCTTCTGAGTTCTGCCTACAGTAGATACAGGGTGAATGGCTATGGAGGATATTTGGGAGACATAAAAGGGGCAGTGAGGTTATAAGAGGCATGGGTAATATGAGGGGGCAGTGTTGGACATGAGGAATAAGAGAGTATGGAGAGGATGTAGGGATATTAATGGTCATGGGGAATATGAGGGAACAAGTAGGGGCATGTGGGGTGGTTGGAGAGGCATGAAGGTCTGACATTCATTATTAAAACAGTGCCAATGTCCCTGTAAATGGAGGTGGGTATTCCAGCCTGCTAGCCTGGCCACATATTTGGTTCCGTAGTCATCTCAGGCCCACCTCCGGAGGCGACAGACCAAACTCCAACTCTTCTCGCCTCTGCGGAATGAAACATGGCAGGCAGGGGCCTTTTTAAAAGAGACTGGACCATCCAACCTCCACCATAAAAATCTAGCCCATTAACTCTGTTTATCTCTCCACAGATGCTGCCAGAACAGCAGAGTATTTCCTGTGCTTTTTTCATTTCATTTTCCTGGCATTTTTAGTATTTTGCTTTTGTACTAGTATTTTACTCATTTGCTTAGGTCTTATGCTTGAAAAAGAAAATTTCACATCTAAGGAGAAAAGTTTCATTGAGCTGGGAGACTTGATTCAATTCAAACAATTAGGAACCCAGGGTAAAAAAAGAGTGGAAAGAAAAATCAAAACGAGAGAACTGATGCATGCAGATTATTCAATCTCTTTTTCTGCATTATAGCCATAATGAATTCATCAAGTTTTTTCTTAAACCAGCATATATAATCAATTCTGCCCCTATTTCAATGCTTTCTCTTCCCTTTTAAAAATTATTTTATGTCACAAATGAATTGATCAATATGAAGTGTGCAAGAGTCACCAGGATGATCTATCCACTGATTGCTCCCTGCCTATGGGAAAATAAAAAGATCTCACTTAATGTTTCTCCTAAAGACATTGTTACATTTTTAGTGTTTATTCACTCTATTTTACTCTAGATATTTTTAGTTTCTGCACATCAGATTGTTCTCATTGAATAGCCCTCAAGTTCCATTTACAAACATTTTCAGTTATTTACATAGCTAGGTAAATTTATACTATGACCTGGGAAAGAACTGAAGACCCTCAAACCTATTTATGATATGTTCAATTTTTGTAAATAAACAGCACTTTGCTGGACATAATTATGTTATGTCATAGACCTTTTATTTTTCTCACTGGCTACAGAAGGCATATGACCTCTCTCTATTTGAAGACTTAAAACACACAGGCCTGGTTAACAGGCACCGAGAATGTGCTGAGTCCCAAACAGGTTTAGATAACTTCCCAGAATAAGAAAAACAGTAAGAACTGGGAAATAAAGAATACTGGTCCAAACTGTTTTTCCTTTTTATTTAAAAAAAATGGCACATGCATATTTGAACAAATTTCAGATGTTTCAGTTGATTTGTTTAAACTCTATCTTGGATATTCAATACAGATTCAGATCTCTGTCCACTGCAACAAGTCAAATTGGGGTGTGAATTCTGTATGTGAAGTTGCTTTTTTTTTTAATCCATTAAATCATGGGCTTCTATTTCTCGTTTTTTATAAAGAATTCTTATTTGAGCATCTCAGTGCCTGCTAAGCATTCAAGCAGTACTGTGCTGTGTAAACCTGAAAAAATGTCTGGTTTGATCCATGGCCCATGCTGAGTTAACTAGCAGTGGTGGTGATGGGGAAACCAGAATTGGTGTAGCGTCTCTCAGTTCCCACTCTTGACCACTGGACCATATGCACTGTGGGCAACAAATGAGGACAGGAGTTGAACAGCAAAATAATACATGCTGTCCAAATTCACACATGAACAACGTTCATTTTCACAAGGTACGACCCAGAATTTTTTAAAAAGTATACTCCCATCAGTACCTATAACAGAGATGAGGCATAAAGCAAAAATAATAATAATAAAAATGGACTTCATTATATTGGACGGTTTGTATATTGCCACTGAGGATGATTATTAATTTCTAACATATGAAATCAGGCACATTGCTGTCTATATTTTCCAAAATTCCCTTAGTAATGTTTTTATGTTTCTGTAAACACGCAGCCCAAAATTAATTAGGAGTACCAAAAAATTTCAATTGGTGATACATCCAAATCAAATGCATACAAGAAAATCACCCAGGAGGTACAAACAAAAAGCATAGCAAGAAACATGCATTCAATTTAAAATGTTAATCACTTGTTTCTGAGTTTGCAACTTTCCCTTCGTATCTATCTTTTTTTGCTGCGTTTTCTTTCCTATCTCTGTTTTTCTTGAATATGCTCTTTTCAGCTTCATCCTCACCACACACTCATGGGAGATCCCCAGGTGTGCAGCATGAATAATGGATGTGGCTTCTGGAATCCTCAAACTGAGCAGCCATTTAGGCTGTGCAAAAGATGAAGTACTAATATCAGCGTCTCAAAGGGGGCAAGATTGATTTCCACTCAGTTCCTGATCTTAACCTTGTGGGTTGGGAATGGGTTGTGATTAATCCAGGTGCTTCTCCCAGGAAGAGAGGAAGGAAAAAGTCAAGGGAGCTGTCATCAGCTCAAAGGCAACATAGGCAGAGGTCCCAGAGCTTGTCCTAACTAATTTGGGTTTAGGAGGTGTAGACAAGGGAGACCACAGAAATGGCAAAAAAACAGAAAAAAATATTAATGCTAACATATCCATAAGCCACAAGAAAAAAGGGGAAAATATGATATTCTGCTGCCTACTATTTTGAACACGATCTGTGCAAATTTTAGAATTTCCATTATGGAACAAAATCATAGGAAATACTGGGATGTGGGATTGATCAGATTTTTTTTCTTAACTTCCATATCCATCAACAAGTAAAAGCTACAGTTTAAGCTTGGAGCCTCTTTTCTGCTGACACCAGACTATACTCTCAGTTGCTCTTTGGTTAGTGAACAATTTATTTGTTAAGACACTTTATTGCATCAACTGATTAGGAATTCAATATTGTATCATGGTTGATGATTTGGCCTTTATAAAATCTATTCTATACTGGCTGCAGTAACGTTAATACAGAGCGGATAACAATGTGAGGGAGAAAAATGTTTTACACTGATGTCATCAGCTCCATTCCACAATCAACAAATGAATGCAGTCCATCTAATGTCAGTGCTTAATTGAAATATTCTTACTTTTTGACTTTAACTACCAACTCAACAAGTAGAGTTGAAAGGATGCTCAATGCTTAACCATGGGATATTAATTTATGCCCCACTCAAGGTGTTGAGCAGAACTCACTTGTGACTTGGCCTTTCAAGAATTAAGTTATTTCACAGGAAGGATACACACTGTGTGCCATATTCCTCTAATTAGCACTGGCTAATTTCTTCTGCAGCAAAATTGTAACTTTATTCTTCTGCCTCCGTGGAGGCCTTTGCATTTGTTTTATGTTAAAGATACCGTGTTGTTTCAAAATTGTAATCTATGGGAAACAACTGCAACATCTCACTATCAGGAAAGAGAGGAAACAACAAGTGAGACTTTAATAACTTGCCGGCTGATTTTACAAGGATTGCTCCTGTAGCTTTGGTGGATGAGCTACATAAACCCTGGAAAAAGTGTTTTTTGCTGCGTTTTTTCCGCAACTCTGGCGAAGTCACGAGAGCGTCACTGTGAAAATTCACCTTTTTATGTTTCTGACAGGGTGGCCTAAGGGATATTGACAGCAGCTGGAAGTAGAGTGTTATGCCCTCACTGTTAGCAAGGGTTACATAAACCCCAGGGGGACCCAAGTCAAATGATGGCAGAGATTGGACTGGGGGTTTGGAGCATGGTGGAGGGAAAACAGGCAACCTATAAATATCAAGTGATGGGAACTTTATAAAGCGAGAGTGTAATTTGAGCTATACTAAAATACATTACCTATGTTAAACTAATTAATTGTAAAGGAATTTACACCAAAAAAGTTATTTAATGAGAAGGAATGATCCAAATGAATGGAAAATATACGTAAATTTTCAGTTTCTGTCCACTTAATGTATATACATACCTAAGTGAAATTGACTCCACAAACTGGTCAATGAGAATTGATGAGAACAGTTAAATAAATCTATAACAAATAACAGTAAACAATTGACTTTGCATATCAAACATCTTACTACTCATAGCACACATAGTATCTCCACACCAAATTTCTATATAATCACAAACGAGTCCTAAAGTCAGATTTAACAAAGCAACAGCATGCTGACACGAGAGAACTCCTAGCTTTCTAGCCATAAGGTTATTTCACTGTGCAAATTATTACCTGGTCTCTTGAAATGATCCTCAGAATGTTTCTGAATAAGCATTCAGACAGAGAAAGGGAGAGAGAAAAGAAGGAAATGCTGCAAATGCTGTAACCACCACTGTCCCTCCTAAATAACCTTACTCGACAATATGTCCTCGTCTAATCAAGATTCTAGTGAACTCCGGCAAGAAAACCTTCCACCATAACCAGAACTGAACTATCTTAGCTGGACTCACCTCAAAAAACACAAGAGACAATCACAAGTGACAGTATGTTCAGCAAGATTCCATCCCACCATTCAGGCCTCAACCGAGGCAATAGCCCTGTAAACATTCACAACAATCGTGCACAAAAACGATTTAAACAGCTAATCATCACTTCTGACAGTGATGATGAATGACTGTCTTGATAAAAAAAAGTCTCACAGTGCATACATCAGGGACCCATAATGCAACCATCAGTCTGCTGACTGCGTCTAAACCCACTTCTTTCACATTCATTGACTTTCTATCCTCATGCACTGCAGAACACATTTTGTCATCAAGCATTTAGGTTCCTCCAAAGTTAGATCTGTTCAGGGTATTGAGATTCTTTCACAAATCCATTTCATAAATTAATTCTAATTAATGAGATAAAATATGCATTGTATGAATATGCGGTGCAGTTCTGGATAAAAGTGAGTGGTCAAGAAGTTACAGCTTTAATGATTAGAAATAAAGAGCTGAGGATACTAAAGGTGAAAGTTCATCACTACTGACCATCAGGCTGCAAACTCAGATCCCACTACTACCAGTGACTGAACTCTGCCTATTTTGGGCGAGTGTAACCAGCTTCCAGCCCTGTTGGACGAGATGTCACACAGAAGCTAGTGGGAGGAGTGTGGTAAAATTAGCAGTAGAAACAGGAATTGCTTAGCTGGCACCTTTGGCCGAATTTTGCAGCGGCAGTTCATCTACTTTTAAGCTTGATTCCAGATTTATATATTTTTTCTCTCTGTTGGTCGTGACGATATTTCCGGAAAGCAGCTGGGTGCTGACACAATAGGCTGAATTTTCCTGATCCCATAATGGCAGGCTTGGAGGCGGGGAGCGCAGGATAATGGGGACAGCCACTTCGGGACAGCTCCACAACACATTCCTAGGATTTTTTGAAGGGTGGACAGTGATTAAGATCAGCTGCCTGCAACACCATCTCTATGGGGGTAGCCTCCCTGCAGCCAACTGGGGAGCCATCAGAGGCTCCATGCTCCAAAGAGGAAGAGCCAGCAGCAAAAGCTTCATCCACGGCCCAAACACTGCACTTGGAAATGTTGTCCCTCCAATTTGAAGGGGCTAATAGCTTCACCGATACACACGCCTCTGAGTGTGCTGCCACAAAGAGGTGCCCAATCTGCCTCAGCAGCATCCAACATTCTTGGTGGGGCTACCAAAGCTCCAGAGCTGCCAGCCTCTGATTGCATGGATCAAGACACGGACTGTCAGTAAGCACTGAGACAGCCAATTAGGAGCCCACCTCCTGCAAGGTTGCACAACCAGGCACTCTGCCGGTAACCGCCCCCTCTATCCCACCCCGCACTCTCTACCCCACCCTCACCTTTGGTCCTAACTTCAGGATCCCGAAGTCTATGGGAAAATCCAGCCCTATATGCACACGCAACAATTCTGTGCTTTTTTTTGGGCTCGGTATTATTGCATGTGAAGATAAGGCCACATGACCTGGCCTTATCTACATCATCAACAAGCAATGAAAGGTTTAACTGAAATAAACTTCAGCAAAGTGAGCTGGAAGCCTGAAATCAAAAGAGAAAATGTTGGAATCACTTGATCAGCAGGTCAGGCAGCATCTGTGGAGAGAGGAGCAGAGGGTGGGATTTTCCCCTCATTTACAAAGTGCAGCAGCGAGCTTGAAAAACGGCGTTTCACCCACCGGCCGTATCATCCTCATTGCTCCCTCAATCTGGGCACCATATTTATACGGCACCTGTGCACCAACCTTCTCAATCTCTGCTGCCCAGGACTGCCACAGGTGAGAGAGACGGCCTCAAAGGGGAAGACGACATCTGTGTCCAAATCCAGTGATGCCTCCCTGGAATGCTTGCTGGATGGAGTCAAAGCCTACCATGATGTCCACAACCCCCTTGATGGCCGGAGGAGGTTCACCAATCTCACCACTCCAGCTGGGGAGGCAGTGGCAGCAGTAGTCAGTGCCAATGCAGCAAAGAAGAGGTTTGCCACCCAGTACAGAAAGAGGATCAATGATCTCATCCAGGCCGCTAGAGTAAGTCGACCATTTCATCACTCTCGACTCACACTCACCAGTCCACCAGAAATTCACTGCCATCTCAAGGTACATCACCACTCCCTCTCTCACAAACCTTTACATATCTATCAGACCTCATATCTTCTGTGGTTCACATCCTCATCCCGTGCATGGCTGCACTCACCACCCACACATGCCAGGCACCCTTATCACTGCCCTGGCATGCGTCCTGCTCACACTCTTCATCTGTCTTTATGGAGGACAAGCTCACACACAATGAAAGAGAGATATCTCAGGCTCAGGGTGGAGTGGCCGAAATCAAGGTCTTCACTCCCTACGAGAATCGAGCCATCGAGCTGGCCGGAGAGGACGTGGACCGTGCCTGCAGCAACGGTGAGGTTGGTGGTGCACACCCAAGTGAGGGGCCTGCACCAGCTCATCCCTCAGGCAATCATAGTGTGAGTGCATTGTCCTGTTTTAGAATCACCTTCCCTGTATTAATTACCTCTCCTTTCTTTCATAGGCACCTCTGGAATGCGGCCAACGGCATCCACAAGCCAGGCCCTCAGCTCCAGCATCGACAACACCTCAGATGAGGAACCAGAGGACAGCACCCTCAAAGACCCATCACAGTGCTCACCCACACCCTCCAGCATCACAGAGACACACAAATATCGGTGGGACCTAGTTCTAGAGGAGCCTCAAGGCCACAATCTTGTAAAAACAGCACACAACCTGATCCACAGCAGGCGGAGGCAGGGACATCTGAAGTCACTGGCGCTCGGGGGCTGTTGGAGGCCAGGAATCTGCGGAGTCCGAGTCAGATGACGAGCCTCGGAGCTCGGTCCTAAATCAATTGGTGGAGCTGCAACAACAACTGCGGGAACATCAGAATGTAAGCTGCATTCCTCAGATTGCAACGGATAATGGAAGAGTCCATCCGTATTCGGTCTGAGGTGATAGTGCCAACATACTAATACACCGAGGCCAACACTGGTAGGATGACCTTGGTCCAGGACATCGGTCCTGCGCTGCTGCAGCAGCACTCCATCGCTGCAGCCATTGGTGGCATCCATCAGGGACTACCTCAGAGGGGTGTGGGCCACCTAGATCTCACTCCAGCTGCTCTTTCTCCTCATGAAGTCAGCCAGGGGCCCTCGGGCACCCATAGGGAAGAGGACCAGCAGCTGAATGCTCTGGGGCCATCCACCCACTCTGGGACTGTCCAGCTGATCCCAATCCCCTCTTTCTGTGACCCCGTCACCTCCAACTCCACAGGCCGCAGAGGGTGCACCTGCTCCACAGCACGACATCCAAAGCAGGCCGGGGCCCTCCTGATCTCGGCCCACCAGAGGAAACCTGTCAAACTCATCACAGATGACAGGGCGCAGCAGTCAGCAGGCTGCTTCCACCTCTGCTGTGCATGCCGGGGAAGTGCCAAAACGTAGTGGTGGGGTTAGAAAAGTAAAAAACATTTAGGAGCACCACATTGCCTCAGGTGTTCACAACATGTATATAATGTACACAAATGTAAACAGAACTGCACCAATTTCACATCATCTCTTGTGTATGCCTCCTTTTTATGATGAGCTGTGCTACTGTCAATCAGGTGTGACACCATTGTCCCTCCCTCCCACTTATCGCAAATGTCACTATCATGGGCCTCTCATCTATGTAGTCTGCTTCCGTATCACCACAGTGAGAGTCCCTCTTTCAGATCATTCAGTGATACCTCGTCCTTAATGTTAAGGGTGCTTGTGGAGCAAACCTCGTTCACATGCTTTGCAGTGTCGTTATGTTTATTCTTGGCTGTGTAAGATTGAGGCAGAGGCGTTCTCCTATCCCGTCTGCATTCTTAAAGGTGAAGGTGTAGTGCAGAAGTGGAGATCTGTTTATGCATTGAGAAGGGTCATATATTGTCCAACTCCAACTGCCTTCTGTCTTCCAGCAGGGTTTTCGTGCCATGAACCCATACTCGGATCTCTTCCGTGCTGTTGTCTGTCAACCGTGCTTCCGACTTTCCGAGTGTACATCTGCCAGACTCACCAATAAGTGGGAGCACCTTGCCACCTCGAGGTGCTGAAACTCTGCCCCTCTCAGCCACATTATTGACCTGGCGCTCGAACCTACAACCTTGAGCATTTCTCAACCTGTAATTGTCTGGATTGCAGGCACTGGGCTGTCGACACAAGGTTGGGGATACAGCGCTGTGCATCCCATCACCTGAGCACTTGCCGAGACCTGTGATGCTAATTGTAAACGGTGATATTTGGCAGTCAACAGAGCCTTTGAGCATGCTCTGGAAGCGCACACTGTAGCTTTAGATAATGTTGAGGGGAGCAATGGAATAAGAGTCAGCTGAATTCTGCTCTTTATTAGCAAAAACTCATGATCTTGAGGGCCTCATGGTGTCTCAAAACTTTATAGTTCATGAGGGCCAGGGCTGGCCATGAGGGCACAATGTGTGTCTTAAAGAGGAAGCATTTTAATTTCTGACATGTAAGTGGTTGAATATCGTCATCCTCAGCTGGTTCTCGCGCATAGTAAGGTGAGGATAAAAACAGGCCAGCATCACTAACTGAGTGTGGCAGATCGTAATGTGATAGAGAAGGTGACACAGAGGATTGAGTCACCTCTGATGAGATGCACACTTGCTTCGGCCCAAGTGTCACCTATCAGTTTCACCATCGAGGATACACAGAATGTTTTGTTCCATTGCTGAAGATGGATCACCTTGGGGAATTTTGCCACATTGAAAGCATACGGCTATGAGCCCACTGAGGATAGTGGAACAGCTCCTGGCTCTCGTATGCTGCTGTTGCAACTTGGATGTTGAAGAGGTAGCACCATCTGATGTTTAATGTCAGGACTCCTTCCTCCGGTTAGCACCTCATCTCAGCAAGGACCATGCTCCCGAGGCTTCATCATCCTTCAAAGGGTCAGGGCAATGTGAATTCAATTGTAATTATTCACTCACATATTGAAGTGTATGGTTGAAGTGAGAGAAATAGCAATGCTGGTGTTCATAGTGGCCCATGATGCAGGGCACTTGTCCAAGAGGGTACTCACTGTAACTCATCATCCTCCTCATGGAATCTGGTGGCAATGAGGGCCTCAAGTGCATGCCTGCCTCGTCTGGTCCATGCTATGGCCTCTTACTCTTCCTCCAACTCAACGCACTCATCCTCTTCGATGTCCTCTTTATCGGAGGAGACTTGAAGCTCCTCCATGTTGGCATTGGGCAAGGCTTCCCCACTTTGCAGTGCCAGTTTGTGCAGCATGCAGCAAGCCATGATAATCCATGAAACCCTCTGGAGTGTGTACTGAAGTGCTCCACCAGACCTGTCCAGGCATCAGAATCACATCTTTGAGATCCCTATGATGTGCTCCACCAATGTTCAACTGGCGGCATAAGCCTCGTTGTACCTTCAGTCTGCAGGAATCTGCGGCCGCTGCACAGGCATCAGCAGCCATGTCCTTTGCTGGTAACCTTTGTCATTGAGGAACCAACCCTGGATCCTGTGTGGTTATAGTAATTGCCGGGTCAAACCTTTCCTACTGTTTACGGGTCATGTGATTATATTGTCGAATCAGTCCGAAGAGCGCGCAATCTTAGGTGTGGGATTTTCTAGTCGTGGACCTGGATCAAGCATGCAGTTCTTCAAGAGTTCTATAAATAGTTATCTGTTTCAAGAAAGAAACCTGTCCAGTACACAAAGTTTATTACAATTGGCAATGAGAATAAAAAGCTCCGATGCTGCATCTCGCCTCGAGAATGAGAGTACATAAATTCCTAATGGAAAGTAAGAAAAATATATTCACCAGTCATGCCAATCTTCAGCAGAATCGGCCCTTATGGCTTGTCCATGGAACACTGGAGCCAATACATAGAGCACCTAGATTTTTATTTTGTGGCAAATGAAATAACAGCTGAGAAGAAGCAGAAAGCAATTCTTTTAAGTGTCTGCGGGAGCAAGACATAAAACCTCAACTATAGTCTGACAGCCCCAAAAGCGCCCAATTCTAAATCTTTTAACGAGCTGGTTGATCTTATGGAGACGCATTTTCAGCCAAAGCCATTGGTAATTATGCAGGGATTTAAGTTCAACTCCAGAGTAAGAGCCCCAGTTGAGTCAATCGCAACTTATATCGCAAAGTTAAAATGGTTGACTGAGCGCTGCAACTTCAGAGATACACTCAATGACACTGTGAGATCATTTGGTTTGCGGCGCACATGATAACTCCATTCAGCGCTGTTTACTTTCAGAGGTTAATACTGATCTGAAGCGCACCATGGAAATAACGCTAGCAATGGAGAGTGCTGAGAGGGACTTGCAGACTTTGCAGAGAGTGTACAACATGGCGCCGTTCTTCATTTGGGATGGGAACCTACCACCGGGCATGGCGCAAAAACCAGAGACACAACTGTGAAGGGGGAGACAGTCTCTACTGCTCGATAAACAAAAAGGCATACTGCAAGCATCCCTTCAGCAATTCATAGATTAAATTGTTACCGATGTTGGAGTAACCATGTACCGGAAATGTGCAGATTTAAAGAGGCAAAATGCCACTACTGTCACAAAAAAAGGCATGTCATAAAGCAATGCAGGGCAAAATCGAGACAGCCAATCAGACAGTAGACCAAGATGATTGACGTGCACAACATGACAGAACCAGAAGCTGCTGATACTGATATCTATTCCCTATGCAATGCCAAAGCAGAAAAACTGAACCAATCACTGTCACCTTTCAAGTGAATGGGAAGCCTCTAGTCATGGAGGTTGACACAGGAGCATTGACCACAGTGGTGGGAGAACACACATTTAAATACCCAAGTGAAGATACCCAGCCACCAAATCTGGAGCAAACCAGGGCTCAGCTGAAGATGTACACTGGAGAGGCAATACAGGTAAAGGGCATTGCCACATAGTACCTATGTCCTACAGGCAACAGACATTCCAGCTGCCAGTGATTGTTGTAACAGGTGAAGGACCTAGTCTTCAGGGCCACAATCGCTTACAAAAAATTAAGCTCAACTGCTCAGAAATTTATCAAGTTAGAACAGGAAGAGATGCCGAGTTGATAAGGGAATACAATAGCGTACCCTGGAATGAGATAAGAGAACCGACAGACCTTTGTAGGATGGGAGGATCCCTCAGATCAGAAACAAAAACGAAAAATGCTGGAAAAATTCAGCAGGTTTGACCTGTAGGGAGAAAGACAGAGTTAATGTTTCAAGTCTGTATGGCTCTTCTTCAGAGCTAAAGGGAAGCAGAAATGTGGTGAAATTTATACTGTTTAAGGGGGGGTGGAGCAGGTGAAGCTGAATAGAAGGCCAGCGATAGATGGAGGCAAAGGAGAGATTGCAAAAGATGTCATAAACAAAAGATCAAAGGGGTGTTAATGGTGGTGGTACTGGCTAAAAGAGCTGCTAATGGTGACATTAAGAGTGGAAAGCAGCCTTGCCTGTTCCACCCTTCCCTTAAAGAGTATACATTTCACCTTCCTTTTAGCTCTGAAGAAGTTATATGGACTCAAAACGTTAACTCTGTCTTTCTCTCCACAGATGCTGTCAGATCTGCTGAGTTTTCCTAGCATTTTTTATTTTTGTTTCAGATTTTCAGCATCCGCAGTATTTTGCCTTCCTTCAGGTCAGAGCTGGTCCAACTGGAAAATCATGAAAAGAAACAAACAAATGCAGTGCCACACTGAACAAACTGAAGAAACAGTTGGCAGAAAAGACTCAACAATGTTCAATGTTCCAGGAGGAAGCCAAAAGATACAAGAAGGAGGCAGGAGAGCTGAAAAATCAGCTGATTGAAACAAAAGAGGCGTTAGAAGGAAAAGTCATGGAACTTTCCGAGATGTGACTGGGTAGTGAAGCCATGAGTAGCTCAACCACCAAAATGAACCAAGTTAAGTTTTCACCAGAGAGAAATTTGGCTGACTGTGAAATCAAAATTAAGGATGAGACAAAACCCTGCAGCAAACAGAAGAAAAGGCAGAAATCAAACCCAAAGGCCAATAGGTTACATCTCCAGAACCCTCTCTGCAGCCGAGAAGGGTTACTCACAACTTGTAAAAGGTTTATCCGTAATATTTGGAGTAAAGAAATTCCATCAATATCTGCATGGTCGACATTTCACCATAGTGTCAGATCACAAGCCACTAATGGGTTCATTTAGGGGAGATAAAAACAAATCCACCGATAGCCTCTGCCAGAATTCAATGATGGGTCTTGATTTTGTCGCCGTATGAGTACATCTTTATGCACCGTCTGGATGTACATATAGCAAATGCAGATGTCCTCAGTCACCTTCCATTGCCAGATAGCATCATACATGCTCCAGTGCCACAAGAATTTGTACTTGTGATGAATTTCTTGGACTCTTCACCAGTCTGTGCAAAGCAAATAAAGAATTGGACAAACCAAGATCCAATTTTAACAAAAGTCAGAGACTGGGTATTGCAAGGATGGCCGAATACACCAGTCTCTGAAGAGATAAAACTATTCTATGTCTGTAAAACTGAGTTAGGTTGTCAAGGTGGGATCTTGTTCAGGGGGATCCAGAGTTGCTGTACCATCGCAAGGAAGGGAACCACTCTTGACAGAGCTTCATAGGGCGCATCCAGGCATTTCGAAGATGAAGATATTTGTGCGAAGCTATGTCTGGTGGCCAGGTATAAATACTGATCTAGAAAAAATCGTTAAACAGCGTCAGCAACAACCGAAGTTGCCCATTTCAGCTCCACTGCACCCATGGGAGTGGCCTGCTTGACCCTGGGTTAGACTACATATCGACTATGTAGGTCTATTTTTAGGTACCATGTGTTTAGTGATCATCAATGCGCATTCTAAGTGGATGGATGCATATGAAGTTAGATCGTCAACATTGTGTGCAACTACTGAAAAGCTGCACCAATGTTTTAGTGTACATGGCCTACCAGAAGTCACTGTTTCAGATAACGGTACTGCTTTCACTAGCATGGAATTCCAGAGATTCATGAGTTTAAATGGAATAAACATATTAAAATTGTACCATATCATCCCTCAACCAATGGGTTAGCAGAAAGAGCAGTGTAAACTTTCAAAACAGGAATGAAGTTATCCGAAGAAATGTTAGAAACTCGAATTTCACATTTTCTTCTCAACTATCGCACAACTCCTCATGCAACTACGTATTCAACACCGTCTGAGTTACTGATGAAATGCCACCTTCACACACGGTTAAGTCTGGTGTTACCAAACTTCGAGGGGAAGGTAGGGAAAAACCAGAGTAGTCAGAAAGTGAATCATGGGGCAGAAAGTTTCACTCGGCAGGTGGGCATGCACCCAACCCGCTCGAGCGTAAAATGATGCACGATAGTTCGGTTGGCAGGCACACGCCAGCGCCGGTAGCGCACCCACCAATAATTGAAAGGCCTGTTAAGGCCATTAAATAATCAATTAAATTACATTTTTGCTGCCTGTCCAACCTAACGGTTGGGAGGCAGGCAAAAAGGTTTTGTAAACCTCATCCACAGGCAGGATGAGGTTTCCAAAAGCAAATAAATATAAAATAAACATTTTAATTTTTCATTAATAACATGTCCTTGTTCATGTGACAGAGTCACATGAGGGGACATGTTCCATTTTTTTTTTCCATATCTCTTTATCTCCCCGGGGCAGCTCAGGGAGATTATTAAAGTGCTCACTTGCGCGAAATTCGCACTTGGCCTGCTCGCCGCCCTCCCCTTTCCCGCATAGGCAGCGCTGAGCACCACCGCTTGCATTTCACTCTGGGTAGGCCTGAATTGGCCCGCCAGCGTGAAATCGCAGTCTGTTGCCGATCGTGGGCAGCGGTCGGCTTCCTGACCAGCCCCGCCAAGGGCAAAATTCTGCCCATGATATTCATGAAAAGCTCAAAATTTTACTGCGGGAGAGACAGTTTTCATGCGAAATTTTGGAAATGGACTTAGCTGGGTCCTGGTATAATTGTCTCTGAAACTAGACCTTTGTCATACCAAGTGGAAGTGGAAGGCCGGATTTTTCGAAAACATGTGGATCATCTAAGTAGTAGAGAGACACTCCAACAACCAGCTATTCCACCTGGAATTGATGTCGAACCTCTAATCCCTCAGGTGACAGGTCAATCTAGAACAGGCATACCTGATGTCTCTGTTGAATTAAATAATTCTGAACTGCCATTGTCTAAGGATATCCCTGATGCTGCAGTTCCTGATCATGTTGATCTAGTGGGAGAATCTCAAGTCGTAGAGCTATTTTGCTCTAACCAAATTAGAAAATCACCTGAGAGACTTAATCTATAATCGCATGACCTGTGTATATATGTATATGTTGCGGATTAAGATATTCTTGTAAATAAGAAATGTAAAAAAAAATTGAAGAGGGAGGAATTTAGTCATTGTATAGTAAAACCTCGCTTACTGTTTAGGGGTGACATGATCGCATTGACAAATTTGCCCAAAGCACGGGTAATCTTAGGGGTGGAGTTTTCTAGTCATAGGCCTGATCCAAGCATGTAGCTTCTTCAACAACTCTGTAAATAAAGTTCTCTGTTTCAAGAAAGAAACCTTTCTGGTACACCAAGTTTATACTAGTGATCCCTCGAAGGTGGCTGGGAACTGCGATCTACTCAAGGTATATGAATTGTGGATGCTTACTGGGTATCTGGTGCAAACCAGCATGATAAGTTTCTTTTGGTTGCAGACCAGCTGTACATTGAGCGAGTGGTGGCCTTTCCTATTTATGTATTGGAGCGCCTGTAGCCAGGGAGCTTTTCTAGCCACATGAATGCAGTCGATGGCACACTGTACCTGTGGGAATGCAGGAATCTCAGCAAAGCCCAGTGTTCCGGCATGCTAGCTTGCTTGATCTTTGTCGAAGTTGACGTAATTGTTGGCCTTGGCAAAAAGGGTGCCTCTTACCTCATCTATGCATTTGTGCATGGACGCTTGAGAGATCCCACAAAGGTCCCCAGTGAAGCCCTGGATGGAGCTATTGGCATAGAATTTGAGTGCTGCCATTACTTTTAGAGCCACTGGCAAAGGACATCCTCCCACTCCCTGTGGGGCCAATTTCTGGAAAATGCGGCAAATGTAATTCACCAGATCCCTGGACGCGCAGCGGCGTCAGCAACACTGGTTCTCGCATGTATTATTTGCAGACAAGCAAGTTCTATACACCCTCGGACTTGCAAACTGCTTACGCACAATGTTTCTGACAGCCTCACCTTCTGCACCTGGAGGGGGCCCTGCTGGCCCTTGGTCTTGAGGGTTTTGCTCCTCCTTGTGGCGAGCCAGGTGCCTCCGTCGCAATCTTCTCCTTCTCTCCTGCCTGCGTGCAATTAAGCAGGCAGCAATAAATCCAGACTCCATCTTCCTGATGGTCTCCTCTCTGCAGCATCAATGAGAAATAATGGACTCCACCCCCCTCCGCACCTTTACATGACCAACTGCTAGAACATTGCTTTGGCCAGGTGCTTGTGTATGTGCTGCTTTCAGCCCAGACACTGGGATCCTCATTTGCTGCACTCTAATACTACACTCTTTGGAATAAAAATGAGGGTAAATGTTTAGTCAGCAAATTAAATTATTTGAGGGGGGGGTCTGAGGCTTCTTTGCTGTGAACCATCCAGCACCATGATTATAACATGCCTCTGAAGCTTGTCCACTTGTCCAACTGCTCTGTAGTTCATTATTGCTCTGGGGAATTTCCACGCTGAAACAAAGCGACCAATTAGTGCCACTTTGTGGGAATAGTCTCGCATGAATACCCATCATTGCTTCGCTTCTCTGCATTGTGATTGAAAGGCTCCTAATGTGTCTCAGCTGTACCTCTCTCCTCATTTGGGAATGCAGAGTTCAGTTGGGTACCCCTTTAATCAACACCCACCCCCCAAGTGCTTGTACCTACCCTTCAATCCATCCACAGAGCTCTCACCAGCAGAAATTCCCCTCATTACAATTTTGTATGCACCTGCACTGCAGGTTGGAAAATACGGATGCTGAGTTCTCACTGCCTACCCTCCCTGTGAGAGTATGGAAACCCCTCCCATTATCCCAGAGGAGCTTAATGTTCAGGTTTCGCTCCCTCCAAGACCTCTCAATCCTCCCCCCGTATACCTTAATCCCATTGTGATTGCGGTGGATATCCATTTGTTAGCCCCTGAACATTTTGAGGTGGATATGCCTATGCCCTGTGTAGAACTCACCCCTCCCCATCTTGAGGCCACTTGCACAGTTACATATGTACACCCCCACTAACACCCTTGGATACTGTCATGTAGCCCTTTACACTGCCTCAAGCCAGCTCCCTGACCCCTGGTTCTCCAGTATAGCCTGAGCCCTGCAGCCCCTTCCCATGCCTCAGGCCAGTTTCCCCCTTCTGCAGTGTTCTTCTTGCCCTGTAATGTCGCCCCATGCCACTGGCCAGTTTCCCTCCTTCTCCAGTACAGCCCTAGCTCTGCAGCCCTCTAAATGCCACCCCCACCTTATGGCTGGTCTGGCAGGTAGAGACTTCCCTCTGACACCACCCTGAAAGCAATGTGGTGCTGCCTGCGAAGTCTGGTGGTGATTACAGTTAAGTGCTGCACGATGCAAGGTAGGTGAATGAACCTCGAAGTCACGAATGAAGTGCAGGTCCCCAGGTGCAAGTTGCTTACATCCCATTGTGAAACACGTTCTAACTGCATGCCGACGCGCCCTGATGATCCAGCGCGGGAGGATGATTCCGATGAGGAGCCCTTATAATGAGATGCAAATATATTGAAATTACGTTCCTGACATGCTGTGGCGGGAAACGCGGCCCAGCATTGAAGGCTGTAGCGCACAATCGTAAACTAGTTTTATGATGCAATAAAACCAATTTTTGACCTTCTCACATCGCCAGCCATGACATCCACCGTGAAGGGGAGCAAAAAATCCAAGTTAGAGTTAACGTTCCAGGTTGCTAACCCCTTAGAAAAATGAAGTTCGCATTTCTGGTTAAAGACCCTTCATCAACCTGAAAGCTCATTGACCGAAAATTTGAACTCTGTTTCTCCCTCTAGGGATGCTATGTGTCCTGCTGTGTATTTCCCGCATTTTCTGTTGTTATTTAACAATTCTAACAATTTAACAAGCATACACAGTAAATGTGTAATGGAATTGAGAAAAAAAAACACTATTCCGCAAATAAGATATAGAACAAACAGACTATGAAACAGCTCGATCCCCTACTTTATAAACTTATAAATACTATATAAGTATTGAGAATTTAATGACCTCAGCTTGACAACTCATGATCTATGGACATTAATACAAAATGCAGAGTGCAGTAGGCCCAAGGAGGCCCGCATTATGCAACATATTTTAATTATTTGCATATTGAAATGTTCATAATCATGCAATCTTTTTATTATTTCATACTTTATTTTTCAGTTAATGATTGTCTATAACTGTGTTATGGATTATGATTACTTGCTTTATTTGCATCTTCAACACAATTCGGCAAATGCCGCCATGGTGATTTTCCAATCAACCCATTATCCATCTATCATCTATCCCATCTACTTCTGCGAAGGAAACAGCATTCCAGCCCAGAGACATTCCTTCAAGAATTCCATCCTTACATTTTATAAAATTATTCCCTTTATTCTATTAAATTATTTCCGTCAGACTACTAACTTCAAGGGCAAATTACTACCCACTGTTCCCAAAGTGCTCTCCAGCAGTGATCAAAAAGGATTCCTGCCAGAATGCAGGAAACACCCTAGGCAACATTCCATATGGAAATACAGATTTGGCTAGTTGAACATTTTTGATACCTTAGCCTTTACTGCCTGCCCTAGGAGAAACTCGAATCTCAGCTTCAATGACAGGAACTCTGGCGCAACTGGAAAATCTCCACAGGGCTTATTCAGGGAAATATCCGTACCTCAAGTAGTCCTATAGAGATAGATATCCTTTAAAAATGACCCACGAATTAATGAGTTTTCAGTTATCAGTAAATAAGCTCAGTGCATGGAATTTGGAATTAAAAACTGACGATTTGGAAAAATATTAAGTGCTAATTTTAAGTTAGAATGGAAATCTTATCTGTAAATTATTCATCTTGCTATAGATAATTTATGGAAAAGTAGAACTGCAAAGAAGCACCTCTGTAGATGTAGGTGACCTATATCATTATTCTCAGCATTCTGGAAACAAAATACATGGTTCATTCTGGCTGTTATACCTGCAATATTTCGTGAAATATAAACAAATGCATAAAACCTTTCACAGCCAGGCTTAACATGGTGAATGCAACACTGGGAGGGCCACGCCTTTTGTAGTGTTAATATACTTCCAGCTTTGGATTTGTGAAAAGAAAGTCATGTCTCATGAATTTCAAAATAACTCTCAAAAGTGTCACTGATCTTGTGTTTACGAATTTTGAAAAGACATTTGGTAAGGACTCACATAGGAAGTTTGTTCAAAAAATTATGGCAAATGGTATTAATAGAATGTGGCACCATGAATAGGGCCCAATAAAGGACACAAAACAAAACGAGTGAGTTGGAAACAATGGTGATCCAATAGGTCAACATTGGGACTGTTGCTTGAATATAAATTGATTTATGAACCTGAATTTGGATATAGGGGACAGAATATCAAAATGTGCACATAAATAAAAGTACTGTGAACGGGATTGTTAGGGACTTCAAAAGTTAATAGATTGGGCAGATTGATGTCAGACGAAATTTACAGTTGAGAAATGAGAGATGATACATTTTTGGAGGAAGAAAAACATCTTATGCATGTTAAAAACATTTACTTTTCCTTTGACTGACTCATCTTAGTCCACCTTGTCATCTTTGTTTTGAACTCATCATCGTTTAGTACCAACCCCAAAGCCCAACCATGAGTTTTTCTCAGCAACGTACTCCCTCCTTTCCTCCTTCGGCCTTTGCATTGAGTGGGTCCTGCGTGATTTTGATCTTTATCTCAGCATCACTTGCTGAACTCTCCACGAAGTTCAAGCTTCCTATCCAACCTAAGTATCTACTTGCATTAAAAAGTCCTTAACTCTTCAAAACTCCTTGATTGCTGAGTTTCAAGTTTTTTTTTTCTCTAAACTAGGCAATAATTTAAACCGGTACTGAGACTGGATTGTATTATGGATTGTATTAAATTTGTAGCATAACTCCATAATATAACCCTGGCTAATCACCGAGTGATATTTCTAAACTTGAAACATAATTAGTTAAATAAAACAAAATAAAGGTAGCAGGGCAAGTGCTGTGTTGCAGGTGTAGGATGTGGGAGCTGGTGGACACCTGTGTGATCCATGACAACCACGTCTGCAGTGAGCGTCTGCATCACGAAGAACTTCGGCTCAGAGTTGATGAGCTGGAGTCCAAGCCTCAGATACTGCAATGCATCAAGGAGGGAGAAAATCACCTGAACACTTTATTCCAGGAAGCAGTCACATACCTCAGGCTAGGTACTTCAGATTTGTTCCGTGGTCAGGGACAGGAGGGTGTAATTGCAAGAGAGGCAGTTATGGTAATCCAGAAAGTAGCAATGGAGGAGCCTCGGACCTTGCAATTGTCCAACAAAGTCAATGTTCTTGCAGATTGTGTGGACAAGAGCAGGGACTGGAGAATGAGCAAACTGACCACAGCACCATGGTGCAGGGGTCCATTAAAGCGGGAGGAGTAAAAAGGAATGCACTTGTAGAAGGGGACAATATAGTTAAGGAGATGGATACTCTTCTCCTCATCTGAGAGCTGTGTCCCGAAGGCTATGTTACCTGCCTGGTTAAGGACATCTCCTCGGGACTGGAGAGGAACTTCCAGTGGGAGGAGAATGTTGCAGTTGTGGCCCATGTGGGTACCAGTGACATAGGAGGACTAAGAAAGAGATTCTGCTAAGGGAGTATGAGCAGCTAGGGGCTAAAATTACAAAGCAGAACCACAAGGGTAAAAAAGCCCTGGATTACTACCCAAGCCACAAGCAAATTGGCATAGGGTAATTGAGATCAGAGAGTTGAATGCATGGGGCAGATTGGTGTGGGAGAAATAGGTTTAAATTCATGGGGCAATGGCACCACCACTAGGGAAAGAGGGAGTTGTATTGTTGGGATGGCCTTCACTTGAACCACGCTGGAAACAAATATCCTGGCAAATCATAAAACCAGGAGTGTACAGAAGGCTTCAAGTTAAATTTCAGAGGAAGGGGCAGAGGGGAGGGAGGGCTCACATGAGTGGACATTTTGAAAGTTAGGACAGGGCAATAGTACAAAATAACATTACAGGTAATGATAACCAGAGTGTGACAGGAAGGGACAGAGCATAGAAACACAAGAGTGCATCAGCAAATAAGGTCAGAGCCAGGAAAAACGGTTAAAAAGACAGAATTAAAGGCCATTTATCTGAATGCATGCAGCATTTGTAACAAGGTGGATGAATTGATGGTACAAATAGAAATAAATGAGCATGATATGATAGCCATTAGAGAGACATGGTTGCGCAATGGTCACAACTGGGACCTGAATATTCAAGGATATTTGACATTTCACAAAGACAAAAAGGAAGAAAAAGATGATGATGTAGCTCTGTTAATAAAAAAAAGGAAATCAGTACAGTACAGAAGAACGATCTTGGTTCAGACGATCAAGATGTAGGGTTGAGACAAGAAATGGCAAAAGAAATAAATCACTGGTAGCAGTTATTTATCGGCCTCTGAACATAATAAACAGGGAGAAAACTAACAAGAAACATAAAAAACAGCAAAAGCTTCAACAAGCATACATAAAGGAAGAGGGTAGCTAAAGCATTGGTCCTTTGGAGGGAGAGATGGGTGCATAATGGGAAACAAGGAAATGGCAGAGACTTTGAACAAATATTTTGTATCCATCTTTACAATAGAAGATCAAAAAGTCATCCCAAGAATAGTAGAAAATCAAGAGGCAAAAGGGCGGGGCAAACTTAAAACAGTCATGATCATCGCAGAAAAAGTATTGGGAAAACAAATGGGACTACAGCTGACAAGTACCCTGGACCTGATGGCCTGCATCATAGAGCCTTAAAAGTGGTGGCTGCAGAGATAGTGGATGCATTGGTTGTATGCTTCTGACTTTCTCTAGATTCTGGAAAGGTCCCAGCAGGCTGGAAAAACACATATGTAACACCACTATCCAAGATAGGAGGGAGACAGAAAGCAGGAAGCTATAGGCCGATTAGCCTAACATCTGTCATTGGGAAAATGCTAGGATCCATCATTAAGGAGGTAGTAGCAGGACATTTAGAAAATAAAAATACAATCAGGCAGAGTCAACATGGTTTTGTGAAAGAGAAATTGTGTTTGACAAATTTATTAGAGTTCTTTGAGGACCTAAGAAGCAGGGTGGATAAATGGGGTACCAGTATATGTTGTGTATTTAGATTTCCAAAAGGCATTTGATAAGGTGCCACACAAAAGGGTAATGCACAAGATAAGAGTTCATGGCGGCGGAGGGTGATATATTAGCATGGAGAGGGGACGGGCTAATCAACAGGAAATGGAGAGTCAGGGTAAATGGGTCAGTTTCAAGTTATAACTAGTGGAGTGACACAGGGTCAGCGCTGGATTATCAACAATTTATGATCTATATTTATGACTTTGTTGGAGGGACCGAGTGTATTGTAGCCAAATTTGCTGGTGACACAAAGATAGGTAGGAAGGCAAATTATGTGGATACTAAAACTCTGCCAAGGATTATAGATAGGTTAAATGAGTGGGCAAAAATTTGGCAGGTGGTGTATAATGTGGGGAACATGTGATGTTGTCCAATATGGCAGGAAATATAGAAAACAGGGGAGAGATTGCAGCCTCCTGAAGTACAGAGAGATATTGGTGCTCTTGTACATGAATCACTAAAAGTTAGTATACAAGTAATGAGGATCAAATCAACTATGATCTTATTGAATAGTGGAGCAGGTTCGAAGGGCCAAATGGCCTATTGCTGCTCCTATTGCTTATGATCAATATTCATGATCATCAATATTCAAATTCTTAACCTTGTTATCTGTACTCCCACAATTTCTGTCACAAATAAAGCCATCCCCAACCTTGTATCCTTCACCACCCATATCCACAGATATTTTAGCCCTACTCCCTGTGTCTGGCCCTGGAAACAACTTCTCCCACCCAGCTCACTTACAACTGCATTTTCTAAATGCCAACTGCCTTGCCATTGGCCACAATACTTTTGCAGCCATCATTCCACTCAATCACTTTCTCAGATCCATTTTTTATGCCCTTGACCCTAGGTATCCCATTATTCTCTCCCATTCCAGTCAGCCCCTATCTTCACCCCCTTAATTCCAAGGGCTGTTGAAGAGCATATCTATCACACAAAGCACCCTGGTACTGTTTTCAGATAAATAAAAAAATAATAGCAAACCCTCATTCCAGCATGCACTCCCTATGGGCTAAGGAGGTGGCTTAGTAGTGTAACACAAGTGGCATTCACCACTATCAGGATGCTGCCGTCAAGCCTGTTTCAGCTAAAAAAAAGTGATAGCCATTCGTTTGTTTGTTCCTCAGGGCAATGCTTTGACCAATCAGAGTCAAGCTGCCTGGTTTAAATTTCCAACAATGCTTGGCAGTTAACAGTCGGTCACCATTAACTGGTGCATTCTCCATGGCAATGGCTTTACCAATCAGAGGCCAGTTGCCAACCCATCAGCACTCTCTTTCTATACAGTATGAAGTTGTTGCTTCCCCTGACATTGTTAGCCTTGCGATTGTCCTGATGAGTGCAAGATGAAAAGCTTTGACAAAATGTCTTTTTTCAGCAATACTCAAGTTCTGTACTACCAAATGACTATTTGAAGACCAGGAGTGTGGCATGCCAAGTGTGCAGATCAGAACAGTTAAGGGGAGATCTGAAACATGTGGATTTGTTTGGATAACCAGTTTGGAGAAGTAAGGTACCCCTTTCGATAGGGTGCAGGGACACCTTTGGGAGAGCTAAGGCACCTTTGGGATTGTTAAAAGCAAACATGCTTATGCACGTTTTATGCACAAGCTCATTGGAACTGTCAAGCTGTCAAGGAGCTGCCCAGCTATAAAGGCAATGTCACAGAACTGTCTAGCTGTCAAGGAAATGTCACACAACATTCCAGCTGTCAAGGAAATGTTAAGGAGCTATCCAGCTGTCAAACCTGTCAAAGCTATCTAGGAAGTGTCAAAGAGCTATCCAAGGACACCATCTAAGTTGGCATAGAGGGTGTAAGATTAAAGAGTGGTGGGGGCATGGGTTGGCACTAAGTTGGCATGGGGTAGATGAACAATGGGGTGGGTAGAGGGGCACTAAGTCGCCATTGTGATATAAGCGACCATGGGAGTGGGTGGAGGGCATGGGTTGGCATAGGTTTGCATGGATGGGGCGTAGGGATTGTGTGGTGGGGTGAACAGGTGAGGGGTGAAAGTTGGAGGGATGTTTTTATTTTATTATTAGTCTTTTTTATTTATTTCAAAGCAGTGCCGGTTTGCAAAGGCAGGTCTTGCAACCAGCCCTCTCCCTGCAGCCTGCGGATTCGTTCCGGGGTTGCCCACCACAACTCTTGCTTCAGTCCCCGCACCTCCCCACTGCCGCCCCCCCCCCACCGACCGAAAATCCCACCTGCCGGGGGACATTCTTAAAGGTTGGGTTTGCCGAGCCAGGAAGTCTCCCGACTCGGCGAACCCGCCCCAGGGACGAAAATCTGGGCCTTAATCAACACCATCAAAAAAAGATTAAGGGAAGATTCCTGACTTAGTCAAGGGAAAACTTCCTGCTGTTGCTTGAATAATCCAATGGGAACTTTAATCTCTACCTGAGCTACCAGAGCAGCCAGGCAGAGCTTCCAGTCGAAAGCCTCTTATTCAAAAATGTGACATATCTAACAATACAATACTTCCTCAGCACTGGATTTAAGTTTCAGGCTAGATTATGTGTTCAAATTCTAAACTGAGGTTTGAACTCAATCTTCTGAATCAGAGGCAAGTATGATAACATCTGAAATAAACTGACAGGTTTTGCCTGAGCAAGGTAAAAATGTAATTATTCTGAACTCAACACAGCTGTTACATGATGCAGTGTAAAATAACTCCTCTGAGGGGCCATGAGCCCTGAGTCATCAGAATCTGACTCGATTCCACAAAAACTGCTGGGCGTAGGAGATGCTTACCTGCACAATGGAGCTGGCCACGTCGGGAGTGCAGGGTGCGGACCTTATCCCACACCAGCAAAAATTGCCTGTGCCAAGAATGAGGGCAGGAATTCCAGAATCAGGCTCTGCCTGCCACTGTGAAAACCTGGCCCTGATACTCTGAACCACAAAGAAGCTCCAACAACTGAAAATCTCCCTCCACTGTTATACTTTGCTCTGTCCTTTAATAAACTCAATTCTCCAGGAACTAGCCCAAAGCTCTTCTCAGTTTTGTTTTCCCTTTACAGCTCGATAACTTATACTCCCCGATCTGATTTTTATGGTGTCGGACAAATTGAAGATTCCTCCCTCTGGCCAAAGCTAGGCGAAGCTTCCAGCTTCATTTTAAACCCTCACAAATTTGGTCTTCTCAATCCGAACATGAACTCCCAACACACATCCTGTGTGGTGAACAATAGAGACTTTCTGCCTCTATCTCCCTGCTCTCTTTCAGATTCTTGCAGACTGACTGCGTTGGTGAGGCTCAGTGATATTTTAGGGAACACCTGCAAAATGATCCTACAATAGCTTCCTATGGACTCTTCCCCTCTCAAAGTCCATCTCCATGGCAGCATGAGTCACGTGGACCTTGTACCCAGGTGGAAATGTTAATTGCTATCCTCTAGACTCCCAATTTATTTCTAATTTGGAATTAAAAACAGTTTAAAGTATAACTGAAACAAAAACAAAAATTGCTGGAAAAACTCAGCAGGTCTGACACTTGCTGAGTTTTTCCAGCAATTTTTGTTTTTGTTTCAGATTTCCAGCATCCGTAGTATTTTGCTTTTACCTAAAGTATAACTGACATCCTTAATACCTCACTGGGACTTAGAAACTAACAATCTCCCCACCATCAGCACAGCTGCCCTGGTCATTGTTTACAGGTGTGAATATCTTGCACCTTCTTCCCAGTAAAACAACCTGGGTCCTCCTTTAACCTTTAACAACCAAACCACCCAGGCTTCTCGTCAGCAGAATACAGAACAGGTCATATGGCCCTTTCATTCCTCCATTTTACCCTAAATTAGAAAGACAGTCCCAAAAGACAACAATCCTATGAAACTTGTATTTGTAACAAAATCCTATTCAATTCAAATTGCAATGGGGATTCTCATTTTGTTATTAGTGTTTTTAAATTACAACAGATTGACTGATAGGCTATATTGTGGGTCATTGGTGAGGAGTTCCTAGAAATCCAACTTTTTGGCTTTTTCTGTATAAAACACTTTATTGTTACATCGCAAGGATTGCAATTATTTTTGTATATACTATGTAACAACAACATAAACTTGGAAGTTACTGTTTGCAATATTAACACGTGAAAGTTAATTAGTTTGTATAAAATTCTTCTGTGTATTACAATAATGGAGATATTAAGCTCTAAGCAGGTTAATAACTCCATAGAAATAGTTGACAGGGGAATGTCAAAGGGCCATGTTAAGTGTCTATGTTTTACTTTTGGAAACTGCGATATGGCTATTATATAGGTCATGTCACTGGACTAATAGCCAGAGATCACGAGATTGCACCCATACCATCGACACTTGAGGATTAGCACCAGACAAAATGAACATTATGTCTGCCAGATTGTGATAAAAACCCAGTTGGTTCACTAGTGTCCTTCTGAGGAAATTGAGCCAGTCACTTGGATCCTGTCTGTAGTGACTCCAGTATCAAATATGTGATGGAACCGTAACTCTGACGAGGCCATAAGCCAGAAGATGACAAACAAAGGGAGGAATATCCAACAGGCCCATCAACTGCAGTTTTGAGTGAGGATGAACTAAGGAAACCCTAGTTCAATCGACTCCACAGAGTACTTGCCCCTCTACCAAATCAACCTCCCCGCTGTGACGGTGAACGTTCCCTCTGGCAGACAATGACTTGAGATGAACCCACAGGTGGACAGTCCTAAACCCGTTATTCTCATTCTTATCTCCCTCCAGCATCATACCCAAAAGGCTATTAACATTTGAGCTATATTGTTGAGTATTGGCAAAGTATTCCACTGTGGACGGAACAACAATGAGGTTCAATCTTGTTCTCACCCAATATCTGCACACACAAGCACTTTTCAAAACCCCAAGACATCCCCAAAGCATTTCACATGAAAAAAATTACTTTTGAAAAGTAATCATTTTGACAAAAGCAAATTATTTGCACACAACAAGATGCCATGAACAGTGCCACAAATGAGATAAATGATCAAATAATCTGTTTCAGTGGTGTGGGTTAAGGGACAGATTTTCAGAACACTGGGTGAATTTCCTTGTTCTTCTTTAAATAATTTCATGGCGGCTTTTCTGTCCACCCAAGAGCCAGATTGGGTTTTGGTCAAACACCTCATCAAAAAGACAACACCTCTGACAATTAACTACATAGGTCAGTGTAGGTTATGTTCTCAGTCTCTAAAAAGTGGTTTGAACACAAAACCTTATCTCTCAGGAGAGGAAGATGCTGAACAAAGGCAAATTTAGACCTTGAGGTCACTGGATAGTGCTCAAAACTGGAACATTGGCTGTTCTTTTTGTTAATTATTGAATATATTAAGTTCTAAGATACAAAAGTGATTTGTGCCTGCATGCAGGAAGATATTCCAGACAACTTTCAGGCTTTGGCTGATAAATGGCAAATAACATTGCCTAACGCTTGTGTGGTGTGAATGACCATCTCCAACAAGAGAGAATCTAATCAACTCCCCTTGACATTCAATGGCATTACCATCACAGAATCCCCCACCATCGAAACTTGGGTTTACCACTAACCAGAAACTTTACTGGGCTGGCTACTGTAAATGCTGTGGCTACAGAAGCAACTCTAGAGGGTGGATATTCTGCAGCAAGTAACTCACCTCCTGACTTCCCAAACCCTTTTCAGCATCTACAAGATACAAGTCAGAGTGTGATGAAATACTTTCCACAAGAGTGCAGCTCCAACAATCCTGAAGAAGCTTAGCACTATTGAGTACAAAACAGTCTGCCTGACTGGCACCCTTTCTACCACCTTAAACATTCACTTCCTCCATCGCCAGTGCACAGTAACTGTGTGCCACTGACAAAATGCACTGCAGCAACTTATCAAGGCTTCTTTAACAACATCCTCTAAACCTGCAATCTTCCCCACCTAGAAAGACAAGGGAAACAGGTGCATGGGAACACCACTACATCCTAGTTCCCCTTTAAGATACACACCATCATGACTAGGACATATGTCACTATTCCTTCATCATCGCTGGGTCAACATCCCGGAACCCCCCCTTCCTAATAGTAGTGCACTACATGGACTGCAGCAGCTCAAGAAGGTAGCACATTGCCACCAGTTCACAGGCAATTAGGAGTGGGAAATAAATGCTAGTCTTGCCAACAACACCCACATCCCATGAACAAAAAAATTATAGCAGCCTTCTGGTGCCCAGCTGACATAACACAACCAGCAGATCCTCTTTGTTTGGCTCTGATACTCCCTGAATAAACTCTGAGCTAGCAGCGAGTCAAATCTCAGGAAAACAAGCCCCACAGCTCTGGTCCGAGGGGCCTTTACCTCTTTCATTTAATAATTTAATTTTATGCCTCCATGCTGAGACACCCTCGAAGTCTCCTACCTGGTTCAGTCGCACCCACCTCTCCCAGTGGGGCTGCTGGGGCATTATAGCTGCCAGCCCTCTAATTGGGCTAGTGGCATTGAGAGCTCAACCATCATCCAGTATAGGTGGGCAACGCGGAGGCAGCCAATCAGGAGGCTGCCTCCAGGAATGCAGCTAACCAGTCCCAATGCTGACAAGCGCAACCTCGGGATCCCATTAGGCCCCGGCGTCGAGGTCAAAGCCTGTGGGAAAATCCCAGCCCTTCTTTCTTCATACCTGATTGAAGACAACATCAAAATCACAAAGCTCAATTTAGATTAGAGTTGGTATTTTATATACAAACTGATAACTGAGGAGACAAGCGTCATAACAAATGAACAAGTTCCTTCATTTACAGCACTTCAAGTGCAAGAACATAACTGCTTGGATTTTGCTGCTCTCAGCAGCAAAAGGAATGCTGCTTGCTATTCACCTTGCTGACAGCTGCCCACAGACTATTCCAGGTATGTCACTGGAAATTTCATCATATTCAGCATCTTTCCCTGTGCAGCGCTCCCCACAGGGGATAAGTGGTATGTGAGATCAGGACAAGTGGCAGCAAGGCTCTTCAACCAATCCGACTGAAGAGTCCTCACTGAGAAACAGAATTCGAAGCAAGTATAATGCAAGAAATATAAATTAGATTTAAAATACGTACAGAAAATAAAATGAAGATTGGGAAATAAGGGGGAGAGGGAAAAGACAACCAGTAAAAACGTAAACGTTTGGTTTTAATTTTTAGTTTTATTTAAATCTTCGACAATCATTTTCATCTGAGGGAATAAGACTGCATCGGGCCAGAGACGCTGTTTGGCAATGATTATCATTTAACACACCACTAAAAATTCATTTACTTCTGAATGTACCAACCCTAACCTTTTAAGGAGCTTTTAGTGCAGGAAAAGTGGGCAAGTACAGCAAGGTTACAACATTGCAGTCATTTCAACACAGAATCTAATCAGCAAGGATTGTCCCCTGGCAGGGTGTCTGATCATTTCTCTATTTAACTGCCATGAGTACCATGTGTACTCCAGAAATTGCAGTCAGATTTCCTTCACTATAGCAGTATGCATCAACAGCCTCACCGTTACCTCAGCGCAAATTTTGGGCCATCAGAGTTTACATTTTTCCAAGGTTCAAAACTGTGCTTAAGCCACAACAGATAAATGAGGAACTAATTGGATTGTCTCTTCTACAAATCTATTATATCCAAAACAAAGTTATTTAATAACAAGACAAAAATCAATTACCCAACGTTTCATAATTGTGAATCTCACTCACTGTAAACAAAAAATATTTTTTTTCATAATGCTGCTCCCATCAGTAGATCTCAAATTGATATTCCCCTTAAGGTTAAAGGCCTTTATTGTATTAGCCAGTTTTAAGATTCTAAGTCAAAGACTGAATAACAATATATCATATATTGTACAGATACTCTAACAATGACTGGTATGAGGAAATTATGATTGGATATTACAGAACATTTCAGTGTCTGAAAAAACTTCCCCAATTATTTTCTCAAAATGTATCACTAATGTCAGGGAGGAAAAATCTCACTCTACATTTTTTATAATATATAGATATATACCAGCAGGGCTAATTTATAAAATCTTTAAAACTGGACCAACGCTTTAAAATGACTGAAGCCATGACTAACTATGACTCACACAAAAGGAATTACTGGCCTTCAGAACAGCAGCAACCTTGTGGCAGCAGCAACCAAAAAGGTGCTAATGCCCACATGACTGCAGAGATCAAATCTCAAGAAATTGTACAAAGGCCTTTTATATTTCTAAGGCCAGGCTGGCCAAAGGAAACGACCAGTCTGAGAGAACAAAAGGACCCTGAAACCTCAGTTCTTCTGTTGAAGTTATTAATGGCTGAAACTTTAACCACCTGAAGAATCCAGACAAGGAATATACATCCTTTCTCCAAACCAAGGTGAAGAAGTGGGAGTCATGTTACATGACACCCACCTCCCACCCCCAAAAGCTGCTAGAACCTGTATTTTGCCTTGAAAAGCTGAAAACGCAGATTGTCATTTTTCACCTAACGGGCAGCAGCAGAAAAAGGAGCCTGTCCAGGTTTTTGAACACCTGGCCCCCCACCTACACTGTTTCTGCTGGAACTTCTGTACCAGCACCTACAAGACTAAATTATTTCTATATGCCCATCTCATTGTGGACGTCATCTCTACTGGAAAAGTGGATTATCCAGCATCCGTCTTCAACCTGCTGACTCTGTGAAAGAATACACCATTGGACTTTGATTCTCGACTCTAGACTCAAGTGAAACAAAAATTATTATTTTCTTTGTAGTCTTTGCTCTGTACCTATTTCTTTCTCTTATCCCTCATTTATTGTATGAATGTATTGGGAACTACGTGTGTAAAATAAACTAACCCTTTTAGTTTACTCTATCTCAAGTTTGCTGTGGGGTTATTAACAGAAATTGAATCACACCAAAACTATGGAACTGGGAACTAACAAAACAATCAAAAACTAAAAATTCTTTTCTGTTTACAGATCGGTGGTGAGAGGAGAAATCAGGGCTGTTTAAATTACACCCTCTCGGGCCCATAACATGATAACCTTAATGTTCAATTTCTGAACAAGACTAATTGACACAGCTAAGTTTATATCACTTAATATACCAGTGTTATGGCAGGCTGGTGGTAAATGCCAAAATTTGAATTCAGTAAAAAGGCCACCGATGCTTAGACGTTTCTTAGAAAACTAAATCAAACCTTCATTAATATAAAAAAATATTTTAAGCACAAACATATGTTTAGAAATTACTATTATGATAACTCCTATCTCCCCTAGTTAATCTAACTCCCAGTTACACCTCCGTTAAGGCAACATTAAACACATACATTTAAACAAACCCAGGCAAAGTACACACTCTGGACAGTCAAAATCAAAGTGAGTTTTTCCTCAGCTTCGGTTCCTTGTAGACAACAACTTGAGGCTTTTCACACTTGTGTTAGATCTTAAAAATGCTTTCCCTTGCACTCAGCCTTCTCTCCTTTATACATATTTCCCCTTTTAATGCAAATTCCAATGTTTCACTATGTCTTTGGACTTTACCTCTATAATAATAAAAATCTATGATAGCACTAATTTTACCAGTAATCTTTGGGAAAAATAAACACACTGTTTCTTAACTTTTCCTGGCTGGGTGAAACATTTCACCTCCTCTTTTGAATTCAAGCTACTCTGATTTATTTAAAAATGCAAATGTTCCCTTTGCACTTCACATTCTAAACCTTCACCCATGTTTACCTATTTAGCATTTCAAACCTAGCTTCTCTTCTTACATCAAAGTCTTCAGACCAGCTGTCTTTAATTCAGTTAAGTCCTACATGCACATACATAGACACAGACCCCACTATTAATCTACTTTACAATAAATTGCAAATAACATTATGACAATTATTATATCTTCCTGACATCTCCCTCCTTATTGAAAAATGAACCGTCATAATTTGAAAAGACGGCTTCATTTTATTAAATCATTTTACACTACCTCCTATACTTAGCTATATCCTTAACATTACCAAATGCATACATTAACATAACAATAAATATCTAAATCCTTCATATCAACAGAAATCATTCTAATTCAGTATCCAGGTTTTTAAATGTTCACTTTTGTGTTTAAGCTTCAAACTGTTGACAATGCATCTGCAATTAGATTTTCTTATCCAGCCACATGTGCAATCTGTAGATTAAATTGTTGCAGTAATAAACTCCATCTGAATAGCCTTGCACTTCTGTCTCAAAATTTGTCCAGAAACTTTAAAGAATTGTGGTCTGTACAAACAATTGTTTCTGACAAATTATTTGCAACATAAAGCTCAAAACGCTGCAACGCTAACACCAAACCCAAAGTTTCCTTTTCGATCATTGAATATCTTCTCTGTTGTACATTCAACTTTTGTGAAAATACCCTATCGGTTTTTCAATACCAGTTTCATAATCTTGTAACAATACAACCCCAATGCCAACAACAATTGCGTCAATGGCCAACTTAAATTGCTTGCCGTAATTGGGTACTGCCAAAACTGGTGTTGTAGTTAATACAGTTTTCAAACTGTCAAACGCCTTGTGACACTCCAGTGTCCATTGAAACTTCTTACTCTTTTTAACGGTTCAGACAGTGAAGCAACCGCATTGCTAAAATATGGTACAAATTTCCGGTAAAACCTATTCATGCCCAAAAATGTGAAAACTTATCGTTTTGTTGTAGGCATGGGGAAATCCACAATAGCCTTGACTTTCACATCTCTCTGAGCCACCTTTCCATGTCCAATGGTATGGCCTAGATAGGTAACTTGCGCTTTTGCAAATTCACTTTGAGCCAAGTTCATCACCAAATTAGCTTCTTAAAATCGAGTAAATGATTCTTCCAGATGCTATAAATGCTCCTCCAACGTCTGACTGAAAGCTATCAAATCATCAACATAAACAGCACAATTGCTCAGACCTGCAAATACTTTGTTTGTCAATCCTTGAAATGTGGCAGGTGCATTTTTCATACCAAATGGCATGACTTTAAACTGATATAGTCCATCTGGCATCACAAAAGCTGATACCTCCTTTGCTCTCTCCGAGAATGGTACTTGCCAAAATCCTCTTAACAAGTCAATCTTTGTGATAAATTTTGATTGTCCCACTTTCTCAATACAATCTTCCAACCATGGTCTAAGATATGAATCTGCTTTTGTCACCACATTCATCTTTCGAAGGTTCACACACTGCCTTAGTGTACCATCTGGTTTTGGTACCAACACAATAGGCGAGCTCCAGGTACTGCAACTAGACTCAATGATATCATTTTGAAGCATGAACTCAATTTCTTTCTGTACTTGTGATAACTTTGGCGGGTTTAATCTATAACAATGTTGCCTTATCGAAGATGAAAATTCTATACATATATCATGTTGAGCTAAATTCGTCCTCCCCAGCTTATTTCCACAAATAGCTTTGTGTGACTGCAATAGCTTCTCCAAATCACTTCGACGCTTGTCCAGAAGGTAACTCAATATTACATTTAAATTTTCAAGTACCCCCTCATTATCCAAATTGCTGAGAGGAAAATCAATTTCAGAATCCTGCTTTTCCACCTCTTCTTCATTATCAACCACCACTAACACATCCTTTTGGTCCTCTTCCCTGTCAAAGTACTTTTTAAGCATATTTACATGGCACACTGGAGTATCTTCTATCTGGAGTATTTATTAAATAATTTACTTCACTCAGCTTCTTTTCAATCCTGTAACCCCCACTAAACCTTGCCTTAACGAGTCACCCAGTACTGGTAATTAACACTTTCACCCCAGCAACAAAACTACGAGTTGTAGCTTTCTTGTCTACCTTCACTTTCATCACTTGCTATGATATCTTTAAATGTTCCCTAGCTAATTCACATGCTCTGTCCAATCTCTTTATGAAGTTTGATAAGGAGAGTAGTTTCTCAATTTTGACCCACCAATTTCTCATGAATCAATTTCAGTGGTCCTCTTACCTCATGACCATAGACTAGTTCAAAAGGACTAAAACCAGTTGATGCATTAAGAGTAAACCTAATAGCAAATAACACAAATGAAATTCCCCATTCCAATTCTGTGGATAATGCTGACTGTACACCCTCATCATAGTTTTTTAAAAGTTTGATCCCTTGTGACTCAGGGTGGTAAGCTGTAGACATAAATTGTTTTATCCTCAACCTGTTCATTACTTCCTTAAACAGCTGTGACATGAAAGCTGAACACTGATCTGATTGTATTTCCTTAAGTAAACCATTTCTTTTCCACAACTCTTCAACAAATTTCTTTGTTGTAATATTTCTCAAAGCTATTGCTTCAGGAAACTTTGTAGATACATCCATTATTTTCAATAAGTACTGATTTCCACTTTTAGTCTTGGGAAGGGGTCCTGTACAATTAATCATGACTGTAGTAAAAGGTTCTTCAAATGCTGGAATTGGAATTAGAGGTGCCGGCTCAATCAATGCTTATGGTTTCCCTATCACCTGACATGTGTGACATGGTTCTACAGAATATAAATACATCCCTGTGTAATCCAGGCCAATAAAAATATTTTTCTATTTTCGACTGTGTCTTTCTAATTCCCAAATGTCCCCCTCATTGGAATTTCTTGAGCAATTCTCAGAATCCCATTTCTACATCTAAATGGTATTACAATCTGATTCAGTTCCCTCCAGCTCTCATTTGCTGAAACATGTTACAGCTGTCATTTTCTCATTAAAACATTACCTAAAGGTAGTCACATTCTGCTATACATTCTGTCTCGGTTTCTGGCTAAGCTGCTTATCATAACTGTTTTATTTGCAAATCCTTCTTTTGTAGCTCCACAAAATGCCTCGAGTTAAACACTTTAGCTGTATTGTCTTCCAGTCTTTCTTCCTGAACAATGTTATCAAACACAGTGCCAGCTAGTTGAACTTCCACGCCATCCCCTTGCCTTTGAACTTCCTATTCTTATTTAACCTATGTGCCTGTGAGCTGGTTATCAAACATTGTGGAAACAATCAAGGATGCTCTCTGTGCAAAACTTTTGTTGAAAACACTTCTACAGGTTGCTCAACTACCATAGGCATCACCCACATCTGGGACCCAGCTATATCATTACCCAAAATAAATTACCCACTACTTCAACAATCACCTCATCTGTTTTCCACTTACTTTTTAAATTTACATATCACAATGGAATAGGTTTAGCATCTCCATGAACCTCACTTATTGCCACTTGCTCCTGCAATACTCACCCTGAACAACGAATTTCACTATCCCACAACATTAAGGAATGACTAACTATATGTGTCTCTTAAAATTTTAACATGCTTACCTACTCACCCTGCACACATGAAAAGACTTTGTTTTACTCTCTCAAACTCAATATAAGTTTGCCCAGTGTTATGGCAAAGCCGACGGTAAATGCTGACTTGTTCAAAATGTTCAAAGGGAAACTTGAAACAACTGCCACAACCTGTTTTGCAGTTTGCATAAATTTCAAGATGCATGCCTTGAATTCAGCAGTAATAAGACCACCAAGTCTTATGGGGTTGTATAAAACTAAATTAAACATTTATTACTAAGAGAAATGATTATTCAATACATACATAAATCTACAAATTAGTATAACTACTTCTAAATCCCCTAATCAATCTAACTCCCAGTTACACTTTCATTAAGGCAACAGTAAGACACATAGGTTTAAAAGGCCCAGGCAAAGAAACATGATACCCTGAACAAGTCAAATTTTAAAGGTGAGTTTTCTTAACTTCAGTCCTTTGAAGACAGCAGTTTGAGGCATAGATGCTGAAGGCTTTTTCGCACTTCTAAGATCTTAAAAATGCCTACCGTTACAAACAGCCTTCACTCCATTATATGTATTTTTCTCTTTGAATGCAAATATCATTGTTTCATTGGGCAGAATTTTCCCGTTGTTGTGCCGACGCATAAAATGACGCGTCCCGACATCACCGCACGCCATCATGATACTTCATTGGGTGGGTGTGCGATGATATCCGATGCACACCCACCGTCAATTAAATGGTCACTTAAGGCCCTTGAGGCACCAATTGCTGGCGATTTTTCGGCGTCTGTGCAATCTTCGGGTCGTCCCATGGGCGCAACGGGCAGGCGGGTAGGAGATATTTGTACAAACCACATCCACGGACAGAATAAGGGGGCTCACTGGGGTCGCGAGTATGCTCTGTCAAATATTTAATTTGCAAAGCTACTGTTACTTGCCTGTGTGAGCTGCAATACTTCAAAACACACACCAGCTGCTTGGACTGGACTCTCAACCTTCAGGTCAGTACTCTGCAGCGAAGGATCGTTTTTGGGCCTGCAGGTTTCAGGATGCCTTCCCTTAGCCTGGGAATGGGAGTTGAACTCTCCACTGGAGACACCTCCTCTGAGGAGGAAGGGAGGGCTAGAAGGGAGAGGAGGCCAGGAGTGCACATTCAGCCTCCAAGGGAGCCACCTCTGGGAGGAGAGGCGCAGGCATAAGGGGTGCAAGGCCAAGAGGTAGTACAAGGTGGAAGGGGTCGCAGATAACACCACTATCCTGCTGCCAACACATACAGGTGGCAAAACAGCTACCTCAATACATCTGAGCTGCAATGCCGAAGGAGGCTCTGACTCTCAAGGGAGACTGTCAACTACATCTGTCACACGATTGGACTTGAGCTCGCCACTGTATGGGCTCTAAAGATCACAGCTGCCCTCAACTTCTATGCCTCTGGCTCCTTCCAGGGCTCAATGTGTCATTTTTGCAGTGTTTCCCAATCAGCTGTCCATACTTGTGTCAAGCAGGTTACAGGTGCTCTGTTCAGGCGTGCATTGACCTTCATCCACTACCGTTGAGATCAGGCCAGCCAGACACAATGAACCAGAGGCTTCGCGGCCATTGCTGGCTTCCCCCGCGTCCAGGGTGCAATCAACTGTACACATGTGGCCATCAAGGCACCAGCAAGTGAGCCCGGTCCCTTCGTCAACAGGAAGGGCTTCCACTCCATGAAAGTGCAGATAGTGTGTGACCACAGGATGCTGATACTGCAAGTCTGTGCAAGGTACCCTGGCAGCTCCCACGATGCCTACATCCTCAGACACTCCCAGGTGCCGGGGCTCTTCAGTGCTCCAGCCCGGCTGGATGGATGGCTGCGGGGTGACAAGGGCTATCCACTCAGAAGTTGGCTCATGGCGCCTCTCCACCATCCAAGAACAGAAGCTGAGCAGCGGTACAATAGGAGGCACGCCTCCACAAGGGCTGTAGTGGAGAGAGCCATTGGTCTTCTCAAAATGCGCTTCCGATGCCTGATCGTTCAGGGGGCGCACTCCAGTACCCCCCAGATTGTGTGTCGCTGATAGTGGTTGCATGCGGCGCTCTCCACAAACTTGCGCTGGAAAGGAGGATGCTGTGGACGAGAAGTTGTAGATGCAGTGGCTGCGGCTGCACACGATGAGTCCAGCAGTGAGTCCGAGGATGAGCATGCACAGGGAAATGCTGAGGGGGTAGACGCTGACCCGGGCATACTCCAGAGAGGCAGGGTCACCCGGGAGGCTTTGATCCAACCTTCAGCTAGCACACCACATACGGACCCCCAGGACAAGCCTGGCCTGCAGGCTCCATACTCGATACCTGAATGCAAAATCTGCCTGGGCAGGAACATTAACTAAGGGCCTTGTCAATAAAGCTGAATGTCTTACAAATTACTCAACATTATTGGTAACCATCCACCTGCAGAAGAAAAGAGGCACCCTCAGCTATAGTGACTGAATTTAGTAGGATAACAAAAGAAACTTAAGAGAACAAAACGACAAAGGTATTCAACATCATACCAACTCAAAGACCTCATTGCGGGCCAACACAAAAGCACCAATGATAAACCCGTGGTGTGCCTAAGGTGCCTTATGTTTACCCTTTCTGGTGCTCCATTTTGGCGCTGCACTCTCGCTGGGACTGGCATCTGAGACAGCCTGCTCACTCTGCTGTCCTGTTGGCCTCGATGACCTTGGCGTCGTCCTCTGGCCTGTGGAGCTTGTGCTGGCCCCGCCTGGGAGGGAGCTGCCAGTTCCACAGCTGGCATCTCTTCAGTTGTCGCAACCTCATCAGATGCAATGGTCACTAGCATAGGGGCAAAGGAGCTGCCTCCCTCATCCACAGCGCCCTGAGAGGAGCCCGCAGAGACGACAGGTAGTTGCTGTGCTGATGTGAGGTCGCTTCAGACCTCCCTGCTCACCGTGGATGGATGGGCAGCGAGCTGGGAATTTGGTGCTCAGACCATCTCCTACACTGGCACTAACCAGCTGAGGTCAATGCTGATGTGAAGGATTGCTGGTCAGAGCACATCCCTAGGAAGCCTTGCTTGGTGTCTTGGATGAGCCTCTCCACGAAAGTCGCCACTCTCTCCATGGAGGACACATGGCGCTCAGCCACGAGGCTCATTGCATCGCCGATGTTCCGTGTAGACTCCTCCATCAAAGACACCAAGCCGAGCACAACCTCATGTACCTCCCTCAGATGCTGCCACGTAACCTGCCACATTTCCTGCATTTGCTGTATCGCGGACGACTCCAGAGGCACATCATCAGCCACCAACTGAGCATGTGCCTGGTCCCCTGCAGTCCTTTGACTGCTGGCGCCATGGGCACTCTCTGTCTCTGCCAGCTCCTCCAGTGACTGTGAAGTGCCTTCACCGCTGTGCCCCGGGACACGAGCCGATGATCTAATTCCCACCAAGGTGCTAGCATCTGCGCTGGTGCCTGCCTGGCAGAGATGGGACACTAATGGTGACCTCACTGCTGGACACACATACCCACCCATGGCACCCCAGCCTCACCGACACTGGTGGACCTGGGCGAGTGACGCCTCTCCAGATATAAGGCCTCCTACTCAAACCGGCTAAGCATCGCCACCTGGGCCGGCCCTCCGCCAGTCCTCACCCACTCGGCGGCATTATGCGCATTCTTCTTCTGAAAAGGAGAGAAAAGCATTGATTAGTGCTAATGGTACCTGGATTCTCTTCATGGCTGGCCCACCCCAACCAGAGTGGGACATTGCAGGGCTCCAGTGCCTCCTCACCCTGCTGGTGCCGAACGCTCACACAAAGATGTCAGGACTTTCCTCCACCCCACGCCCCCCACCTCCTTGGCCAAATGCTGCCTACATCACATGTGGCACCACACGGTCTAACCTTCCATAACAAGGAGGCGCAATCACGTGGAGCACAGAGGGCAGCAGATCGATCGGTGCCACGTCACTTTGAAGCACTCCCCCCGCAGCATGTTATCACCCTGACTTTGAGATGGTCCTGCAGTCCCAGCACTGCGCCTAGGTGCAGCTCCTCCAGGTTGACCCCAAAACAGTAACGTGGGTCTCAGTGTACCACATGCTGTGGGTGCAGAACCCATCTCATCACCAGCCGCTCAGGGTGACCTAGGCATGGGCAATATCTGCTGGCTCACCCAGCGAAGGATACATGTGTCAATGATTCAATGCAGTCACTACGCTCAGACTTGGGTGGGGGGGCGCCAGGGTGGAAAGCCTACCTGCTGGGTTAAGTGACCAATTCCAACATGGTACTCACCCTTCCCAAACGCAAGAGGTCATTGAAGCGCTTGCTGCACTGGATCCACGTGCGTCACACCACGTCATGGGACCTCACCATCTCTGCCACCTCCTCCCAGGCATGTTTGGTCACGAGGGGGGGCCTCCTCCTCCCGTCCTGGGGTACGAGGACCTCCCACTCTGCTGCCACCTCCTCAAAACCTAGCTTCTCTTCTTACATCAAAGTCTTCAGACCAGCTGTCTTTAATTCAGTTAAATCCCTCCCACACACACATATATATAGACACAGACCCCACTATTAATCTACAATAAATTCCAAATAACATTATGAAACTTATTTTATCTTCCTGACAACCAGCACAACTTCAGCATTTTAAAGGAACTGAGAGTCTGAACAATCTCAGATTTTGAACAACACTGAGCGAGGTAAAATAAAATGTTGTGATCAGAAATACCAAAAATGAAAAATTAATTTGGTGACTGTTTCAGCAATCAATGCACAGGAAATCTCAGGTACTCACTGCCCTTGTTAGAATTGTGTCAATTACCTTGTCCATGAGAACTTACATATAGTTGATGAGCTTTCACTGAGGACAGTGACCTGCAGCTATACAGCATATGGAGAATATCTGGCAGGCAAGCAGCATATTCACAAATTGTTAAGAAAGCTTCAGCTACCAATCATTAAGACATTTGTTGCTATTAAAGGAAGGCAGAATACAATTTATAGCAGTGACATCATGACTACCTTCTGGTCAGTAGCTAACTGCTGATTGCAGCACTTACATCTCACATTAAACAAGATTAAATCCAAAGATAAAAACAAAAAGCTAAAAGCTACTGCGGATGCTAGAAATCCAAAACAAAATAAAAACAGAATTACCTGGAAAAACTCAGCAAGTCTGGCAGCATCGGCGGAGAAGAAATCAGTCAACGTTTCGAGCCCTCATGGCTCTTCGGCAGAACTGAAGCATAGTTTCAACAAGGGAGAAATATAAATTGGTTTAAGGTGGGTGGGGGGGAAGAGACACATTGAGGGTGTGGTGTGAGCAGATAATCAAAAGATGTCAGAGACAAAAGGGTCAAAAGGGTCACACTGAACAATTTCTCCTTTAACTCCTCTCACTTCCTCCAAATAAAAGGTGTGGCTATGGGTACCCGCATGGGCCCCAGCTATGCCTGTCTCTTTATGGGGTATGTGGAACATTCCTTGTTCCAGTCCTACTCCGGCCCCCTCCCACAACTCTTTCTCCGGTACATCGATGATTACTTCGGTGCTGCTTCATGCTCTCGTCGGGACCTGGAAAAATTTATTAATTTTGCTTCCAATCTCCACCCCTCCATCATCTTCACATGGTCCATCTCTGACACTTCTCTTCCCTTCCTTGACCTCTCTGTCTCAATTTCTGATGATAGACTGTCCACCAATATCCATTACAAGCCTACCGACTCCCACAGCTACCTCGACTACAGCTCCTCACACCCCGCTTCCTGTAAAGACTCCATCCCATTCAGTTCCTTCGCCTCCGTCGCATCTGTTCTGATGACGCTACCTTCAAAAACAGCTCCTCTGACATGTCCTCCTTCTTCCTTAACCGAGGTTTTCCATCCACGGTCGTTGACAGGGCCCTCAACCGTGTCCGGCCCATATGCCGCGCATCCTCCCTCACGCCTTCTCCTCCTTCCCAGAAACATGATAGGGTCCCCCTTGTCCTCACTTATCACCCCACCAGCCTCCGCATTCAAAGGATCATCCTCCGCCATTTCCGCCAACTCCAGCATGATGCCACCACCAAACACATCTTCCCTTCACCCCCCTTGACGGCATTCCGTAGGGATCGTTCCTTCCGGGACACCCTGGTCCACTCCTCCATCACCCCCTACTCCTCAACCCCCACTTATGGCACCTCCCCATGCCCACGCAGAAGATGCAACACCTGCCCCTTCACTTCCTCTCTCCTCACCGTCCAAGGGCCCAAACACTCCTTTCAAGTGAAGCAGCATTTCACTTGCATTTCCCCTAACTTAGTCTACTGCATTCGTTGCTCCCAATGCGGTCTCCTCTACATTGGAGAGACCAAACGCAAACTGGGCGACCGTTTTGCGGAACAGCTGCGGTCTGTCCGCAAGAAAGACCCAAACCTCCCTGTCGCTTGCCATTTTAACACTCCACCCTGTTCTCTTGCCCACATGTCTGTCCTTGGCTTGCTGCATTGTTCCAGTGAAGCCCAACGCAAACTGGAGGAACAGCACCTCATCTTCCGACTAGGCACTTTACAGCCTTCTGGGCTGAATATTGAATTCAACAACTTTAGATCTTAAACTCCCCCTCCCCCCATCCCCACCCCGTTTCTTTTCCCCCCCACCCGCCTTTTTTTTCAATAATTTATATAGATTCTTCTTTCCCCACCTATTTCCATTATTTTTAAATCTAAAACTAAAACCTTTAGTCTTTCCACCCCACCCCCACTAGAGCTGTACTTTGAATATCCTGTTTTCCATTCTTAATTAGCACTTTTCTCAGACAAAGACCACCACCTTCAACACCTCTTTGACCCTTTTGTTTCTGACATCTTTTGATTATCTGCTCACACCACACCCTCAATGTGTTTCTTCCCCCCCACCCACCTTAAACCAAGTTATATTTCTCCCTTGTTGAAACTATGCTTCAGTTCTGCCGAAGAGCCATGAGGGCTGGAAACGTTGACTGATTTCTTCTCCGCCGATGCTGCCAGACTTGCTGAGTTTTTCCAGGTAATTCTGTTTTTATTTTGTTTAAGATTAAATCCAATCCCTTTGAAATCACCCTTTTTGTGTGAACTGCCAAAATCATGAGCTCTTCAAAAGCTCAGCATAAACAGTAATCATTTCCACACTTCCCCTGTAATAGTCATTTTTGCTGCCTACAAACACATCATGCAAGAAATGCAACAGACTAGTTGCCCGTTAAGTAGCTGTTGTTGCCGGTATGAAAGACCACAAATGAAACAACATGAGTTTTCCATTAAAGGTGCCTTGTATCAAATGGGAAGATCAATAATACAACTTGTATGAATGGGAAATTAGCCCTTATTTTTACCCTTTCAGGAATGTAAACTATGACATGTAAATGAATTACAAAAGGAACCAATATAGCAATGAAATAAGATGCAATCAGTTCAGCAGTAGCAAGAATGTGGATCAAACATAGTCTACCCCACTTACTCCTAAGGTTTCTAATTCTAATTATCTCATTTATTCACACTTTTTTGTATTAATAATACTTAATTTACTTCTTTTTCTAGTTTTCTAGTGCAGAAAAAAAAAACGTGATTCTCAGGAGTAAATTGGATCCTTTGGAGGGAAAAATGTCTCGTGATATTCATGACGTAAAGAAAATTTCCAAAAAGTCAACTTTCAGCGTGTAATAATTTTGCACAGGGCCAGATGTAATGTCTAATACATATATATTACTAGCGTTATACACAATGAACAATGAATCTTCCCAAATAACTCGACCACAAAATATTAGTATGCAGGTACAGCAAGTGATTAGGAAGTCAAATGGAATGTTCTTGTTTCCTGCAAAGGAAATGGAATATAAAAGTAGTACAGTTGCACAGGATGTTGGTGAGATCACATCTGGGAGTACTGTGTAGTTTTGGCCTCCTTATTTGAAAGAATTTAAAATTGTGTTAGAAATGGTTCAGAAAAGATTCACTCAACTCATTCTGAGAATGAGGGGCTTATCTTGTAAAATAAGGTTGAACAGGTTAGGCCTATACCCATTGGAGTTTAGAAGTATGAGCGGGGAACTTATTGAAACATATAAGTCCCTAAGGGGAACTGACAGCGTGGATGCTGAGAGGATGTTTTCCCCTTTTGGGAAGACTGGAACTAGGAAACACAGTTTAAAAATAAAGGGTCTCCCATTTAAGACAGAGATGAGGAGATTTTCTTTCTTTCTCGGAGGGTAATCCGTTTGTGGAATCCTCTTCCCCAGAGAACAGTGCAGGCAGGGCCATTGAATATTTTAAAGGCTAAGTTGGAGAGATTCTTGAATGACAAGGGAGTCAAAGGGTATGGAGGGTAGGCAGAAAAGTAGAGTTGAGACCACAATCAGATCGGCCATGATCTTATCAAGTGACGGAGCAGGCTCAAGGGGCCGACTGGTCTACTCCTGCTCCTTATTAATTTGTTTGTATGTACTTTCATGTGTTTGTATGCATTAGGTACAGAAAATGAAATAGAGGAGGAAAGAAAGAAAATAGAAAAGTGAAACAAGTGTTAAATGACATTTTAAAATAATTTCCAACACTTGAAACAGTGCCAGAGAGGTTGACAGGCAATAATTAACACTTGTCACATTTTTAATAATAGTTAGCACAGAAGTCAAGTTTTGTTATTTCAAGTCTAAGTTTAGTTCATATCTACCATGTAAATACAGCAACTTCATGCCATTCAATGTATGTTAGTGAGATGACCTTTTCGTAAAACTAATGGCACAGCAGTGCAACTCAGACAGCAACTTGTGGGTAAATGCATTTTACCACACATCTGGCCCCCACCTTAAGTTGCTGCACCACTTGAAAATAATGGTGAGCACCATTAGCCCTCGGCATTATTTCAGCAACAAATTCTGACCCATTGGAGCTGTCTGGCAGATTGAGAGAGGAATTGTGTCTCAGAGATACCTTTCAGTTTTTCCACACTTACTCAATCAACACCTTAAGTGTCTACCCTTCATTGATACAGCCCTGCCAGTAATAGAGGTGATTGCAACTATCATTTTCTATACCAAAGACAACTTTTCGTCACTAACGGAGATATTTATGACTGTTACAGTCTTCTATATTGAATTGTTTGGAAAGGTAGAGTATGCAGTCATACAAAGAATATGGAAGTGTATCCACTCTTCAAAACCCCAGGACACTCTACTCCAAGGCTGGATCTCTTCATGTCCTTGAAATTGTGGATTGTCCATGCAATGGAACAGGACCTTAAAGCACAATTAAATACCAATCATCAATCAATAACATGGCTTGTTATTCCCTAAATACAGGTCTTATATTAAATGAAAAAGGATTGAATTGCTGCAGATCACTGCCAGTTTTCCTGGCTTAGTTTGCAAATTGCTTATATTGAGTCAGCTTACTATATCCAGGTTATTCAAAAAAAAGGGAGAATGAATACCAGCTCCTTTGGGCCCTGTTCACTACTTGAAGATATGACTTTTGAAGCCACCAGAGGAGCACAAAAATGAGGAAATACGGTTTGGATTTGTGAAAAATATATTCCATTTTCTTAATGGTTCCAGAGGATCCTCTCAAAAGTGCCTCACAAAGTACATAATATATGTTTTGTACTCCACAACCTGGCTGTAAAGATACATACACACCAAGCAGAATCTCCAGAAACCGTGTGAAAATTTCTCATGGAAGACTTGGAAGTTTACCAGTGAAATCCAAGTGGTGTTTTATCTGACTGTAACAAGGGAAACTGGCAATTTGTTAATGGGCTGGGGAGGTCCAGAAGGAATATGTTTTACATAAAGTAGGCAAAAAACATTAGCCAACTCTAGCAAAAATAGAGGCAATTTTAACCCCCAAAAATGGGTGCTGGATTAAATGATTGGATCAGGTGGGATGCAAAAATGTTAAAAGTATCAAACCCAACCCCCCTTAATCCTGCACACTTCCTGTTTTAACAGAGGCAAGAAGCGGGTGTCGTATGGGTTAAGGAGATAAACCAAGTCACTCCAAGGAGACGTTTCTGTCACAAACATTTAATAAAACTACATGCTTCTGACTTAATCTCCATTTTAGGTTTCGTGCTGAATTTGGACTTGAACTAGGCCTTGGGGAATCCTGGCAAGTAATTCAGGCGAGCACTGCTGGATCCAGCAGCTGCGTGCCTTTCCAGCATTGCTCGCGGGATAGAAGGAGAAAGAGTAATTTTCCCCGGGCCGCCAAGCTTACCTGCAATCCATTCCCACAACTGACCGAGGCCCCATACCCAATGCTCCCGACCAACAGTCTCCCAACGATCTGGTCTTTCTGATTTCCACACACCAGCCCCTGCCACAATCCCTCTGATCTTCTCCCTCTGCCTCTCCCCAATGTTTCTAATCTCACCCTCTTTGATTGCTGCCTGGTACCAAAAGCCTGTCCACCCAAAAGTCATCTAGCTTCTCTAGCTGTGACCAGGAAATAGAACCAAAAAGTTATCAAATCCTGCCGCTATATTCAGTGGAACCTGACAGAAACTCCTTTTTGCAAACTTCCCAACCGTAAAACCTGCACTGGTCCCCTCAACACACTTCTACTCTGTCCCTGCAAAGACTGGGGCCGAAGTGTATCAGTATGTGAAATTTCAAACCACCATCAAAAAGTTTAGTCACCATAAAGAGAAAAAAAAAATCTTCATCCAAACAACATTGATGGTCATATGTGTGTGTTAGATTGCTGGGTCTTTGGGCAAATAGTTTGAAATTTCTCAGGCTATATGGTCATGAGAGCACAAAAGAGTAAAGGGATTTTGGAAATAAATTAAGTAAATAATTACCTGACCCAAACAAATAAATATATTTTTTAGTCAATCATAACCGCAACTTATTAATTTTCCCTCATCACAATCCTATTTTTCTCCACATTAAGTGATGTTTTAAACTATTTAAACTTTGCTGAGAAGGAAAAGAGAGGCTTTTAGCAGGTACAAGGGAAGCAAATCAGCAGAGGCATTAGTGGAGTACAGACAGTGCAGGGTGGAGCTTAAGAAAGCAATTAGGAGAGCAAAGAGGGGATATGAGAAAGCTCTGGCTCGTAAAAGTAGGGAAAATCCCAAGATATTCTATAAGTATATCAATGGGAAGAGGATAACCAGGGAAAGAGTAAGGCACATAAGGGACCAAGGGGGCAAACTATGGGTGGAGCCAGAGGACATTGCTAGAGTGTTGAATGAATACTTTATGTCTGTCTTCACCCAAGAGAATGAGGATGAAGTCATCGAACTCGGGGAGAGAGACTGCGAGGTTCTTAAGCAAATTGATGTTGGGAGTGACAAGGTATTGGAGGTGTTGGCAGGCTTAAAAGTGGACAAATCTCCAGGTCCAGATGATTTGTGTCCCAGACTGCTGAGGGAGGCAAGGGATGAGATTGCAGGGGCTCTGAAACAAATTTTTAATTCCTCTCTGGCCACAGGGGAGGTGCCAGAGGACTGGAGAACAGCTAATGTGGTTCCGCTATTTAAGAAGGGCTGTAGAGATAAGCCAGGGAACTACAGGCCAGTGGGTCTCACGTCAGTGGTAGGGGAACTATTGGAGAAAGTTCTGAAGGAGAGTATATATCTCCACTTGGAGAGGCAAGGTTTGATCAGGGATAGTCAGCATGGCTTTGTCAGAGGGAGGTCATCAAATTTGATAGACTTTTTTGAGGAGGTGATCAGGTGTGTAGATGAGGGTAGTGCAGTTGATGTACTTTATATGGATTTCAGCAAGGTCCCACATGGGAGACTTATAAAGAAGGCAAATGCACATGGGATACAGGGTAATTTGATAGGGTGGATTCAAAATTGGCTTAGTTATAGGAGGCAGAGGGTGATGACAGAAGGACGCTTTAGTGACTTGAAGCCAGTGTCCAGTGGCATACCACAGGGATCTGTGCTCAATCCCCTAATATTTGTCATTTACACAAATGACATAGATGATTATGTGGGGGGTAGGATTAGTAAGTTTGCGGATGACACAGAGATTGGCCGGGTGGTTAACAGCGAGGTTGAGTGTCTTGGGCTACAGAAAGATATAGACGGGATGGTCAAATGGTCAGATAAGTGGCAGATGGAATTTAACCCTGAAAAGTGAGAGGTGATACACTTTGGAAGGAGTAATTTGACAAGGAAGTATTCAATTAACGGCATGACACTAGGAAGTTCTGAGGGACAAAGGAACCTTGGCATGTGTGTCCATAGATCTCTGAAGGCGGAGGGGCATGTTAGTGGGGTGATGAAAAAGGCATATGGGACACTTGCCTTTGTCAATCGAGGCATAGATTACAAATGTAGGGAGGTCATGTTGGAGTTGTATAGAACCTTAGTGAGGCCACATCTGGAGTACTGTGAGCAGTTCTGGTTGTCACATTATAGGAAGGATGTGATTGCACTGGAGGGGGTGCAGAGGAGATTCACCAGGATGTTGCCTGGGATGAAATATTTAAGTTATGAAGAGAGGTTGCATAGACTTGGGTTGTTCTCATTGGAGCAGAGAAGACTGAGGGGTGACCTGATCGAAGTGTACAAGATTATGAGGGCAATGGACAGGGTGGATAGGGAGCAGCTGTTCCCCTTAGTTGAAGGGTCAGTCACAAGGGGGCATAAGTTCAAGGTCAGGGGCAGGAGGTTTAGGGAGGATGTGAGGAAAAACCTTTTTACCCAGATGGTGGTGGTTGTCTGGAATGCAATGCCTGGGAGGGTGGTGGAGGCGGGTTGCCTCACATCCTTTAAGAAGTACCTGGATGAGCACTTGGCACATCATAACATTCAAGGCTATGGGCCAAGTGCTGGTAAATGGGATTAGGTAGGTAGGTCAGGTGTTTCTCACATGTCGGTGCAGACTCAATGGGCCGAAGGGCCTCTTCTGCACTGTAATTCTGTGAATATTGTCCTTATATAAATTGTCCTGGGCAAATCAGTTTATCAGAATTCCCTACATGCCCCTTTCAAAAAAGATCCAGCCACAATTTTTGGACCTTCCGTGAGGCTGATAAGTTTGCATAGATCAATTTAATAAAAAGGGTTCATAATTCTAAAATTATTAGGTCACTTGAATGTCATTGTTTTACATCAAGAACAAAGCTCACTTCCCTCAATATGGCAGGGTATGATCTGCAGAAACTGTAGCTAATGTTGAAACATGAAAAATACCAATAAAACTATTGTCTTGCAACTAATTACTAAACCTTGCATACTACATGCACTGTTTCTTGTTGCCTCTGCCACTGAATGTGTTTGTCATTTAGTCATTAGATGGGGTGCACCATTTGATAGTGAAACGTGAATGCTTATTAAATTGGTGATTTTACAGCATGTTATTTATGGTTATATAAAGCTGGAATAACAGGGCTGTCAAAACAGACTTCTGCCAAGATTTCCTAGGTCATGATTTTTTTATATAAATATTTAAAACCCATGAGATATATTATGTATGTATGAGTTTTCTATAGTTTCCTTGAGAACTTGGGTTACAGAAACCATATATATGGTGATTAAATGACGTATCTTAAATATTAAATGATTTAATTGAGAGATGTTCTGATTTTCATTCTAAATAACATTTCTGACTGCCTCAGTACACATTGAACAGGTAGCTGAGCCAGTCAGACCAAACTGCTAGCAAGTTCAATGCCAAGTTTTTGCTTAGTTAGTTGACCTCATGTGTGTTAGCAATAAGCGTTGACCTGACTTGAGAGCCCATCCTTTGTGAAGAACACCACCAATTTGTATTTATAAAGCATTTTTAACATTATAAAATGTCTCAAATTATTTCACAGGAGCAGTACAAAACAAACTTTGGCACCAAGCCACTTAAGGAGATATTAAGGCAAATGGCCTAAAGTTTGGTTGAAGAGGTAGGTTTTAATGAGCGTATCAAAGTAGGAAAGAGTTTGAGCAACAGATTATGGAGGATGTTCCAGAGCTTAGGGCCTTGGCGGCTGAAGGCACAGACACTGATTTTGGTGCGAGTAAAATTGAGAATGCTCACGAGACCAGAATTAGAGGACAGAGGAGATCTCGGAGTGTTATAGTGCTGGAGGGGATTCAAGATAGGAAGGGGCAAGGCCATGGAAGGAATCTGAAAACAAGGATAACAGTTTAAAAATCAAGGCATCGTTCAACCAGGTCAATAAGCTCAGGTTGATAGGTGAATGGGACTTGGTACGAGTTAGGACATAGGCAGCAGGGTTTTGGATGACCACAAGTTTATGGAATGTGGAATGTGGGAGGCTGGCCAGGAGTGCATTGGAATTGCCAACATGAAAGGTAGCAAAGATGTGAATGAGAGTTTCCGCAATAGATGAGCTACCTATGTCAGCGGTTTGCCTGCCTGCAATTGCACAGTAGGAAATCACATGCGATTTCCAAAACTTTTAACATTAAACTAACAGGTACCCTGTGCATTAAACAGTATCTGCTTTGAGACACTGACCTGCAATGACTGTAAGATAAAGCACAATTTAAGTTATTCAAAGTGCAATGGGATTATCTGATTGAAATTATATGATCATATCCGTATTTTCCGGAAAGCGAAAATTAGCAGCTTTGATCAGTATAAATTCTTTACTGATACACTGACTTTCCAATCTTACCTTTTTTTTTTAAGTTGCTTGATATATAGGAAAATTACAAGATGATATTTTAAGTTTCAGTGTCATGGCAGTATTCTTTAAGAGGTGAAGAATATCATGTGATTTATTTGTGTTACAGGGTGGTCTGGAGGGTCAGGAGCTATAGGAGTGGATGGTAGGGCAAAGGGATGTTGGGGTATGGGATTATTGGGGTGAAGAATTCTTGGATCTAACATGAGAAAATGTCCCACATCAGCAACCTGGAGATGAGGTGTAAAGTCTCTTCAACTAGCAGAGTAACATCTCAAGTACTTGGCATTTCAAAGATGTTCAGGCGTCTTAAGTAAAATGTACACAAGTACACAAAAGAAAAGTCAAATTCATCAAGTTACCTTGAATTAACCTATTTAATCTTCAAGGCAATTTTAAACAGTTGATGCTTCAGTCTTTGAGGAAATAAAGATGATGGTCAAAATTTAATCATAAAATTTCCTAGATCCTGTCAGCAGCCCCATGCAATTAGTTTCAACACCTAACACCCTTTCCCCCTTCCTAAGTAGTCTCCTCCCTCTTAAACATTCCCTCTTTCAGCAGTCTGGGACGTTTCTGTTCCATCCCTAGACCTTTCAGGCCATTGAATCTACACTTCTTCAGATCTGAATGCAAACACAGCTCCCTGGCATGTCAGAACTCAGTTCTCAGAGATGCCACTTTTGATCCTTTCAGCAGACTGTTCCATCTTACTTATCATTTGATTCATAGTCTATTGGAATATCACCAGCTTCACTACTATGTCTAGTCTATTGGAATATCACCAGCTTCACTACTATGTCCATTATGCAGCTTCTTGGGGTGTCCTATTCTGCACATGACCCTCACATGCCAACAACCCCACTATCCCACAATCCTCCACCCTCCAAGTCACTTCAACATGAGGGCTGAATCAGAACTAAATTACCAAGCTCTAGTTAAGTTATCAAGTGTGTCAGTTAAGCCAAAATGATAATGCTATGCAGAATTATATTCTTGTCCAAAGTTATATAAATAATCATAAATTGTACAACAGATCATGGAATCAAAATAGTTACAGCACAGGAGGCCGCCATTCAGCCTGTCGGGTCCATGTTGGCTCTCTGCACAAACAATTCAGCTAGTCCCACTTCCCAGCCCTTTCCCTGTAACGCTAATCTTTTTTGGTTGATTTCAGGTGCTCATCTAATTACTTTTTGAAAGTTACAATTGAAACTTCCTCCAAAACTCTATCAGGCAGTTCTAGGCCCTTCTGACAAAGAAAATAATTGTGCATTGTCCAGAATTGGACTCAAAACACCAGTGGAGGCCATACCGGTGTTTTGTAAAGATTCATCATAACTTCCTTGTTTTTGTACTCCATGCCCTGATTTATGAAGCCCAAGATCTCCTGTGCCTTTTTAACCGCTTTCTCAACCTGCCCTGCCACCTTCGATGATCTGTGCACATTTATCCCCAGATCCCTCTGTCCCGGCACCCTCTTTAGAATTTCACCCTTGAGTTTATATTGCATCACCTCGTTCTTCTTACAACTTCACAATTCCCTGCACTTTATTTCATCTGAAACGTGCATAGCCATTCCACCAGCCTGTGTATGTCCTCTTGAATGCTATCATTATGGCCCCCATAGTTAAATATACTTCCAAATTTTACATGATTGAAAATTTTGAGATTGTATCCTGTACATCCAAGCCTAAGACATTATTACGTTTAGAAAATACAGTGGTTGTGGCACTGACTCCCTGGGGAATCCCACTATAAACTTTCCTCCATTCCAAAGGAGGAATGTTCACCACTACTGTTTCCTGTCACCCTGTCAACTTTAAATCCATGCTGCTACTGTCCCTGTTATTCCATGGGCCTCACTTTCTTGACAACCCTATTTTTTGACACTGTTTAAACTGTTATGACCTGGCAGATGATGTGTGCCAGGCAGACTAAATCCACAGGGAAATTTGGCCACGCTATCACAATGGTTTTGCAATTTGTTTTTATTATGAGAAGATATGTGCACTGAATTCAGAAGTAATGAGTCCACCAAGACCTTTAGAGATAAAAATTAAATTATTTATTAACAAAATAAAAGATTTCAAGCACACACATAAGATACAATTACTTAATACTATAACAACTCCTAAGATTCCTAATTAACCTGATTCCCAGTCACACACTCCCTTTAAGGCTACAGCCTAAAATAGATTTTAGATTAAAAAAAAGCAGCAAGTTAACACAGTACCCACTTGACAGTGGAATTCCAAATAGCTTTCTCCAACTTTCGTTACTGGATACAGCAGACCTATGCACAACTGGCTGGAGGCTTCTCGAAGGCCGTTTCACAGACTTATGTTCGATTTACATGGCCTTCAACATAGCTTTTCCTTCTCCTTTATATACGTTTCTCTCTCTTTAATATGTAAATTCCATTGTTCCATGTGTCTTTGGAACTGTACCTTTCCCATTTTATAAAAATGTTCATGTTGCCAATATTGTCAGCAACCTTTGGGAAAAATAAACACACTTAGCCTTGCCTACCTGGCAAGTTGTAAACAGAGTAACATCGCTTTGAAATCCAAACAATCCCTTCACTTATCGAATAATGTAAATTCCCTTCACACCTTACAAGCTAAGTCAGCATCCATGTTTACTCATTAGCATTTCAGGTACTTTTCTATGCCTAGCTTCTTTTGATAATTTCAAGCTTGCAGTCTACCTGACTCCAAATGTAATTAAATCACACAGACAGAACCATCTACACTCACACCCATAAACCTACTTTACAAAAAAACAGAATATTATAAAAATTATTATCCTTTCATAACACAAACACCTTTTGGAAGTCCATGTGCACCACATCAACCACATTGCTTTCATCAACCCTCTCTGTTATATCATCAAAAAGCTCCCAGTTACTTAAACATGATTTGTCTTTAACAATTTGGTGCTGGCTTTCCTCAATTAACCTGCACTTCTCTAAGCAACTGTTAATGCTTAACCAGATTATCATTTCTATAAGTTTTCCAACTACTGAGGTTAAACTAATCAACCTCTAGTTGATGGGTTTATCCTTCCACTCTTTATTGAACAAGGGTGTAACATTTGCAATTATCCAATCCTCTGGCACCTCTATCTCCTATTGTGTGCCTTCCATTTATTAACTAATTAAACTTAACAGAAACAAACTAAAAATAAACAAACAATCTGATTTATAATTTAGTAAGTAATATCACCTTCCAATCCCACGGCCACTACCATCTAGAAGGACAAGTGCAGCAGACACATGGGAACACCACTATCTGGAAGTTCCTCTCCAAGCCATTCACCATCCTGGCTTGGAAATTTCTCGCCATTCCTTCACTGTCGCTGGGTCAAAATCCTGGAACTCCCCCCACTAACAGCACTATGGGTGTGCCTACATCACATGGACTGCAGTGGCTCAAGGCGGCATCTCACCACCACCTTTTCAAGGGCAATTAGGGGTGGGCAAAAAATGCTGGCCTAGCCAGTGACGCCCACATCCCATGAATAAATAAACAAAAAAATCCAGATTTTGTAGCTCTGAGTTTGACACATTTCCCCAGCTTAAGGATCAAAACTAAAATTGTAATACTCAACAACCAGCCACCTATAAGTTGTCTGTGACACCACTTCTTTGTTTTTTCCTTAATCTTAAAGCATCCGCTGCTGACCCTCTCACCGATTCTAGGCCTGGCTTTATCTCTCACCTCCCCTCTCAATGCTCGTCAGGTCCCCTCCTGGCCTGGATTCATCTCCCATTGCTCCTCCCGCTCCCCTGCAGGTCCACTCCTGGGCTTGGCTTTATCTTTTTCGCTCCTCTCATGTAGTAACACAGATTTTCTATCATGTTACTCGTGGATAGGAAAAATACTCTTCTTTTAACTGTCTGTCTCTAATTCTTTCCCACTCTCTTTCTGTATATCAAGCTTTGTCTTCATTTTTTCTCCTGAAGTGGGGTAATGGAACAAGTTGATATTAAAACTGATATTAAGATGTGCATTAACTTTAAAGGTAGACAGATGTAGTTATTAGCATTAATAGCTTTAAGTGTAGTTGTAGGAGCCTTTTCTAACCATGATGGGAAAAATAACCAACACATAGGTATGATGGGTATGGTACTGTGGGAACCCAACTTAATGACCTTCACAAGATGGGTAAACAAATGTTAGAGTGATAAGAGCATAGACTGGGAGGCATTAGGACCAAGGCATTTCCCAGCCTCCCAGTGAGATAATGATACACCCGCTCGTTAGGTACGTAACTGGAGATTGTGCTAGGCAGTATAATGAAATGTGATAACTTAAAGGTATAAATTATATCACATATTCGTATTGTGAGAGGCGCCATTGGGAAGGCAGCGAAGGTTGATCTCCCAGCATATGCTTGAATAAACGTTTGTTTCCTAGAAAACTCTGATTTGAATGGTCTCTCTTTACCACACCACCACCTTGCTCTCCCTATATCTCGCTGTAATACCATCATAGAACATTTTGTTATGGTGGTGCTTTCACTCTTTGGCTTTCTCTTCCCTGTTCTCAATTTTTCCCTCAGGTTCACCTCCCCTCTGTCTTTTTTCTCCAATGTGTGTGTGGCACTCAATTATGTTCAATAACCAAGGTACTCAGTATCTGTCTCAACTCTTTCAAGGCCCAAGATGCATAGGAAAATGGGAAGCAACAATACTTCGGGGTGGAGGAGGAAGTAGAAAGAATGCCACCATCAACATTACCACTATAACATCTTTAAATTGGAGAGAACATCTCAGGACATTTTATGGAGGAGGAAAAAAATAGATACAAGTAATTAAGAACAATGCATGGTGCAATAGTTAGGAAAGTTTATGAAAGCTTAGTTGACAAATTGGGTCTCCTTAAGTTTTTTTTTAAACAAGTGTAGAAACAAATGTCAAAGTAAAGGGATTTAGGGAGGGAAATCCAGACCAACTGAATGTCCACCATAAACAATGCAGCAAACTGAGGTAAATGCACAAAATGTCTCAGTTGGAGGACTGAAAGCTACAAAAGTTAAATAAAAATGTGCTTTCTTGCATACATGGTGTTCAGTGAGGTCATGGTGAGATTTGAAGATGGTGGAAATGAGGATGGAGATGTTAAATTCAAGGATAAGTAGTGAATGTGGATCAGTGAAGATGGAACTGACAAGCATGTAGGGCCCAGTGTAGAACAGGATACAAGCAGTTCAGTTTTCAACAAGTTGAAACTTTTGCAGAGGGTGGCAAAAAAGTGGATAATCAATAAGAGACCCTGCAGAGAAGGTGCAGCTGAAGAAGCGATGAGGATGTTTTAGGCAGAGGTATTGGAGGGGAGTAAGCAGAATTAATCCTGACGCTCTGGTCATACAAAATATGCTCCTGTATATTCTTGCTGATGCAATGTGTCCATTCGTGATTATAAAAAGCACCAAAATTTATCAAATATATTTTGTCTCAAACTTCTTTTTGCTAAGCCATATCATAAATCTCAAAAGCTTCTTTGACCTAATGTTACTGGAACCAGCAAACCTAATGTGGCTCCTCCACTGGTTTCTTTCTCTTCTCCTTCACTTGTCTTCTCTTGCTCCACCTCTGTTCAATTCCCTTTTAATTGTCTCCCCCCCAACTCCCTCTTTAGCTTCTCCAGTTCCTTCACTTGTGTTTTTTGCCACTTGAATCCCTTTCAATTTCTACCACTCTCATAGATCCTTTCTTTCATTTGTCACTCTTTATTCAGGATGCGTACAATACTGCCAGAGATGTATTTTCACTGTATGTCCCCATTGCCCTGAGAAGGTGACCGTAGGCTTTTTTCTTGATTTATGTGCTGCTAATGTCCCGATGCAGTTAGGTAGGATTCCACCCCAGCTACAGTGAAGGAACAATAAATGTCCAAGTCAGAATGATGCATAACTTGGACAGGAACATGGAAGTGATGGGTTTCACATGATATTGCGATGCTTGACCTTTCTGGTGGTAGATGTTGCAGAGTTGGGAGGCACTGAAAGTAATTTTTTCTGAGTTTCTGTAATGCGTCTTGTCGTGACAACGCACTCATGGTGAAAGAGGTGCATACTGTGGCAAAAACACTGATTAAGTGAACAGCTGTGTCCCGCATGGTGTCAGGTTTCTTCAGTTGTTGTTGCTGCACCCATGTAGGTGAGTGCATGTGATTTCATCTCTCGACTGACTAAACTAAAATTTGAAGAAGCACAGGGGAAAAAATACCTGGGAAATGAGTGAAAAAGGCTAAAAGAGCAGGCAAACCCGAGTGGTTCATGCTAACAGTGGGAGACCTGCCAATAGTGTGTGACAGGTCAATGTTGACACAGATGGTTATAACTGTTAATCAAAAATTGTGACGTAAGGACAAAAGCTTGCACATGTCATATATTAAATTTCTTGTGTAATGTGTATATGAGAGAGGCAAATGATACTTCGAGCTGAATTTGACAAGCAGGCTTATTGCTCACTCTCCACCCCTCCCCTTCCTGTAAGAAAAATCGGTTGCAAACCAACCAGGTTTAAAAAAGGCTACTCCACAGCGATGTTACGCTGCATATGGCCTGAATGGAAAACAGGAGTTCCGTCACCTCAGGGGAAGGAAGTCGCTCCCTCAAGAGCTGCTGGCCAATCTGATTGGATCGGACTGGCTGGCAACTCTTGCAGTCCCAGAACTCAGTAGTGGGCCCTACTGGGACTGCATGGAGGACCACAAAAATGACGACGTGTCTCCTGGAGACAGGCAAGCTGACCATTTTGGATGGCGAAAGATCAGGCAACGTAGGAAGGGGGGCAAGGGAGCAGGTTTTGGGAGCTAGGTGGGGAGGCACAAAGGGGAGCTACGACATAACTAACTAGAGCAGGAGGCTCCACAAAAATCGCCATCCTCAATGATGGAGAAGCCCAGCACATCAATGCAAAAGCTAAGGCTGAAGCATTTCCAACAATCTTCAGCCAGAAGTGCCGAGCGGATGATCCATCTCGGCCTCCTCCAGAGTACCCAGCATCACAGATGCCGGTGTTCTGCCAATTCGATTCAAGAAATGGCTGAAGGCACTGTATACTGCAAGGGCTATGGGCCCTGACAATATTCTGGCAATAGTACTGAAGATTCATGCTCCAGAACTTGCTGTGGCCCTAGCCAAGATGTTCCAGTACAATGACAACACTGGCATCTACCCGACAATGTGGAAAATTGCCCAGGTATGTCCTGTCCACAAAAAGCAGGACAAATCCAACCCGGCCAATTGCTGCCCCATTAGTCTACTCTCAATCATCAGTGAAGTGATGGAAGGGGTGACCAACAGTGCTCTCAAGTGGAACTTGCTCAGCAATAACCTGCCCAGTTTGGATTCTATCAGGGCCACCTAGCTCCCAACCTCATTACAGCCTTGGTTCAAACATGGACAAAAAACTGAACTCCCGAGGTGAGGTGAGGTGAGGGTGACTGCCCTTGACAGAAAGGCAACATTTGACCTAGTGTGGCATCAAGGAGCCCTAGCAAAACTGGAGTCAATGGGAATCAGGGGTAAAACTCTCCGCTGGTTAGAGTCGTACTTTTTTCATTCATTCATGGAATGCGGACATCGCTGGCTGGGCCAGCAATTATTGTCCATCCCTACTTGCCCTCGAGGTGATGCTGAGCTGCTTCCTTGAATCGCTGCAGTCCATGTGATGTAGATACACTACAGTGCTGGTAGGGAGGGAGTTCCAGGATTTTGACCCAGCGATAGTGAAGGAACGGTGATATATTTCCAGGTCAGGATGGTGAATGACTTGGAGGGGAACTTCCAGGTGGTGGTTTTTCCATGTCTCTGCTGCCCTTGTCCTTCTAGATGATAGAGGTCATGGGTTTGGAAAGTGGTGTCTAAAAAGCCTTGGTGAGTTCTTGCATGGCGTCTTGTCAATGGTACACACTGCTGCCACTGTATGTCAGTGGTTAAGGGAATGAATGTTTGTGGATGCGGTGCCAATCAAGTGGGCTGCTTTGTCCTGGGTTGTGTCAAGCTTCTTAAGTGTTGTTGGAGCTGCATTCATCCAGGCAATTGGATTGTGCATTGAATATGTAGGGCTTGGCTATAATCACACTACATTAACCTTCCCCATCCACAACCTGCCGTATGTCAGCAACAAATCTGCTTCTCTCATGTTCCTTTTGGGCTGTAACTTAAAACCTGATGATCTCAATCCTGAACTTTATTTTTTTAATTTTTTAAAGAAAATCATGCTTTGCTTTCTGATAATTCTAAGTTGTGCATGATCAAGAATGAACATCAAGCTGCCTGTTAGTAAAAAAGGACAGATGATCATTTATGACATACTACAACGCCTTGTAGGTTGTGGACAAGCTTTGGGGAGTCAAGAGGTGAATTAATCACCACAGGCATCCTAGCCCCGGACCTGCTCTCACAGCCACAGTATTTATATGGCTAGTCCAGTTCAGTTTCTGGTCAATGGAACTCCCAAGATGTTGACAGTGGGGGAATTCAGCAATAGTAATGTCATTGAATGTCAAGGGGTGATGGTTAGATCCTCTCTTGTTGGGGATGGTCATTGCCTGACACTTGTGTCGTGCGAATGTTACTTGCCACTTACCTGTCCAAGTCTGGATATTATCCAGGTCTTGCTGCATTTGGACAGGGACTGCTTCAGTATCTGAGCAGTCACAAATGGTGCTGAACATTGTGCAATCATCAGCGAACATCTCCACTTCTGACCTTATATTGGAAGAAAGGTCATTGATGAAATAGCTGAAGATGTTTGGGCTTCAGACACAACTCCGAGGGACTCCTACAGTGATGTCCTGGAATGGAGATGACTGACCTCCAACAACCACAACCGTCTTCCTTTGGGCTTGGTGCTGTGTGGCACTGACACTGTGCTAAATGGAATAGATTTCAAACAGATCTAGCAACTCAAGACTGGGCAACCATGAGGCAAAGTGCCATCAGCAGCAGCAGCAGCATTGTACTCAATCACAACTGTAACCTTATGGCCCGGCATATCCCACCCACACTGTACCTAAACCACATCCACTGCAGCAGTTCAAGAATTCAGCTCACGTCATCTTCTCAAAGGCAAGTAAGGATGGGCAATAAATGCTGGCCTAGCCAGCGAAGCTCACATCCCATGAACAAATAAAAACAAAATCACAGAGGGGTGCCCCCAGTGCACACAGGGCAACACCCTCAAAAGATGCACCCCCTCTGCCTTCCCATCTTTTCACCAACTTTAGTGAAAAATGGCCTCCCAACTCTTGCCTGCCTTTCACTGTCCAGCGTATTATGGCAGTGGGGGCAGATTGAAGTGCTTAGTTGGCTATTAATTGGCCATTTATGGGCCTCAATAAGCCTAAGGACAGACAGGCTAATGGGCACCTTACCCACCCCCTGTATTGTGGGGACCAGGTTTGGGTTGAGTGAGAAGGCAGTGGGCTGCAGCCCATCCACAATATGTTACTTCCCCCGCCTGCCCTACCCATGCCGAAAACATGCTGACAGTGAGTTGCGACATCTAGCTCCTAGATTTCGTAGCACTAATCATTCATGTTTATTTTGTATTCGACATATTTCTCTCTTAGCTGTTCCTGGAACAGGAATTCCCAAAATTCAGGATGAACTTTTACGTGTAGATGTGCCAAGACTAACTGATTCAGAGTGGCAATGCTAATTTTGTTTTTAAGTGTGACCTCTAACAATATGTCATTCATAATAAAGTATCAGATGTTTCAGTGGAATCACAATTTCTTTCTTGCTGCTCCTAAATCAGGGTTTTAACATTTTTTCTAACATTAACAGTCATGAATGTATTATTTTACCACTAGACATTATGGCTAGTGGGAATGTAGGGTATATTCACAGACATGCACAAACACTCCTATCTGCTGGTATGCACCTCAGCATGCCATAATCCACCAAAATTTATTACATTAGTAACTCAAATGCACTCCAAACAGCAATTTTATTGAGTCTCATGTCTCACGAACTGTGTCATACCTATAATGATGAGATCAATTCTATCAACTATAATTATTCTAAAACATAAATATCCCTTTTCCCATATTATGGCATGCAAAGGACCTTAATCTTATTTGTTAAAAAAACTCATGTTAAGGCATACATGTAATTTAGAAGTATTTTTCCTTACTTTCAATTCAATTGAATATGATATTGTAACCAATAATTGGACTGATTTACCCAAAGTTTTATATTTTAAAAAGTGACTTTGAGCAGCTTTGTAACAAGATAGGAAACTATATAACTGGACAATTGCCCTGTACAGGGAAGTATCTCAGCTGGCATTCAAAAACTCTCCAGGGAAATTTGTGCTTCTAAATTTCAGTTCACAACCAAAGTTGGACATTTCTTAAGAGCAGATTTCACCCAGTTAATTAAAAACCAATATGACCTACTTCCAAAGGCATCAGTGCAAATAGATAAATGTAAGGCAAGTGCCACATAAAAAGCACAACAAAACAGACAATAACAGAGAGAGACAATATCAATAGGGAAAGACTCTAACTACAGTGTCCTCAGGCAAACAGCAACATTTGACATTTGTGTTAAAAACTCAACAGCTTCGATTTCTGTAGCACTTATAACATGTGGAGAGATGGCTCAGAGCCATTTACAGAGCTCTGGATAGCAAGTGGGCACAAGAACCGGAGAGAGGTAGCAGGAAAGAAGATTAGAATGCAGCTAAAACACAGCTGTTTTGGAAGGCAATGAATAAATTAACACAGAAAAGGTGCTGAGGGAGTTCGAGATGGTGGGGCAAGGTGGTTCAAGGAGTGGCTACCGATGGTGGAATAGAAACCAAGAAGTGAGCCAGTGTTGGAGGACGAGAAAGTGTTTACATGGAAATGCGGCTGAAGGAGATCAAGGCGGTCATAATAGTGTGGTAGGGAGGTGAAGAAACTTGTGAGGAAGACAAAGGTGTGGACACCAATCTTTCAGTTGATTCTCTGGGATATAGGAAACCAGTGCGGCTTGACAAAGACAAGGGTGATAGGGATACAGGCCTCAATGTATGTGAGGATATGGACCATGGCATTTTGAATACCATAGTTTATGAATGATAGCAGAGTAGAGAGGTAAAGAGAGTATTGAAAATTGACAAAAGGGATTAAAGCATCCCTTTAAAAAATAAAGAGGCAGGGGTGGAGTTTAGCAATCCTGTACAGGGAAAAGAGATCTTGCTGACAAATCAACTTTTGGAAAAACAGCTCTGAAGTCAGAGTCAAACAATACTTCCAGGTTGAAGTCCAAGTGGTAATTAGAAAGAAAGAGAACGAGAGAGAGAGGTGGGGTGGGGGGGCTGCGATTGTGGCTAATGGTGTATAGGCGGGGGAGGTGAAAAGGACGGTTTTGATTTTATTGATATCAAGCTGAAGGAAGTTTTGATTCATTCAATTCTTCATGTCAAACAGCAGTTGGAAACTGTGGTAAGAGATGAGAGTTAACAGGACAAAGTGGTGTTGGGTTAGAGCAATTTAGTGGTTTTGATACAGGACTTGACCGAAAGTTATGGGCTCACATCCTGCCATGGCCGCTTTTGAACTAATTTCAAAATGAAACTAAATAAAACTGATCACGAGTGAGGTGACACTAAAGATCTCAATGATAACTGCACGCTGACTGCATTCTGCTCCTCATATATCTTCAGTTCCACATTACATGGCTGATGCCACTCACCCTGTGTGAAATCTCTCAGCAAAGTGGTCACTATGGAACTAGGGATGAACAATCAATGTAACATTTTTTTGCTGTGTCAGCAAATATGGTAAAAAGGAACAGCTAAATATCATCAGCATAAACATTGACCACTTGCTTATAATCACACCAAGGTATAACATGTACAAGAGTAGAATCTTGGGCTACATCAGACATGACAGTGCAGAAATGGGAGGAGAAACCATTCTAAGGTCATGTAATATCTGTAATGCAACATATAGGAGAAAGATTAAGAGGGAGCGCAATGTCATGGAGTGGCCTATGCAGCAGAAATATTTGCAGTGGTCAACATTGTCAAAGGCAAAAGAGAAGTCAAGATGAGAAAGGACACTGTGCTGTCAATCATGTTGATATTCATTTTTGAAGTGTTTTTGTTTCTGAAATATGTCCTTTTCCTGTTGGCATATTAAACTAAGATGATTTATGGAAGTGAGAGAAAACTGGGAGTATGTTATGTGTGCTTGTGACGGTTGAGAAACCTGAACGATACTAAATGAAAATGCATTACTATGTGTGGTTTACAGGAGGTCTTGTGGCATGGTGGATAGTGTCCCTGCCTCAGAGCCAGAAGCTCTGAGTACAAGTACCATTCCAGGACATAAAAGCAAAAAACTGCGGGTGCTGGAAATCCAAAACAAAAACAGAAACAGAAATACCTGGAAAAACTCAGCAGGTCTGGCAGCATCGGCAGAGGAGAGCACTGTTGACGTTTCGAGTCCTCATGACCCTTCAACAGAACTAAGTAAAAATAGGAAAGGGGTGAAATATAAGCTGGTTTAAGGGGGGAAAGTTGTTAGGACAAGCAGCCAGGGATAGGTGGACATAACCAAAAGCTGTCACAGACATAAGAACAAAGAGGTGTTGAAGGTGGTGATATTATCTAAAGGAATGTGCTAACTAAGAGTAGAAGACAGGACAGATACGGTACAGATAGTTCTAGTGGGGATGGGGGAATACTAAAAGGTAGAAATAAACAATGGGTGGAAATACATTTAAAAATACATTTAAAATACATTAAAAATACATTTCCATTATTTTTAAATGTATTTCCACCCATTGTTTATTTCTACGTTTTAGTATTCCCCCACCCCCACTAGAGCTAGCTGTACCTTATCTGTCCTGTCTTCTACTCTTAATTAGCACATTCCTTTAGATAATATCACCACCTTCAACACCTCTTTGTTCTTTCGTCTGTGATAGCTTTTGGTTATCTCCACCTATCACTGGCTGCTTGTCCCAACAACCCCACCCCCCCACCACTCTTAAACCAGCTTATAGTTCACCCCTTTCCTATTTTTACTTAGTTCTGTTGAAGGGTCATGAGGACTCAAAACGTCAACTGTGCTCTCCTCCGCCGATGCTGCCAGACCTGCTGAGTTTTTCCATTCCAGGACTTGATGGCCAAGGAAGGTATGTTCATAACACTACAAAAAAAAACTTGTAAACCCTCCCAACATATGCCAATGACAGGCGGTAAGAGCAGGAGAGATTCTTGGTCAGCCATGTGTTGGAAATAAATTGGAGCCTCCACCATCACTATCCATAGCTTCAGGCTATAACATGCATGTAAGAAGGCAACTGGGATTCCTTTGGGGGTAGGGGGTGGAGGGCTGGGGGGGTTCTGGGAGGAATGGGAGGTGATGCACTTACTCAGTTGGCTGGGTGGCCAGTGTGGATTAGATTAATGCTAACAGCATGGGCTTCCATTCCCTGTTCTAGCTGAGTTGGGTTCAGGACCAAGCTCTTTTGCCCTACCCATGAAAGAGTTCATGGTGCTGTGGGGCGGACCTGCCTTCAGAAAGAGAGCTCAATAAGATGACAAAGTGTGGTTTACACAGACACAGCATTTAACACACTACTAATCTGTCTGTTTATTTAATACAATAAAATCCATCTATCCTTACTTTTCAGAAGTTTGTTGTACTCAGTCCTCGATCTCACCTCCTTGACTGCTGTGAATATTACCTGTGAACTTGCTATGCTACTTCAAATTCTGTTACATGAAGAGTACATGGAGTTAATTTTGATTCTGGGCTCAAGAACTCAATACATGGAACATTTCCAGCTCCCAACACTGCAGCATATCAGTGGTCGGGACGTGACGTAATTTTCAAATCAACAGCCACTAATTGGCCCTGAGCTAAGTTTGAATCTTAAAGCACGAAGGGATAATTCAAAAGGCAAATGGCAGCCATGATTGGGCTTGCTGTTGCCTATGCAAAAGAATGAGCAGGGAGGGCAGGGGGCCAGTGGTGGTGTGGGCTGCTGTCCCCAGGCAACCCCACATTTTTCTGATGACTCCCTTAAGGCACTGATTGATGCTGTGGCTCCCATCACTAACACTGACAGGAGAGCTGGACTCTTCCCTCCATCAGCGAGAAGAGCTCCAGCTAGCCAGACCAAACACAGGCATGGCTAGAGGTGACCCAGGATGTTAGCAATCTCACGTTCCTCTCAAGATTCCAAACACACACTCATCACAAAATAAATCTTTCATTTCTAGTCGTGGTGACTCTGTGCCACTGCATGAGAAACCGAGTTTCGCTCTCTCCTTTTATGCAACTTTTTCCACACTGCAGTGAGCAGTAATGGCTCCCCTCTATGTTCCTGACAGCTATGCTCAAATATATCCCAAGCTTTCCATGTTTCCTATGCTGGCCATTTGAAAATTGCTAAATTGTTGTTCCCCATACTTCTAACAAGGTCTACAATGAGCTCAACAAGCAAATAATTGCAGGAATGTGGGTTGCCAGCTCCCCCTCCCTCCCTTTGAAAATATAAATGCATCACTGAGGTGTCAGGAACTGATGCTGCCTTGAGTGCATTAGCTTCTGGGCCAGCCTGAGCTCACCCCAGGGGCAATTAAAAATACAGCCCCATGTTTCACAATATTTAGATACTAGGGCTATACAAAAGTCAGTCAACAAGAAAAATACACAATTTCAAACACAATAATGTGTATTATGCATAAAAGATGCACAAGTGTGGGTATAGCAAACACAACTAAAAATAGTGCTGAGGTACAAGTAAGAACACAGCAAGAACAATAAAGAGCACACATGTTGTACTGTTTTGTGAGCCCTAACTATAAACAACTTATATTTATATAGTTCCTCGAATGTAATGAAATGCCTCATAGTGCTTCAGAGGATTCTAAAACAGAATTAGATACCAAGACCCATAAACAAATATTAGGGTAGATGGACAGAAATTTGATCAAGGAGTTGAGTTTTAAAGAATATCTTGAAGGAGGAAGAGGTAGACAGACAGAGGGTTTTAGGGAGGGAATTCCAGTGCTTAGGGCCTTGAGGAGATTAGAGATATGGAGGAACGAAACTATGGAGGAATCTGAAAACAAGGATGAAAATTTTGAAATTGAGGTGTTGCTTGACCAGGAGCCAGTGTCAGTTCATGAGGTGAACTTGATGCGAGTAAAGGCACGGGCAGAGCTTTGGGTGACCTTCGGTTGACGGAGGGTAGAATGTGGGAGGCCATCAAGGAGTCAGTTGGAATAGCAAAATTAAAGGTAATGAAGGCGTAAATGAAGATTTTAGAAGGAGATGAGCTGAGGCAGGAGTGAAGTTGGGCAATGTTATGGAGGTGGAAATAGGCAGTGTTAGTGATGACAACATAAGAAATAGGAGCTAGAGTAGGTCTTTTGGCCTTTGAACCTGCTTGGCCGTTGAACAAGACCATGAATGACCTACTACCGCAACACTATCTTTGTGCACTATTGCCATATTCCTCAATTCACTTAGTACCCATAAACCGATCAACCTCAGACTTGATTATATTCAATGACTGAGCATTCATAGTTCTCTAGATAAAGGATTGTGAATCTTTTGAATTCTCTAAGTGAAGAACTTTCTCCTGTTACAATCCCCATAGAGACCAATAACTTTCAGAGAGATTTGAATTCCCCATGATTGACTCAAAGGATAACAAAAGAGTTCACATTTTAAGACTTTTACTGCAACAGACAAACTAAAGTCAACAACGGCTAAACATTACTTTGTCGGCAACAAATAAACTAAACTACAGAAGAGAGATCCCCCCCCCTTAACATCCTAACATGACTGAAAACCCCACACCATGTTTACATATTATACTGGACTCTCCACAGAATTGTAGTCTTTACAGGAACCAGTCCAAAGTTACTCCCAGCTTCCAACAGGCTTGCTTCTCCCTCACTCACTGAGCCATAACATCCAGTGTGCATCCAAAGTTGTTTCCCTCAGTCGTCTGAGAATCCCCAAATAGACTTCCAGCAGCAAGACCACTCCAGCAACTCCTTCTCCTGGTCATGCTAGGGTGAATTTTCAAGTGTCCTTAAATCCATCTCTGCAGGTCCTGTCTCTTCAACCAGCGAATGAGTTACCACATGCATTCTGTCTGGTGGTTAATAGAGAATAGCCTTTCCCCCTGCTGTTTGCAGCAGCTACTGTTTCTCTCTCTCTGGGGCACTCTCTCTTTGTCCAAGGTCTCTGAGTCAGACTGCCTGAGAGTCTAAGTCTGCACAAAGCCGGGCTAGCTGCTTCCGTCTTTGTGTTTAGGTTGAAAGCTGGCACTTGGGTTTCAATAGGACTTGACTTGACTGGGCCCTCGGTCCCCATGGCAACCAGATTACATTGGCTTATCATCAGGCAGAACTAATAGGAAATCACATGTCCCTCTCCATTACTCCATTTTACCTTGAACTAAAAATAGTTTAAAACATAATTATCTTTTAAAAACTCACTCATAACACTCATGTCGGTCTAAATGACTGAATTATTCTGTCAGAAACTGTGACCTTGTTTTCTAGATCCCGTAGCGAGGGAAAACATCCTCTCAGCATCTACCTTTTTAAGCCCCTTAAGAATTTTAATGTTTCAATTTCAATCATCACTCATTCTTCTAAATTCTGGGGAATGCAGGCCAAGACTATTAAGCCTCTCCTCAGAGGACAATGTCCTCATTGCAGGAATCAATCTAGTGAACTTTCAGCGCAGGCCTTCTAGGGCAAGTATATCCTTCCTTAGGTAAGGAGACCAAAACTGCACAGTGTTCCAGGTGTGGCATCACCAATGGTCCTGCATAATTGTGGTTAAACTTTTTACTCTTGTCCTCAAATTTATTTGTGGAAAAAACTAGCATACCATTTGCCTCTCCAATTGCACCTGCGTATTAACTTTCTGTGATCCATGTACTAGGACATCCAGGATCCTCCAAATGTACACATTTCCCAATCTCTTATTATTTTTTAAAAAACTGTTGTTTTATTTTCCTACCAGTGGATAATGTCACACTTCATATAAACTTTCAACCTGTCTGCCATGATTACTGTATTACCCTTATTAAATGCACCTCTAAGTTTCTTGATTTGTACTCTGCCCTATATCATAACTGCTATTAAGGGGCCTAAAAACAACTCCCAGCAAAGTTATCTGTCTCTTGCTGTTTCTTAGCTCCACCTAACAGATACTAGTACTTGATTTTCTGAGTTAAGATCCTTTCTTTTCCCTGTCTTTATCCCTTCCTTTATTATCAGTGCTACCCCTCCTACTTTTCAATTTTTCCTATCTCCTCTAAAAATTAAGCATCCTGGAATATTTAGTTCCCAACTTTGGTCACTTTGCAACCATGACTCCGTATTGGCTATTTGATCAAACCTATTAATTTCTGTGCTGGATATTTGGTTGGAAGCTCATCTCAGGTCAAATAAGACATCAAGGTTGCAAACTGTCTGGTTTAGTCTCAGGCAGTTACCAGGCATCGGTAGCTAGGGGATAGAGAATGGAGCAGGGACCAAAAACAATAACTTCAATCTTACAAATATTTAATTGGAGAAAATTTCTGCTCATTTAACACTGGATGTCAGATAAGCAGTCTGTTAACTTAGCAACAGTGGAGGAGTCAAGAGAAGTGGTAATGAAGTAGTTGTAAGGGTTTTGCCACTGTACATGTGAAAACTGACTGTGCCTTTCGATGCTGTCATCAAGGGACAGCACATAGATGAGAAATATGAGGGGACTGCAAATAGATCCCTGGGTCAACAGAAGTAATGAGGCGGGAGCAAGAAGAGAAGCCATTGCAAATGATACTTTGGCTATGATTAGATAAGAATGGAACCAAGTGACAGTAGACCCACAGTAGCTGAGAGGCATTGGAGGAGGATGTGTAGTCAATGTGTCAAAAGCTGCAAATAGGTCAGCAAGGATAAGGATGGATAGTTTACTTTTGTCATTATCACATAGGGTGTAATTTGTGACTTTGGTAAGTGCTGTTCTTGACAGGGGAGTAAACCTGATTGGAGTGATTCAAACATGGAGTTCCTGAAAAGATGGGCATGGATTTTGGAGGCGACAAAACCGTCAAAAACTTTGTAGAGGTAAGGGAGGTTGGAGATGGGGTGGTAATTTGCAAGGAAGATGGGGGTCAAGGCTTTTTTTGAGAATATTCATAACATTCTTTGTGTCACCTGCAGAACTGTTAAATAAAAACAGGTATCTCGGTGCAGAAACGTGAAACTTTCAGGTGAGGACTATTGAATACTCAAATTATTCTTTCAATCTAATGTTATATTGGAAGGTAGACAATCAGAATGCTTAATCTAAGAGAACAGCAGATCATTTGGATTTATACGCACAAGTCAATTAGCTACTTGAATTTGTTCTGATGTAACCAGATACTTCTACAAAATGTGATTAATGCAACATTAACAAAGGTTTGCTACTCTTCATTTCCTATGTGTCCTGTTCTAATTTTTAGTCACTATTATAAATCATGGCATATTCCTAGTCAATTGGGAACAACCGCTACGTATGCAAGACATTATCAAACATGGTGAACACTGGCAGCCTACAGCTCTATACTTGCAAATCTATTCAACTCAACATTCCACATGAATACAAGGACTCTCTGACCTAATTAACAAACTCCCGAAAGACTTAAAATTATTGTTTTCTGTCCTCTTGTTTGGTTATTTCTCAGTTTTAAAAATCATATTTACCTATCCTCAAAAAGATTATTTAAACACTTCCAGTCTCAAACTGGATTTAGGCATTTCATTGTCCTGGAGTGCAACCAAGAATTTCAAGAACACACCATCAATCACGAGTGAGAATTGCCAATGAGACATGCAGCATTTCGCAAACCAGACATAATTTTGCTTATCCATTCAATTTCCATATTCACTGAAGCTTCTTGAAAAGATGGTATGATGATAGTTTGGGCCTTGCCATTCAAATAACTTCCAGATATGAATGGACACTCAACTCATTTAAAAGTATGAATTCAATAAACAGAGGGGTGCACATTTAATGTGGAAGCTATCTTGATTCTAGCATGTCAGAAGTGTACTTTTAAAAAAATAACAACTATTGCTGTCACAAAGGGTCATCTCCTGGTTTCCAGTCATCACCTGGCACAGTGTAGTGCTCTTCCTTCCTACTATGTTTTAGGCCATCCTATCATTGCATGGTGTCTTTGATGGTTTCTATGCTTTCTTTTTCAGCATTATTTTTTGGCCCCATCTACTGCCTAATTTCATTCCAACTTTCCTCAGACACTGATAAATAGTTTTTCCTTGTGGTTGGCATCTTTACAAAGCTTCATTCCATTGGGCACTGCTTATTTTGTTATTTTTTTATTGTTCATATTTTGTGTGGTAATATTCTAATTTATTTTGTTTTATTTGGAGCATGTCATGTGCCTCAGTGCAAAAGAATTTTTACCTTATAATAAAAGGATATATTAAATAAAGAGATCAAATACTTGACATCAATTGAGTTCCATTTTTGGAACTCAGCAGCAGCAGCAGAATGAGTACTGACTTCAGCAAAGCAAGCGCACCACGTGGTTCAAAGTCCCCACAGAGTCATTATTTGCATATTATTCTTCTGTCCTTTAATATTATGGTTCAGTCAACTTGCAGAACAGTAGGTTTTGCTGCAAATATTTAGTGCTGAAGGTGACTTAAGTTAACAACTATAATTGCCTGGAATGATTAAATAAGCGGCCTAATTTTTTCCACTCTTTTTAAAGCTGAATGCTAATCAGGTACACGAAAGAGACCATGCTAAAATAATAAGCTTAATGTAACATAAAGCCAGCATTTGATTAGCATAAACAAGGAATGTGATGTCTGCTGCCCCAATGGTGTGTCAAACTATGACAATAGTTTTGCTATTTTATGCAATGTGGACTAGTGCAGTATTCAAAATTAACACTCATAATTGCCAGATCATCCTCATCCATCCATCCTCCCACACTCATGGGCAAACTGGTTGGCCCATTGAACTGTCAGTTCCCATGTGTATTAAATTGGAACTGGGAAAGTTTCACTTCAAAAAAACACTATTGCTTTCCCCATTAATGATAGCTTTATGTAACTTCGGCAAACATACATTGATTCTGATCCAATTTACCTGCATTTAAAAATGTACCCAGTTAATACATTAATGAAATGGGGAGTGTATTTTTAAAAAATCATTATCAAGATGCAGAGGATGATTCATCTACGATCAGCATACACGAGTTCCTGCCATGGTTTATAAAAAATAACATTTAAAAATCTTGCACCTAGTGTAAATAAAACAACAAAACAGATGGTTGCTACTTGCAGATAGGCAGGGGATGATAACACAGCAATTGTACAATACACCAGCTGTTAATTGGCACTTGGATATTCCATTCCTCATTTAACCCTTTCGTACTCAGTGGAATAAACTCAAATGTAACCATTTTGGCACCAAGTTCTTACTAAAGAAAAATACTGTGGAAGCTGGAAACCTGAAGTAAAAACAGAAAAATGCTGGAAATACACACCCGAGAGAGATAAACTGTTAAAATTCAGGTCGACCTTATCTACAGTATGGCCCCAATGTTAACTGAGAGACATGCTGGGAAAGTCTGATATCACGTGGAAAACCAGGGAAATAAATTGATCCCATCTGTCCATAGGATTTTAAACTTAGCCAGCTCATTATCATTTTACTTCCAGGTTTAGTATCCACTGCACGGCAGGCAACACAAGGACACATATGATGCACTCGCAACTCCAGTATTTAAAAGGTCAATATAAAGGTGAAACTTGGAGGCGTTTGGAGCTGGCAAGGGGAGAAGAGAAACTATCACAATGAATTCAAGGCATGAAAAAGTTGCACCACATTTCAATAATGCCTCGATATGCTGGGGTTAGTGAGCAACTGAAAAGAGATACGCTTCTTCAGTAATTGGAGGAAGAAACCTGCTGTTGACACCAAGTAGGAGTAGCTGCAGGTGGCCCAGGAGTTGAGCAGCAGGATCATTGTGCCCTGCTCCTGGATTCAATGCAGGAAGAGCATATATGACCTAACCAGGCGAGGGAACGCAAGTACAGTAACTTTACCCACAGCCTGCATTACCCCACCTCCTCATTCTGCCATCTCCAGTACATCATTCTTTACATTCATTTAGCTTGAAAGCACACCCGCCAGGGGCACAGCCCTCTCCAAGCTCTGCTCAGCTGGACACAGATGCTGTACCTAGGCTGTCATTGACAAGGAGAATCAGCAAAGATCTGAATAGAATGTGCAATGCACTGACTGACCTTCCAAGCTCTCTCAATTTAAAAAGGAATAAGGCACACAAAGGAGGGAAAATGTTGGACAGTACCACAGAAAGAAGTATCGCCATATTAGTTGGGAGCAGACTAAGAAGGACTACTAGAATTACAAAGATAGGTTTAGAATGCATGTATGTAAAGGCACAATGTGGTGAATAAAGATGGGTGATCTACAAGCATAAATAGCTGTGTGGGAATATAATGGAGTAGCAATACCAGAAACATAGCTTTCAAAAGGTGAAGATGGGTGTTTAATATTCACAGATACAAGGGGTCAAATTTTCCTCCCCCACCGCTGAGCAAACCCAATTCAGGAGGCCCAAACAGGGAGCATACTGGCTTGCAAATTTGTACTTAACAGGCCATTCATGGTGGATGCAATTTTCCCCGGGTTGGGAAACATGGTGGGTAACAACCCAATGCTTATGTAAAGTGACATTGGGATTGCCATTTAAACACCTGCTGTGAGCACAATTTTCCCTGACATTGGTATGTTCATCAAGGCGGGAGGGTTCCTGAAGGCTGTGAGAACCATGCCAGGTAAGTCAATTCATGAACCTTGGGAGAAAAAGCCTGCTATGGAGTTGGGAGCCTTTTGACAGACAAGTTTAAAAGCTCTTGCCAACTTCAAATGTCATAATTAAATACTGCTTGATAAGTTAAACATTTTTTTAATGCAGTGATTAATAGCTGACAAAAGAAGCAATGTGACATGTGGAAAAACCTTTTCACACAGCAAGTCATTAGGATGTGGAATGCACTGCACAAGGTTGTGGAGGAGGCAGGGTCAATTGACGCTTTTAATAATGATCCAATGATCATTAACTGAAAAGGAAATAACTGCTAGGCCATGGGAAAAAGACTGGGGAGTGGCACTAGGTGAATTGCTCCTTCAGAAGTCCAGCACAGACAGACATAAGCCAAATGTCCACCTTCTGTTCAGTAACCATTCTATGATTCCGTGATTCCAAATTCAAAGGGGTCAAATTTCAATGGGATAAGAGGGAATCTAGCCACGGTAAAATGGAAACAAAGCCATACAGGGAAAATCTGTAACTGTACAGTGGGTGATCTTTGAGGAGGAGAATGTTTCAGATATGGCTAGATACCTTCCAACAAGGGTGAAAGTTGCAGTAACCAAAGCGAGAGTTCCTTGGATGAAGTGGGAAATCGAGAATATGATGAAACAAGAAAGGTCTATGATGCATGTTAGGTGAATTCTTCAAGCAAGAACCTGCCAATTAAAATAACTTGAGAGATGTAATGAGGAAAACAAGACTGGCAAAGAGAGGATATGAGAATAGAATGACAGAGGGGGTTATAAGAGGCAGAGTGGGTCCTATTGGAGACAAAGGAGATGATATATAGTGAGAGGCGTAGGCAAAGTCCAGAATACTTAATGAGGACTTTGTATCGGTGTCTGCAAAGGAAGATGAAGATAAAATATTTGTAGAAGTGGAGATAGTAGAAGCAATGGATGGGGTGGAAATCAACAGGCAGGATGTATTTGAAAGGATGGATTTGCTTAGATTGGTAAGTCGCCTGGCTCAGATGACTTGCATCCAATGTTGCTAAGGGAATTGGGTGTGGAGAATGCAGAAGGGCTCGCCATATTCTTCCAATTTTCCTTACACATAGCAGGTGCCAGGGGATCAGAAAGTAGAAAAAGTGACATCCTTGTTCAAGAAAGTTAACAAGGACATTCCTAATAACTACAGGCTGGTCCGTTTAACATTAATAGTAGGTGGGGCTTTAGAAATAAGAATCAGGCACTTGAAGTGGATTTTGTTAATTAACGAGAGCCAGCACCGACTTGCAAAAGACAGATCTTGTTGGACTAACTGAATTTATTGATGAAGTAACGGAGAAAGTTGTTGAAGAGAATGCAGTGGATGTTGTCTGAATGGATTTTAAGAAAGCTTCTGACAAATTCACATGTAAAAGGCTGGTTAGCAAATTGAGACTCATGGAATCAAGATGGTTGATGTCAGCTTGGATAAAAAAAATAGAATCGGGATAGATAACAGCGACTCATGGTAAATGGTTATTTTTCACACTGGAGATTGGTAGACAGCAATGTTCCCCATGGGTCAGTGTGAGACCACTACATATTTTGATATGCATAAATGAATTCAATATTGGAATAAAGTAAAATTTAAAAATTTGACAATGACACCAAACTTGGAGGTGGGGCAAACAGCGAAGCTTATGCCAATTGCCTGTAAAAGGACATAGGTAGCCTAACAGAATGAACAGACAAGTGGCAGATGGAATTTAATATTGAGAAGTTTAAGGTGATGCATTTTAGTAGAAAAGACAGGGGGAGGAAATATCTGCTTACACATTTCTAAAGAGTTTGCAGAGGCAGAGGAGTTGGGGACATTTGTGCATAGATTTTTAATGGTGGCAGGACATATTGAGTGATTAGTTATCAAAGCAAATGGGATCTTGGGCTTCATAAATAGACATATTTTTGAGCAAAAAAGCAGAGAAGTTTGCTGAACCTTTATAAAACTCTGGTTAGGCCACAATTGGAGTAATGCATCTATTTCTGGTCACCACACTTTAGTAAAGGATGTGACAGTCCTTCCGAAGGTGGAGAGAAACTTAACAGAATGGTTCCAGAAATGAAGAATTTTAGCTCCGAGGTTAGTTTGGAGAAGCTGGAGTTGCTTTCCTTGGAGCAAAGATGATTGAGAGGAGATCTGATAGAGGTGCACTCGATTATGATAGGTTTAGATAAGATTGACAAAGAAAAGCTATTCCCATTAGCTGAAGGTACAAGGACTGGGGGAGACAGATTTAAGGTTTTGAGCAAGAGATACAAGGGAGGATGTGAGAAAGTATGTTTTTAGGAAGCAAGTGATAATGACCTGGAATTCACCGCCACCAAGGATGGTGGAAGCGAAGGTGGTCAATCACTTCAAAACAAAATTGGATATACACTTGAGGGAAATAAAGTTACAGGGCTATGGGGATCTAATCAGTGAATGGGATGGACCAGATTGCTCTATAGAGAGCCAGCATGGATGCAATGGGCTGAATGGCCTATTCTTGTGTCATAATGACTATGATTGCATAGAGAATGCAGGAGTACACATCAAGCATAAGTGAGCTGATGTAACGGGAATACAATGATATACTCTTTCATGGATTGAGTGGCCAAGTGGATAGAAGATCAAACATGCATTCAAATGAGTTAATCGACCACAGGCACTGGATGATAACATGCCTGCCGCATTAAATGGAGCTTAAACTTTCCCTGTCCTTACTGTGCCACACTGATGTGCACCCAAGTACTCTCGAGCTAAGCGACCTTACGTGTGTTTGCAGTTTAAAATAGATCAGGAGCTTCAACTGCCGTAGGATGAATGCATCATTTCAGCTCCCTGAAAATCTTGCGGACCTCTGCAGAAATATCTTTGAGATTGGATGCCAGCTGCACAGTAATAGAGTGCGAGCTTTCAATTGGCAAATATCCCTGGGCTATTTGGGGGTGGCCAAATTTCCATGCATGTACAGTTGATGATACCCAGCTGCATCCAGAGCACCCACTCATCCTGACTGGCATTACCACAGGCAAAATTCACTTAATTGCCAACAGTGACAAACAAGCCATCGGTCTCTTGTCTTATACATTTGTAGCCCATTAACTGGGAGACCCTGGGAGTACCTACGGCAAAGCACTGCAAGAATCCAGAGGCAAGGAAGTTGATGGTGGCGGTGACTTTGACAGCCACTGGTAACATTTACAACTACTCAGTTAATGTTTGGCCACCAAGTCCAAATCTGGCAACAGGTCTTCTTCTAGGAGACAGATGATGTGACACCACCTGACATGACAACACCAGCCTCCTGAAACACAGCTGTTCAGACATGTCAAGAAAACTCAGCCATCACCTGTTGAGTCTGTATCACAGGTTATGCCTGCTGCGTATTGCTCCTCTCTGCTGTTCGGTGAGAGGCATCTCAAAAAAACAGGCCGCTACTGCTGCAGCTGAGTTGGCGTTGTTGCTGCTGTTATTCATATTGCTCCTCATCGGTGGTCCAATCTAAGGCAACCCAAGCAGCAAACATCCTAATGTAATGCAGAAAAGCTCCAAAAAGGGTAACAAGTATTCTTCTGCAGAAGTACTGCGTACAAACTCTTTCCAACGAGTAGGTAAACACTGAATGCTTGAAGTATTTCCATGAGTTTGAATCAGGCCCAACAGGCCGTATTCTCACCTTATTTTCACTGGTGAGCTTCTGGAAGCTTGGGAAACCTGTGGGTGCACCATTAAATTTGAAAGTTTGTTGAAATCTCACTTCAATTTAGCAATTAGCTTATGTTAATTGACAAGCCTAATGTGCTTCAGTTAAACATTGAAGATGGTGAGTTAGAGCCAGCTCCCCATGTGCTTGCATTTTTTCTGATTTTCATCCCTCCACCCACACCCAAACCCAAACCCACGTCCTCCACCAGGCTAAAATTCCTACTTGTATCTTAGCAGCAAATAATAAGAAAACTCTTGCATTCATATTGCGCCTTCTCACAAGCTCAGAATGAGTGAAAGCACTTCAAAACCAATGCAGTATTGTCAAAGCGTAGCCACGATAAAACCTTACAGTCTATTTGCGAAGTCCCACAGTCAATGAGATAAATTGGGCTGTTTTAGTGATCTTTGGTCAAGGGATAAATATTAGCCAGGATGCGAAGGCTTTTTTGCTCCTTTTTTAAAAAATGGTGCCATGGGATCCTTTAGTCCACCTGAAAGAAGGCACCACTGACAGTGTAGCACTCTCTCAGTACTACACAGGAGGGTCAGTCTAGATTTGGTGCTCAGAGGCAAGATACCAGATTGAGAATGACACAGTCATACATTTAGCACAGAAGTGATAGAAACACTGAAAACAGTTTCACTTCTTTGCAAGACTTGATATGAGGATTTATACCACATTTCATTTATAGAAATTCTACACCACTTATCACCGCACGCTACAGCACTTAACACGTCAACAATATCCTATTTCCGTGACCATAGATGATACAGAATTAATCACACCATAAAATACATAACTGATCAAGGAAACAAAAATAATACCAGGAGGCATTCTTCATGACATCATTCACCAACACAAAATGCATGTTGAGTAAGCACTATTATGTACAATAAAAACAAAATTCTGTAGATACTGGAAATGTGGAACAGAAACAGAAAATGCTGGAAAATACTAAGCAGGTCTGGTAGCATCTGTGGAGAGAGAAACAGAGCTAATATTTTGAGCCCAATGTGACTTCTTCAGAATTGGAGAGGTACAAATGTGACGGGTTTTGTTGGCAACGGCTGTTGAAAAAGGGGGGAGGGGTGGGTGGGAAAAATTGAAGGTCAGTGTTAGGTTTGAGGGCTGAAGAGAAAAAATGACAAAGATGCCAAGGAATACAAGACAAAAGAAGTGGTAATGATAGTATGAGGGACAACCTTTGGTCCAGAGTAGGTGTTCATAGAAGAATAAAGGACAGCGCTGTATGAAAGCAAAAGCATGAGAACAAGATGCAAACTTGGGGAAAATAAAAATTCAAAATGGAGGGCAGAGTTCATGGTTTGAAGTTGTTGAACTCACTGTTGAGTCCAGAATGCTGTAAAGTGCCTAATCAGCCATTATGTACCATTATGTACAAATCTTAAATGAAATGCAATTAAGTGTTATGCATAGTGAGCAGTTAGCCATAGATGTCTTCCGCCCGCTCAGTTCAAAACAAAAGGTAATCAGATTTACGCCTTCGGTCTGTCTGCAAGCATGACCCAGACCTCCCTGTCGCTTGCCATTTCAACACACCACCCTGCTCTCATTCCCACATGTCCATCCTTGGCCTGCTGCAATGCTCCAGTGAAGCTCGACGCAAACTGGAGGAACAGCACCTCATCTTCCGACTAGGCACTTTGTAGCCTTCCGGGCTTAATATTGAGTTCAACAATTTCAGATCATGAACTTTCTCCTCCATCCCCACCCCCTTTCCGATCCCCCTTTTTCCAATAATTTATATATATTTTTTACACTATATTTTTTTCTTTTCCCTCCTATTTTTAATGTATTGGTTCATCTCCACCTTTTAGCCCATTTAGATCCCTTCCCCCCACCCCACCCGCATTGGGCCATCTGCCACTAGCTTGCTTCCCTTAATGCCCCCATTAGCACATCCTTTAGATAACATCACCACCGTCAACACCCTTTTGTCCTTTTGTCTATGACATCTTTGACAGTCTCTTCTTGGCCTCCACCAATCACTGGCCCCCCCTATCGAGCTCTCCTGCCCCACCCTTCTACCAGCTTATATTTCATCTCATTTCTATGTCTTAGTTCTGATGAAGGGTCATATGGATTCGAAATGTCAACTGCATCCCTCTCTGCAGATGCTGTCAGACCTGCTGAGTTTTTCCAAGTATTTTTGTTTTTACTCAGATTTACAATGCTTTTCCATGAATCCCCAAATAACTTTCATTTTGTTAGGAAAAGAAGCGGATTTGTAGACTAAGCGAGCATTGTTACACTGTGTTCACTTTACAATGTGTTCTGCAAATTACCAAGGAGAAATTGGGGAAAATAATTCTGAGCCGCTGACAAAATATGGTGTGGGATCAAAGAGTACCCATATGGATTCTAAATATGGGTAAGAAAATTTCTTCCTGCTCAAGTACAGCTTATTAAACAGCATACATAATTCTGTAAGGAGAAAGTTTTGCCAATATTTCCTGATTCCCAACGGGAGTAAAACTGTAAAATATCTACCTATTGCTTGATCTTCACTGATCAACTTTGGTTGGCCCTTCATCACAGACAATAGCTTTTCCCAACAATCTACAAAACCTAGACTTCTTTAAAAAATCATTCATGGGGTGTGGGCTTCACTAGCCAGCATTTATTGCCCATCCATAATTGCCCTTGAAGGCGGTGGTGAGGTGCCTTCTTGAACCACCGCTGTTCATGTGGTGTAAGTACACCCACAGTGCTGTGAGGGAGTGAGTTCCAGGAGTTTGACCCAGCGACAGTGAAGGAACGGAGATACATTTCCAAGTCAGGATGGTGAGTGGCTTGGAGGGGAACTTCCAGGTGGTATTCCCAGAGAAACTATCATGTACCTGGTGAATTTGATTATAGCATCATTTTCAGTCCCATTGCTAACCATCCTTTTTTCCTCTCCAAAAAGTTTTATTTTTATTAAAAGCCTCACCGGTTCTGGGGATTTTGGTTTCCTAAAATCTAGTCTTGTTTGAATTTTACTAATTTTGTAATTATGCTCCTTATCTCAAGTTAAATATTTAAATGAAATAGTCTGTTAATATCTAGATTACCTCCATACTCAGTACCTTTTTGATCATCTTCACTAAAGCACTTTTCATCCAATTAAATTAAAACCAGCTCTAGCGGCTCTCTCCTTATAATTGAGATCCATAATCTTTAAATTATCCTTGATGCTTTCAAATGCACTGATTTTGTTTTGGAAGAAAAGCTGCCTCAAACTTCATAGTATCGTGAATACGGTTGCACCAATAATCGACGAGGTTACAGACGAATATAGGAACATAGGAACATGAGTGTGCCATTTGGCCCCTCCAGCCTGATCTGCCATTGAATGAGATCATGACTGAGCTGCACACTAACTCCATATACCTGCCTTAGCCAAAGGTATCAAAGGATGGATATTGGACAAACAAAAATCTACCAATCTCAGTTTTAAAATGAACCATTGATCCAACATCAATTGTCATCTGAGCAAAAGAGTTCTACCACCGTTTGCGTGAGGAAGTGTTTCCTGATTTAACTCCTGAAAAGCCTGGCTCTAATTTTATTTGACTATATCCCCTAGTCTGAGCACAATAAATGAAAGGAAACAGTTTCTCCCAATCCTTAATATCTGGAACCTGTTCTCCTTAATATCTGGAAAAATTCAATAAAATTACCTCCTTAGCCATCTAAATTTCAGGGAATATAACCCTAGTTTGTGCAATCTCTCCGCAATTTAATCATTGGAATCCAGGTATCATTCTGGCGAATCTAAGCAGCACTCCCTCAAAAGTCAATGTATCCTTTCTAAGGTTGGCATAACTCTTCAAGTTCTAGTCCCTAGTATCCTTTTGACCTTGTTGATAATGTGTTCATCTGCTTGAAATTTTCAATAAATGGCTACTAAGCACATATGAATCATTATCCATCCTCACTGATAATTTCAAGCAGCAACTTGGTCATTTCCTTCACCTGGTCAATGCAAACTAGGACCTTTTAATTGTATTTTTGTTCAACAGAAGGTTGATCAATCCTTCCAAAATATATCATTGGTGTCAGCTAGATTATTTCCACATAATATGTGCGCATCGTCAATACTGGCCAAAATAAATTATGGGGATTGGTTTCTGTCTGACTATTTAACAACACAGGGCTGAATCACATGCTCAGTGGCAGTGGGTGGGAGTTGGACCTGGAAATGAGTAGCTCGTCAACTCCTGCGCCCGCTGCTCCAGGATGCTGTATAAAATGATGAAGAACCAATTATGGCCCACTGGGCGGGTTTCCAGTCCGCAAAGTTGCAGCAATGTGGCCTGTCCATCCAATGGCTTTTAGAGGGCAGGACATCCGGCCTTTGAACTGGCAGGCCGTGACCCAGAAGTAGGTGACAGCCACAAATTTAAAGGGGCAGTTAGCACAGGACTGTGTCAGGTGCACCTGGGGTTGGAGTGATCCAGAAGCAAGATCATTTTGGTAAAGTGCAAGAATATTTGCAATCACTAGTACAGGAGAGTTTGAATTTTCAAATCATTGTGATAATTTTCACAGAGGGTCAGCATTCAGGACCTTTGGCAGGGAAGATGTAGCTATGGAATGCATTGTAAGCATAACCATGATGAAAATAGGGAAATATGGAGCAGCTAACTCAAATAAATTTCTTCCTTCATAGATGGCTGAGAGACGAGAGCAAGGTGATAGGGAGGGAGGAAGGCCCCAAGGTTTGATGACGACTTCCTGCAAGCCTCCGTCCCAGCTGTGAGGAACAACTGGGAGGCACTAATGCCTGGCAATGGGAAGAGAATACCTCTCATTATCACCAGAGCAGCCTGGACGGAGGTGGCCGCAGAGGTCAGCGCATTGGAGTCATTCTGAAAACATGGAGACAATGCTGAAAGAGGCTCAATGATCTTTTAAGATTTGCAAGAGTAAGTCTCCACCTTGGGCATGTGCATATACAGAAGGTAATGGGAAGGCTCTATCTGGGTAATTCCTTGTGCATTCCTCATAAGTCTGAGGCAACATGATGCACAAATGACACTGCTTGTGGCCCTGAGGCCAATGTAGGGCTAATGGACGGGGGCGTGGTGTGAAGTGCGGAAGGCACACATGGTATTGGCTGCTAATCACTGTGCAGATTGTAGAGTTCTCACGACACATAAAAGGGTGAAGGAATGGCTGTCCTTAAGAATCTAATTCATTGCACTGTCACACTTCATTGCAGGAGAAGAGGGCCCGCAAAGCCAGAGAGAGGAGCAGGACTCGAGGCGGTGTTGCCAGCCTAACTATTCTGACCCTGTTGTAGGTGGTGGTTCTGGCGCTTTCAGTCAGTGACAGCAGGCAGTCAATAGTAGAGGTGAGATTGGAGGAAGGCCTCGGGTGGTGAAATTTCAAGGGGCAATATCAACAGCTGAGCGAGAGAGGTGGTGAAAGGACTAAGAGAAGGGTATATGATGCCTGGCATGGTGTTATGAATGATCCATTGATGGTTCATGTGCTCCCAGTCTCTCATGGATCGGGGAGAAAACTGTGTCAGCATTGTAGAAGTTGTTAAATGCTAATAAAGAGTAATAACTCATTCTGTCTGCAGTGCTACCGTGATTGTAGGCTGTGTCTTCACACACATCAAGTAGGAGAGAATGGTTATAACCTGCCCTTCATTTTTTGTCTCCTGCACAGGTGAACCATCGACTTTGGTGACCGAAAGTCCCAAAGGACCCACACGAGCCTCTGAAGAGGAAGAGGAAGCCTCAGAGGGTGCAGCGTCACATCATCTCCCTGCACCAAACACCAGCGCAGATACTGGCTCCTCGGCGGGGTATTGCGCGTCAGACCAAGGGAAGCACAATTTGGTGAGGGCACTTCATAATTGCATGCGCAGCTGCCAGAGAATATGATGGAACAAGCCTCGGGCAGTTGGAGGAGTGTTCAAGGTGATCCAGAGACCGAATCCCAGTTGAATGATGAGTTTCTGCAGTTGTCCAAAAGGTGGCAGATGCTGAACGTCCATGTGGAGATTTGGCGAAAGATACCAGGAGGGTTTGTGTGTTCTGGCACAGACTCTGGAGGTGTCCTTCCAGGCCATCTGCACTGCAATAACCCACTCTTTGGAGCCAAGCTTCCTCTATGGAAAGACTGGCGATTGCCTTGGAGGGGCAGATCCAGCAGATTACAGAAGTAATCATGGGTATGCGCACTGACCTGCACTCCATCGCCCTGGCTCTGTGTTTAGGTGCTCAGAACCAGGGTGACATGGGGACTAGGAGACTGGACACTCAGCCAGTTCCTGGTCCCTCGCAGCAAGGTCCAATAGGTCATGGCTGAGGTTGAGCAGCAGCTGCCACCATCTAGAAGCACCTCTCAGGGCACTACTGATATGGGCAGCCTTCCCTCCACCATTTGCGCAGTCAACCTTGATTGCCGTGGTGACAGAAGGGCCTTCTGCCACTCTGCAGGAGACTTCTAACATGGCAGGGTCCTCAAGAAATTACCCGCACAGAGAACACCCGCCAAAGTCATACAGGGCAAGAGGGAAAATGGATCAGCAGCATCTCTCCCATGCAGCTGAAAGCAATGGGGGCTCAAAATACCACAGCACATGGAAGAGACTTAGAAAGACTCCATAGTAGGCGTATACCAGTTCACATGAGTGTGCTTAGATTTTGTTTCCATGAGCGGGCCATTGGCCATTTGTAAATAAACTATGTGCTTCATAGCCATCATGCAGAGGTCGAGTGGATTATTTATGGTTTAAGGAAATGATGGGAGATGTGGTCCATGAAGATTACGTGAAGGTATATCAAGTTGCAGCAATGGTTAATGGATGGCTATGGCGATTGTGGTGACAGGACATTACAACTTTGAAGTAGAAATGCTGGACGTATAGGCAACTTAGAGGCCTCAACAACATGACCAACTGGAATCTCTGTCTCAAGGCCTCCTGTGTGTCACGGCCATCCATGTGCTCCCGTGAAGGCCCTTATAGTTGTCCATCTGGTGATTTTCTCACATCCTCATCAAACTCATCATCAGAGGAATGACTGCTTTCTTTTGGCTTCTCTTCCCCCAGGACATCCCCTCTCTGAAGCACAAGGTTGTGCAGAGCATAGCACACCCAAGGAAGAAAAAACAGTTTGGACCAGTACTCTTATTTCCCAGTTTTTGCTGGTGTTCCATTTTAAGGTATACAAGACCAGTTCGGACCAGTATTCTTATTTCCCAGTTTTTGCTGGTGTTCCATTTTAAGGTATACAAGACCAGTTCGGACCAGTATTCTTATTTTCCAGTTTTCACTGTTTTGTCCTTCTGGGACGACCATCAGAAACACTCTGGATGGAGCATACTGCAGTGGTCCTCCTGGTCTATCCAGGCATTGGAACATCATCAGTGGGAGCCCAATTGCCTGCTCAGCAATGGCCCTGGTTTTACTATGGCTGTCGTTGTACCTTGTCTCTGCGTCTGATTTTGGAGCCTTCACTGACACCATAAGCCACTTCTTCAAAGGGTGATCCTCGTCACTCAACAGCCATCCATCCAGGGCATCAGGCCCAGTAAACATGCCTGGCACCTGAGAGTTCCCGAGAATGCAGCAGTTATGGGAGCTGCCCAGGTGCCTAGTGGAGACCTGCATAATTCTTTGATGATGGTCACATACTTACTGTATGTTTAAAGAGTGATAGCCCTTTCTGTTTACAAATATACAGGGCTGGCCTTTTGCAGCCTTTATGGCAACATGCGTGCGGTCTATCACTCCTGGAACCCAAGGGAAGCCTGCCACTGCCAGAAAGCCTTTGGCTCGTTCAAGTTGACTGTGGTGGTCCATGGCGAATGCAATATGCTGACCTGCCCATTCGGAACATCAGTGAAAACCTTAAGGCAGTGGTGTGCAGCAGGCTGCATTATTCCATTAAGGTGTCCACAGGCAGCCTGAAAGGATACATCTGCAAAAATTCAGCACCAGTGGCCTTCACTGGGACTGGCGTGGGATGATCACCCACACAGTTGTAAGCCACGTCCCTAGTGAGAATCTCACATAGGGAGGTCACTCTGACCCTTGAAAGCCCGAGTTGCCTCCGGCATCATCTCTCAGGCATTTGAAGGTAACTCATTTTCACCCTGTACACTCGACCGGGAGCATAAGACCTCGTTCTACGCCTCTGCGGTTGCAGAATCCTGCCCTCAGCAGCCCCTTGCTGTTGCACAGTTCTGCCACCCTCATGTACCTCCAGAGCATGCTGCCCCTGGTCATCTGGCCTTCTCAATCTTCTCCTCCTCCTCCTCCTCACTGGAAGATGTGTCTCCCACTGAGAACACACATCCCCATGTTGGTCAAATCACACAGGCTGAAGTGCAGTTGAAAGTGCCCAAGTCCGCAGGCAACTTTCAGCCTTAAAGCACCTACAGATTACATTCAATACAAACCTACAAAGAATAACTGTTCGCAGCACCCACAGCAGGATTGCTGAAGCCAAAAAAGGAACCCAATAAATGCTTTTAAACCCACCCTGACATTGAACCATGGAGGAAAAAAACGTTTCCCATCTCTTCTCCCAAATGTCACTTTCGGAAAATTAATCTAGGTAACCTAGCTCCAATCCACTGCAAGTATAGTATTAAGAGGAGACACTTGACAATGACTTTATAGGGCCAAGTTCCCACTGGCCTTGATAAAATAGACCTTTTCATGAAGTCATAAAATAGAACCCACCATCATGGGGACAGGAATCCCCTGACGGTTCACTTATGTTCTAAGCTATTGCTCTCACCCAGAAAATACTTGAAAATCAGTGTGTATGATTTTTTGTGGTGTGTTTGTGCATAAGGCTCACTGGGTGTCAACAGTGACCAGTGTTTTGATCTCTCCCAATTTTATCCTTTTTATTTAATTTTCATATTTCAGTTACTTTGAAAAATTATTGTGTGACTGCCTTTCCCTGAAATATTAAGGAGACATATTATATCCTTGTGGAAAGGTTGCTCAGTGGAGAAGCAGAAATGAATAGATATTTGGAGTTTTGCTTAATTTCGTTAGCCTAATCCTATGATTCCTGTAAAATAATATAAAATAGAGCACTTCATGAACATAAATTTTCTATTTCTGCTCCAGTATAAATATCTTACATGGATTCAGATCAAAAGCCATCTACCATAACTCAGGCATTCTGCTTAATTGCCATCAGTCTTTTTTATGTTAATTGTGGAATAATGCTATTTAAAGAACTTCTTAGAGATTTTTTTTTTCACTGCCCTAGTTTTTATATGTGGCTGCATTAAAAAGAAAAAGAAATACTTTCATTTACATAGTACCTTTCACAACCAATAGATGTTTCAAAGCACTTTACAGCCAATGAGGTACTTTTGAAGTGTAGCTACTATTGTGATGTGGGAACTACAAATCAAAAGTTGCAAGGGTTCTACATGAAATTAGTTTTGGTTGTCTTATCATAGTCCATAATGAATTGAACCCATAGCATAAAATTGCATCTAATTTGCTAGTAATTGGAACAGATTTAGCTATCAACAGTTATATGCCAATTGTCATCATTTTGGGGGCCTGACAGTTTGTCTGTATTTGCAAACAACACTCTCTCCCATTCCCATCAGCTACTAAATCCTTGCTCTTTTCACTATCAGCTCTACAAGTTTGCTTGCTAATAGCCCCCTCTTCAATTTTTAAAAAATTCCTTCATGGTTGTCACTGGAAAGGCCAGCATTTACTGCCATCCCCAATTGCCCTTGAGAAAGTGGCATGCGTCTCCCTGGACCACTGCATTCCATGTGGTGAAGGTATACTCTCAGTGCTGCTAGGAAGGGAGTTACAAGATTTTCATCCAGTGACCATAAAGAAACAGCAATACATTTTCAATTTAGGATACTGTGTGACTTGGAGGTCGTGGCGTTCCCATCATCTGCTGCCCTTGTTCTTCAAGACTGTAGAGGTTACGGATTTGTGAGGTGCTACCGAAGAAGCCTCAGTGAGTTGCTGATGCACAGCATGTAAATGGCACACACTGCAATCACATGTGCTAGATGTGGAGGAAATGAATGTTTAAGGCAGTGCCATACAAGCAGGTTGCTTTGTCCTGGATGATGCTGAGCTTCTTGAGTGTTGTTGCACCTGCACTCATCCAGGCAAGTGCACAGGGTTCTGTGACATACTGACGATACCTTGAAGATGATGGAAAGACTTTGGTAATTTAGAAGGTGAGTCACTTGGCATAGAATACGCAGCCCCTGACCTGCCATTGGATTCACAATATTTATGTGGCTCACCCCGTTGAGTTTCTCATCAATTGTGATCCCCAGGATGTTGATGCTGAGAGATTTGGTGATGGTAATGCTATTGAAAGACAAGGAAAGGTGGTTAAGCTCTCTCTTTTTGGAGATGGGTCAATGTCTATACTTGTGAGATGAAAATGTTAATTGCCATTTCTCAAAGCAAGCTTAAATGTTGCCCACATCCTGCTGCATGCAGGCACAGATAGCTTCAGTACCCATTACAAATGGAACTAAAGACTGTGCAATCATCAACAAACAATCCTACTTCTGACCTCATGGTGGAGGGGGCGGGGGGAATCAATGATGATGCAGCTGAGGATGTTTGGGCCTGGCTGCTGTCTACTTTATGTAGGAACTCTTGGGAGGGCAGGACTCCTTGCTTCCAGCATACAGTCAGAATGACTTACTTCAGCCACAGGAGAAATGTTAAAAAGAGGGAGTCCAGTCTGATACATCACCGGCTAAATTTGAAGGCAGAGGTGTGGAGAATTGTAGCAATGGATACGAGGGGTGAAGGGATGGTAACGAATGGCACTGAAGGGTAAACGAAAAGCAATGGAAGGGAATAAAGGAGGCAATGAAGAAAGTAATGGAATCAGGAAAATGATGGTACTGAAGGAAGAATGAATGGGAATTAAGGGGTAAAGGGTAATAGCTCAGAGTGGTACTTTGGGGTGGAGAAAAAGGAGAATGTCATTCACTTTCAGTTAAAGTAGGCAGAGTGCAGTAAATGCTCACAGGCCTAACAGTATTTGATAGAAAGTGTTCAACCTGAAACACTAACTCTGTTTCTCTCCACAGATACTGCCTGGTCTACTGAGTATTTCCAGCAACTTCTGTTTTTATTATCAGCATGAAGTCAGCAATGAACAAAGTGCCAGCATGAACTGGAAGATAAGAGTTTAGGGTAAGTTTGGAGATATGCTGGGTGACAAAAAGCACCAGCTTAAATGGGGGTGGAAGATTAGTACTAACTTCATCAAAGCTGAAAGGGGAAAAGAGTGCCAGGTTAAATTTGGTGGCCGGGAGTGGGAGAAAAGCTCGCACAAACTGCGAGAGTTGAAAGGGTTCAAGTATCTCTGTGAAAGGGTGGGGGCACTGGATTTGTTGCAGTGTCTTGGCAATGAGTGCAGGGTGAAGGTTGAGTGTCTTTGTGATCTGGGAATGGGGATCTGATGTATTGAGGAAGCTTTTGGGAAATGATGCATTGGTTGATCTGTTGAAAATCCAAATAATCACTGTGTAAGATTAATAGTCAATTATTTGTGAACTACGAAAGTGTTTAGAATGAACCAGAATAGATTATTTTAATATGAAAATTAAAACTGTATGGAGGGACTATGCCCCTGGACCTTCAGAGAAATGCACTAACAATTTTGTGCATCCAATAATTGGATTTCATCCTTCAAGCCCTCATGTATTTGGGTTCTTTTCCACCAATATGAGCAAAGGAATGTGTTGTATATGTGCAACTTAAGTTACAACCCCTGTGTACCTATTTATTTTCACACATAATAAGCTTAAAATCAGAGAGATTGCTGAAGCATCAGCTTTTTTGCAGCTGGTAGTCTACTTTTACTAGCTTGCTAAGTTGATATGTATGAATCCCATTCAAAGACTACTTGAGTGCCTTGTATGGAAAGTCTAAATGTCACAACACCCTGTAATGCAGGCAAAAGTGTTTTTGTGTTTTGCGACACTGGCACACTATTGGCATAGGCCGAAAGCAGCATTACTTTGCAGCTGGCATATTATATCTGCCCTCAGGGTGCTTGATAAGCATAACAATTTAATGCAAAAGAATTTTACAAGAATGAATGATGTCACCGTTTTCATCTATATGTTACAGCAGAACAACCAATAGGATAGAAGGTAAAAACAAACTTCATTCATTTGCCATATTAAGAGAAAAAGGTTTTTAAAACTTGACTAATTCCACAAGGCTAGTGCCTCTGCAGCTATGTACAAATCAGCTTAACTGGAAAATTCATTCATTCAAAAAGGCACAACTGTACAAGTGCGGGAATACAGTGAGTAGAACACGAACTTAGCATCGGCAACAGTAATGCAGAACAATTCCTCATATAAAGGAGGCCTGATGGGATGACTCCTAAGTGTAGCTCACAAATTAATGATAGCAATAAATCATTTTAATGAGATCTATGCAGGCCACAATCTACCCCTTCTTTACAAAAGGTTGAGTGCCTCCTGGTCAGAATCCTTCTTCCCTAAGTGAGTAACAGATAAAATTGGTGTGATAAACAAATCATGAAATCATTGAGCCATTGACTTAATGCAAAGGAGCAAGATTTCTAATTCTGCATGGTTATCAGCACATATTTATGAAATATTTATGCGAGAGATAAGACTTCCTTTCTTTTGCTCACCTGCATAATTTGAGGCAGGGAATTTGCCAAGATGTTTTACTTGAATAACAGTGCTGCTTTAAAAAGGAGCTGGCACACTAAGTTGTAGTTTCTAATATTCAAATTTTAATATTGACTAACTACTTTTACGGAAAGCAGTGTAACTAAACTGGAAGTGAGCTTACCCCGAAATGGTACTTTTAAAAAAAATCAACAATCAATATGAAACAGACACTAGATGCCTCCTGACCGTAATCCAGCAATCTACAGAATTTTAATCTACAGGCATGCTGAAAAAAAACATTTTTTTAAATCAGAAGGAGGGAGCGGTTAGTGACCATAGGCAAAGACTTCCTATTTCCTCGGACTTTCTCTGGACCATCTCCAAGATACTTAGCGTAGCGAAGTAGATGCAGACATAAGTTTGAGAAACACTAGCTACCAATGGAGGACAAGTTGTCATAGATACATAAGGAGCATAGTAAATTGGTGTCACTGATCGATTTGGTAGCACTCATTTTCAAATAAATGTGATTGTACATTAACACACCCTTCCATACATCAGCTACGTGCATATACTCAGTTAATATAATGGTGACATGCTCTGTGCAGTAATGCTCAATAGTGTAAAATGGACAACCACTTACATCAGACTCATGTTGATGAGATGTAGGACAACTTAGGTATTAAGCAGGATGGACAGTGTAGCAAGCAGAAGACAAATCATGCAATAGAGCATCGGAAGACATCAATTAACTGCTCCTGTATTTCCTGCACTGCCAGTGATTCTTCTCCTCAGGAAATAATTGTTGTGGTCCTTCCTCTTTCTCCTGTTGCAATTACGTCTTCCAATCTTAAATGAGCATATTGTGCATATCTACAGCATGCACTACAGCAACTTAGTAAGGGCATTCAACAGCATCTCTTCCCCCCCCCCCCCCCCCCCCCGCCCGCCCCGAGTCTCTATCACTGAGAAGGACAAGAGCAGCAATGTTGCAGGAACACTATCACCTCTAATCCACAAATCATCCTGATTGGGACACAATATTCTCACTTCATCATTGTTTATGGTGTATTATGGAATTTCCAGCTTAATACCATTTTGGGAACACCATTATCCCAAAAACTGCCAAAGTTCAAGATTAAAGCCAACCACCATTTTTCAGGGCACCTGGGGATGGACATTCAACATAGTTTGTCATTTTCACATATGGCCCAAGAACAAAAAAAAAAAATCAATAACAGGGTTATGCAGCTCCAAATACCATCACAACATTAACAATCATCTCAAAAACATATGTAACATAATTTTATGAACTGTGCAGGTGCCTGCAGCAATGTTTGAACACACAACATACTTTCTGGTTTGAGCATGGGTTTCACTGTACCACACTAGAGTCCTAATAGGAAGCTTGTGCAGATATACAATGAGCTATAATTGCAAAGCTTTGCATATGTCACACATTTCAACACTGTATTAGAGCAGGCGTACATATATATCTTAAATACTTCCAGGGAAATTGGTATTTATGTTCATACTGATGGTCATGTATCATCTGCACTTAGGAAAATAAGACCTTTTAATTTATGTGGACAATGACATTGTTGGACAATTTTTAAAAAACAGCCACATAGGTACAATCTATTATTCTCTGAAGCCTAGAACCATGTAAGTTACTAAAAGACTAGTCTACTTTGGAATTCTTGGAGCTGATCAATGTCCATGCTGGTACGTTGACAGGAATCTCCAAACTACACATCAATCACTTGTTATATAGCTTTATGGACTAAATAAAACCCATGCTGGAACTTGGCAACTTTTAGTGGCACACAAATTGAACATGGCTATTACCTTGACTATTCCAGGGAACTCAGTGACGACTATAGACTACAGCAAGGCATTCATGAAGTGGCACAGGTCAGTAATCCCCTCACTCATCAGCTTCAGCTTAGCAATATATTAAGGACAGTTACATGCTTCTCGGTCTATATGCAAGATCCCATGGCTAATTGATATGGGTGGTCATTGCCTCATATGCGCGCTTTATATTACAATCATGCTGCTACCAAGTATAGGTCATGTGTAGTGAGCTGCAAGCTAAATGTCAAACTGTTGGGGATTTCCAAGACTGGGCAGGTGGAAAAAATAATTATAATGGAGAATTTGGCAGCACTACTGTGTGCCTTATGAAGCCTTGGCTCTCTTTGTACCATTGGTGATGATGTAAGGCAGGGCATTCAGTGCAGACAGCTTCATTGCATGCAGTGAATATTTGCATATAATGCTGAAATCATGCTTGCCAAAACATGTTTGCATTAACACTGCATTTCCATCAGTTGTATGGATCAGAAGTTGGTTGCATTGGTTCATTTTCTACTTGAACCCTCCTCACTTTTTTTTTACCTACAGTGCAGTTGCAGCTGTTACTAGCATGGCTATCTTTTTAGAAAAACTGAAATTCAATCAGGAGTATTGGGTGCTACCTGAGAATACATTGCACCTATTGGGATGGTAGCAAACTTTTAACTAATATTATTAAGCAGCTGGTAATTAAGCAGCTGGTAATTAAGCAATGTCACAACCTTAATGCTAATGAATATAACACAAGTAGGATGGAAAGCAAATTATAATACAACCAATGTCTGCTAATGCTTATTTTCTCGGATTTTGTGTTCTTTTAATACCAACCTTAATGAGCACTCGCTGAAGAAATCATTTACTTTTTTTCCCAGATATAAGCAGTATCTTGCATTAACCGATAATGAATTCCCATTTCTTTTTGATTTCTCAATCTATTCCTACTGTCCTGAGGAATGAGTAATATTGGGAAGAGCTGCACTGGAAGCAGAAACTCTGGGATGCACTAAGTGGTTTTACTTCATGCTTATTTCCCCTTTCCTAAACCAGAGATACTGACAGAGATCAGAATGAGTGTGGGATTGACCCTTGGAGCTGGTTCACATGGCTCAGTCTCAGTATCACATCATGCAAAGCACTTGCCCACGAAATCACCATCTCCTGAAATTTGTTACATAATTGTTCAGGATCGAAGGAAACAAGTCTTAAGCATGTCATGGAAATGAATCTAAAGATAAAGTATGATAAGCTGAGTGGTCTTCTTTTCCCACTCAGGACTTTAACCGTCCTTATGATTTCATTCTCTATAAAATGTTTTGAATGATAGCACTCCTTGGAGATGCTACTATCAGTATATTCGTTGAGGTCGTGAATAAACATTATGAACAGTGTTGGATCCAGCACTTGTTCCTGGACGACTGTAATATACTCAACTGTCTGGCTTGAACTATTTCCATTAATGACTATTCTCTGTTTTGTATTGTCAAGCCAGTTTTCTACAAAATGTATCATTTCACCTTTGATTCCATGAATTGTCATTTTTGCTGTAAGAAGACTGAAGGGACCTTCTCAAATTCCTTCTGAAAGGCCAGCTAGACTACACTTTCTCTCACATGCCAGTTTTCATTTATTATTGAACCATTAGATAATGCTGTATTTTGTAGAATAGGCTCCAGTATTTTATCTATTAACTACGTCAAGCACACCAGCATTCAACTGCTTGCTTCATTTGGACCTATGTTCTTTGAAGGGTGGAACCAAATTTGCTTTTATGTTGTTTAATTTACATTGTTTCAGTTTCCAAGATACTCCAGCCAGCACATCCCACCAGCCCCTACTAATTTTACATGATAGCTTCAATACAAATAAATATATTCCATTAGTGCCTTTTCTGGCAAACTCCATTTCAGTAAAATTCTGCAAAGAACCTCCAATAGCTTAGTTAGTAGATTGAAAATATTACTCCAGTTATCCAGTGGCAATAATGATCAGAATGAAAAACATAAACATTTGACCATATTGTTCACTCTACCATTGATTGCAACCTTCAAGCCCTAAGACGTCCTTTTTTTTGGAATGCTTTGTCTCCAACATAAAAGTGCATGATCTCTTTTACAACTACTGCAATTATTTCTTGCCAATTTTTCTCATTGTATCAGGAATATTTATTTTATCTCTCAATTTAATTGACAATGTCTGTATTTTCAGGCTTAGTTGGCCTACATTATCCATTTGTCGAAATACATTTTTAAGACAGACGTTAGTTACATGGGGCTCAATAGTACAGGGTGTGGGGGGCGGATGGCTCACCACACCCCACCCCCCGGAATCAATGTTGGCGTGGAGCCAACTCCGCTCCACACTGGCACACTCCACAGCCACGGACAGGCCAAACAGGGGTCTGAGTGGGACATCCAGCCCTCGCTTGGGGTGAAGTCCAGCCCTCAGGAGCTATCAGCCAACCAGTTGGCTGGCAGAATCCATCAGTCCTAGCAGCGCCAAGAGCAGATTGGTGGGCGCTGCCTGGACTGCAAGAGGAGGAAGAAGGCTCATGGATCCCCGGAAACAGGCAAGTCCGAGGTCTTGGGCTGAGAAAGTTTGGACAGATCAGGGTGGAGGTCAAGGTAGACTTGAGTCTATGGCCGCTGGCAGGTAGGGAAAAAAAAAGGAGGGTTCTATCTGAGGGAGGGCCACCCCCGATCAGCAATGGGCAGCCCCCATAGACAGAGCCACCCCCTTCCTTCCCACTCTATGGGGAGATCTTTTTTTCCCATTCGGTCTGCCCGCTCCCATCTGACTGCCCACGCCAAATGTTTTATGATGTGGGCAGCGTAACATCAGGGTCAATAGGCTTGGTAACAAGCCTAATTGACTCTTGATTGTCTATTTAAATATGGCAGGCAGGTTTCCGATTTCGATCCCCTGTATTCGATCCCATCCTGTATTATGGGAGTGAGTGGGAAGGTGGGGGCTGGGCACCCATCCTATTTTACATGCCACCCCGCCAAAAACACACCTGACGGGGGAACATAACGTGCAGCCCAAATTCCATTTATTTGTCTTTTTAAATTATCTCCAGCTTTCAAAACTCTCACCTACTCCTCAGATGAGACTCCTTCGCTTGACATAATTGACGTAATTTATGCCCTTTTCTATTCATTCTCAACTGCACTCCCCAAAAAGGTTTGTCAATCATCTCCAAGTGAGTGATTACTATATACATGGCAGATGGGGAGAGGGGGGAATGCAAGATTAACCTGACCTTTTCCCCTGGAGAATGCATGAGAAACACTGGGATTCCAAGACCTGCACGTAACAGCAGTGTGAATGTACCACTTCTGTTCAATAATAGCGCAGAAAGAGGCAGGAAAATCAGCCTTTTAAAAAAAAAAGCATACTGGATCAAAAGGTAGTCGTAATGATTTTTCTCCTCTTTAAGACAGATTCTCTCTGTGCACAGAAATTCAAGGTAATGTAATCCTCTGCTGAGTATAACCTAGACTTTCATAGGCCCCAAACCAATTTCTTATCTTTGTCCAGCTGGTTTACACTAGTTTCCTAATACTAGTGTTCTTTTCTTGCTGCAAGAGACTTTTTGGCAGAACTGACTTAGTCAGTCTCTCCTTTGAGGATATGCCTACACTTTGATTGATTGTCACATCCCCACTGACTGGCAACATCAACTCTCCCTATTATTCATCCTGTCTCCTGTAGACATACTAAATCCTGCTTTATGAAGCTTGTGTCTATCTTGGGTTTTAACCAGGTCTCAGTTATATAAGTTTCTGACGTGAACAGGAGTACTTTCCTCGATGCAGAGTGCACGCTCAACAATTCCTCCTGCACTTGAACATTGAAACATTAGCCAACAATAGCCTTGTTGCAATACATGTAAACAAGGGGAGACATTTTGCATCACATTATCATTGTACTTTTTAAAAATAGAAATATGTTCTCAGTGGGTCCAAAGAAATTTTTTTTAAAATTCTAATTAGTTGCCTCAGAAAGTTTTATTTAAGAAATATATATACAGTACTACCAAGTGCTGGGTGCATTGCTGAAGGGTCACCATGGAAACACAGTTATACATTCATAGCATTTTCACTTTGGAAAAGGTAATTCTGATGGGTCAGAGGAGCCATGATGACATATAAAACCATACTCATGTTTTCTTTTATTCCTGCACAATTTTGAAGTTACACTAATGTACGAAATAGAAAGAATCGTACTGAATAACAAATTGGTTGTGAAACATATTGAAATGTGGACACATGTAACGGCCAATTAATTGGTTTTGGCTCAGGGATGACGAGCTGTTGATGATCCAGGGAGACTTCTATTGCTGCACTTTGAATAGTGCAACAGAGTCTTTTACTTCTACCTGAACAAGTGAGCAGGACCTCAGTGCAATATTTCATCTGTAAAATGGCATCTCTGACAAGGTAGCACTGTCTTAATACTGCACTCAACTGTTATGTCTAGGTTATGTATTCAAGTCTTGGAGGTCAAAGTGCCACACTGATATTATGTGGAGAATTTTGACCTCAAAATATGGTTGTATTTGGGTCAGGTGGGGAACAGTGTTAAAATTCTGAATCTTAATCCTAATCTGACTCATGCCCACCCACTGCTGGTTTTAATGGAGATGGGACAGGGGAGGTGGTTACGCACTTGAATGAGGCTGGGTGGCTCATTTGTATTTAGCATTTGAAGCTTAGTTGGCCAAATTTGCAAAGTAGGTAAATACGTTTCCACTAATCTGCTGGACCCAGTGTGCCTGCCTTACCAATGCTAGTGATTGGACATCACCTGAACTCGATTCTGATCGCCCCACCAATCTCACTCACGAGGCCTGAAAACTGCCCCCAACACCCCAAGGCTCAGGTCTTTGATTCCGTCACCACTGCACCACCCCCACACCCCCCTTCGCCCAACTAAAGCCACGAATACCTCACCCATGGCCTCTAATCTCCATCATCTCCATCTAACCTGCACAAGGTCTGCAACTGCCAATCTCTCCTCCAACCCAGAGACCTCCAATCCTACCACCTAGAAGGTCTTTGACCTCCAACCCAACTCCCCAATCTCTCCCCACTGCCCCACCTACCAGAACACTCCCTCCCACAATGGGCCTTCAAGAAGTTGATGGCAGAATATCACAAGTCATCCAGCAAATTGAAGCTGATGGTATATTTCTTCTTGATCACAAATTATTAATGGCAGGTGCTGCAAACTCACCACTGCTTGTCCTGAAATGTCTGGGCCATTAATTTGTCTGTTCTCTTCACAGATGCTGACTGACCATATATATTGAAACCAGGAAAATGCATGCATCGATAAATCTCCGATTTCAATATTAACTATCAAATGCGAGCCTCTACCAATCAATTCTCTTTATGTAAAAGGCAGCATAGCTGGGACTAGAACAACACAAGGAAAATGGAAAGTGACTTACTATATAGAACTTTAAATACAGATTTTCACTGTGACACATGCTGTCATTTACCACTATAAGCTTTTCACCGCTGAAATCAATGTTTTCGATATTATGCAAGGGCATAAGTTCAGATAAGGATTTAGACAAGTATACTTCAGTAATTCTGAGAATAGGTTCTGTGACGATTAAATAACTTTCTAAATCATTTATTGCTCTTTTGGGGTTGATTAAATATCTATTAAATTGTAACCCATGTAGCTATATTAATCCTCAATTAAGTTGAGTACTTCAGTATATTAAGCCAACCCAGTAACAGCTGTATCTTTAGACTTATCCCAGCAATGAATATTAATCAATGCACCAAACTTGCATAGAAGGCTCTGATACAATTATATGTTATATAGATGAATCAAAATAGTATTATTTTTGATTTCAATAACATGATTATTCACGAGTAAAGGTAATTTCTTAAGGAAGTGCTGCAATATTATAAGTTTTCGTTTTTGACCATCCTGAACTCATCAGAATTAAAATAAAATCGAGGTGCCAACTATGGTAAACCAGTTCTTTGTCAGATTGTCAAAAGGCAACAATGGTTTCATAGGACAATATTCAAAACTTCCTTGCATTTGTTCCCAGAAGCAGCTAAATACATTATACATTGTCCTTTCCAAAAAGAGAGTGCTTACTTAACTCGGTCAGTAGTGGTGCAAAGTCAAAATTGAAGAGAATCAATTGCCCATCAATTTGAAAGGATATTTATGTATTTTACTTAATGTGCATTTGCACTACAACTGTTTATTTTATTTTCTCTCACTTTGCAGATAAATGCAACCTGCATCTGGAGTTAGGACCAAACAGTAAATAGTAGTGGCAGTCTCCAAAAGAGTGGATTTCATTCTGCTTTGTGTTGAAGTCAGTTTGGGCATTTATACATAATTTACACTACACACGGCAGTGTGAACCCATAGTCCCTTCTCACTGACTTGTAATGCGAAGGCACTCTTAATTTTCATGCATTTCAGAACGCCAACCTTGACCCTAACTAAAGCTGAATGTGGTACATATGCGCCAGTCATGGGCGAAAATGCAATGCGCTTGCACAGAGCAACTGATGGGAAGCAACTGTACTACTGAGATGGGCTCCACCTGAACCAAAATCCAAGTGAAAAAGAAAAATAGGGCAGTCACGAGGACTTTAAACTAGGAACTGGGAAGAGATGAAACGAGTCGATAATATAGATAATTGTTGAAAAGCACAAAACATGAAAACAGTAGAGTAACAGAAAGAAATGGTGGCTCAGGCACTACAGTTAAAGGGAAAACTAAGCAATATAAAATAATGAAACTGGAGTGGTGGGGGGAACCTTAATGCTCTTCCGGTGGCGAGTTTGGAGGCTGGGAGGTATTTCATCAGGTTTGCTTTTATTCACTCACAGGATGTGGGCTTCACTGACTAGGCCAATATTTATTGCCCATCCCTAGTTGACCTTGAGAAGGTGATGGTGAGTTGCCTTCTTGAACCGCTGCATTCCATGTGGTGTAGGTACACCCACAGTGCTGTTAGGGAGGGAATTCCAGGATTTTGACTCAGCGACAATGAAGGAACGGCGATATATTTCCAAGTCAGGATGGTGAGTGACTTGGAGGGAAACTTCCAGGTGGTGGTGTTCCCATCTATCTGCTGCCCTTGTCTTTCTAGATGGTAGTGGTCCTGGGTTTGGAAGGTGCTGTCGAAGGAGCCTTGGTGAATTCCTGCAGTGCATCTTGTAGATGGTACACACTGCTGCTATTGTGTGTTGGTGGTGGAGGGAGTGAATGTTGTGGATGTGGTGCCAATCAAGCGGACTGCTTTGTCCTGGATGGTATCAAGCTTCCTGAGTGTTGTGGGAGCTGCACTCATCTAGGCAAGTGGGGAGTATTCTATCACACTCCTGACTTGTGCCTTGTAGACAGATTCTAGGGCATCAGGAGGTGAGTTACTCGTTGCACGATTCCTAGTGTCTGACCTGCTCTTATAGCGACAGAATTATGTAGCTAGTCCAGTTCAGTTTCTGATCAATAGTAAATCCCAGGATGTTGATAGTGGGGGATTCAGTGATGGTAATGCCACTGAACATTAATGGGCAGTGGCTGGTTTCTCTCTTGTTGGAGATGGTCATTGCCTGACACTTGTGTGGCACGAATGTTACTTACCACTTGTCAGCCCAAGCCTGGATATTGTCCAGGTCTTGCTGCATTTGGACATGGACTGCTACAGTATCTGAGGAGTCACAAACGGTGCTCAACATTGTGCAATCATCAGCAAACATCCCCACTTCTGACATTGTGATGGAAGGAAGATCATTGATGAAGCAGCTGAAGATGGTTGGGCTGAGGACACTACCCTGAGGAACTCCTGCAGTGATGTCCTGGAGCTGAGATGACTGACCTCCAACAACCACAACCATCTTCCTTTGTGCTAGGTATGACTCCAACCAGCAGAGAGTTTTCCCCCTCATTCCCATTGACTTCAATTTTGCTAGGGCTCCTTGAGGCCACACTCGGACAAATGTTGCCTTGACGTCAAGGGCAGTCACTCTCACCTCACCTCAGAAGTTCAGCTCTTTTGTCCATGTTTGAACCAAGGTTGTAATGAGGTCAGGAGATGAGTGGCCCTGGCGGAACCCAAACTGGACATCAGTGAGCAGGTTATTGCTGAGCAAGTGCCACTTGATAGCACTGTTGATGACCCCTTCTATTACTTTACTGATAATCAAGAGTAGACTGATGGGGCGGTAATTGGCTAGGTTGGATTTGTCCTGCTTTTCATGTACATGACATACCTGGGCTGTTTTCCACATAGCCAGGTAGATGCCAGTGTTGTAGCTGTATTGGAACAGCTTGGCTAGGGGTGTGGGAAGTTCTGGAGCACAAATCTTCAGTACTATTGCAGGAAAATTGTCAGGGCCCAATACCTTTGCAGTATCTAGTGCATTCAGCCGTTTCTTGATGTCATGTGGAGTGAATCAAATTGGCTGAAGACTGGCATCTGTGATTCTGGGGACCTCCGGAGGAGGCAATGATGGATCATCCACTCAGCATTTATGGCTGAATATTGTAGCAATTGCTTCAGCCTTATCTTTTGCACTGATGTGCTGGGCTCCTCCATCATTGAGGATGGGGATATTTGTGGAGCCTATTCCTCCAGTGAGTTGTTTAATTGTCCATCACCATTCACGACTGGATGTGGCAGGACTGCAGAGCTTAGATCAGATCTATTGGTTGTGAGATCATTTAGCCCTGTCTATCATTTGCTGCTTATGCTGTTTGGCATGCAAGTAGTCCTGTGTTATAGCTTCACCAGGTTCACACCTCATTTTAGGTATGCCTGGTGCTGCTCCTTGCATGCCCTCCTGCACACTTCATTGAACCAGGGTTGATCCCCTGGCTTGATGGTAATGGTAGAGTGAGGGATATGCCGGGCCATGAGGTTACAGATTGTGTTCGAGTTCAATTCTGCTGCTGCTGGTGACCCACAGGGCCTCATGGATGCCCAGTCTTGAGTTGATAGATCTGTTCGAAATCTATACCATTTAGCACAGTGGTAGTGCCACACAACACGGTGGATGGTATCCTCGACATGAAGGTGGGACTTCATCTCCACAATGACTGTGTAGTGGTCACTCCTACCGATACTGTTATGGACAGATGCGTCTGCAACAGGCAGGTTGGTGAGGATGAGGTCAATTATGTATTTTCCTCTTGTTGGTTCCCTTACCACCTGCCGCAGACCCAGTCTAGCAGCTATGTCATTTTGGACTCGGCCAGCTCGGTCACTGGTGGTGCTACCGGGCCATTCTTGATGATGGACATTTAAGTCCCCACCCAGGGCACATTCTGCACCCTCAGTGCTTCCTCCAAGTGGTGTTCAACATGGAGGAGCATTGATTCATTAACTGAGGGAGGGCAGTATGTGGTAATCAACAGGAGGTTTCCTTGCCTATGCTTGCTTGACCTGATGCCATGAGACTTCATTGGGTCGGAGTCGATATTGAGGACTCCCAGAGCAACACCCTCCTGACTGTATACCACTGTACTGCCACCTCTGCTGGGCCTGTCCTGCCGGTGGGCCAGGACATACCCAGGGATAACGGTGGTGGTGTCTGGGACATTATCTGTAAGGAATGATTCCATGAGGATGACTATGTCAGGCTGTTGCTTGACTAGTCTGTCAGATAACTCTCCAAATTTTGGCACTAGCCCCCAGATGTTAGTAATGAGGACATTGCAGGGTCCACAGGGCTGAGTGTGCCGTTGTCGTTTCCGGTACCTAGATCGATTCCAGGTGGTCCATCTGGTTGAATTCCTTCTTCATGACTTTGTAGTGGTTTGTTACAACTGAGCAGCTTGCTAGGCCATTTCAGAGGACATTTAAGAGTCAACCACATTGCTGGGGGTCTGGAGTCATGTGTAGGCCAGACCAGGTAATGACAACAGATTTCCTTCCCTGAAGGACATTAGTGAACCAGATGGGTTTTTACAACAATTGACAATGGTTCCATGGTCACTGGTAGACTTTTAATTGCAGATTTTTATTGAATTCAAATTCCTTCATCTGCTGTGGTGGGATTCAAACCCGAGTCCCCAGAGCATTACCCTGGATTCTGGATTACTGGTCCATGGACAATGCCACTATGACATTGCCTCTCCTCTGTGGACCCCACCACTTTTCCACATCCACTAGGTTAAGTCCAGGGTTGGAAGGTTTATGGACAGCCTCCCGGCCTAGAGGCTAATTGAGGGTCTTAAGTGGGCAATTGATGCCCACTTCGGGGCCTCATCCTGATGCCATTGATATTCAACTGGAGGCAGGTGGAGTCATCATATGGCAGGCCCGATCAACAAATCTTGTAGGGTTTGCTTGTGGGATTCTGTGGGGATTCCCTCATTCAAAGTCACTTAGTGCCTGATTGAGGGACCCAGCATCAGGAAAGCAGGGGGAACCACCGAAACCCACCCCCTGCCTTTTCTTATGACCCTCCATCCAGTGACACCCCTCCCCATAGCCCCCATCCTGCATCTGATTACTTAGGCCACATCGATCCGAAGCCTCTGACGGTTCATTACCAGAAGCAGGCACCACTCCCAGTGACAGTAATGGGAAGTGCAGAACTGCCAGCCTCTGACTGGCCTGCAGCTTTCCAGTGATGGGATTTCCGTCCCAGGGGTCCTAAATTCCGGGGAAGACCTGATGCTAACCAGGTTAGCGCCTCATCAGTGCTTAATTCCAGTGGGCCTTTCCCAATGGAGGTGTCACGGGGCTCCCACCGGTTCTCCAGCACACAAGTGAGACCCCTGTCACTAACATTAAATTTTCTCCAAGAGAGAAATAGGAATTTTCTGAGTAAAACATTAAAGAAGATGGACAGCTCAGGCTATGTGGGGATGAAACCTGAGCTAGTTGAAGTGAACTGGGAAACTAGGCTAGGGGATAGATCAATAGAGAAGCAGTGGCAGACATTTAAGGGGATATTTCAGAGTATTCAGAATAAGTACATTCCTACTCTCAAGAAAAATTTGAAGGGGAGGACCCACCATTCCGTGGTTAATTTAAGATGTTGAGGAAAGCACCAAACTTAAGGAAAAAGCATACAACTCCGCAAAGCTGAATGGCAGGACAAATGATTGGACAGAATATAAAGAACAGCAGAGAATGACTAAAAGGTTGATCAGCAGAACGAAATTAGAGTATGAGAGGAAGCTCGCCAGAAGTGTAAAAACAGTTGCAAGAGTTTCTACAGGTATTTAAAAAGTAAAGAGAGTCTTGGTCCTCTAGAGGGTGACAGTGGGGAGTTAATAGTAGATAATAAGAACATAGTGGAAGAAATTAACAAATATTTTGCTTGTGTTCACTATAGAGATACAAAAAACATTCCAGTAATAGCTGCAAATCAGGTGGAGAACATGAGAAAGGAACTTGGTGAAAATGAAATCACTAGGGAAACGGTACTGAGCAAACTGATGGAGCTGCAGGCTGGCAAATCTCCGGGTCCCGATGGACTACATCCTAGGATCTTAAAATAGATGGCTTATGAGGTAGACAATGCGCTGGTGTTAATTTTCCAAAATTTGCTAGATTCGGGGAAGGTTCCATTAGACTGAAAAATTGCAAACAAGAAACTGTAGGCCAGTTAGCTTGACATCTGTCATGGGGGAGTTATTAGAATCGATTAAAGAGGTTATAGCTGGGCACTTAGAAGAGCTCAAGGCAATAGGGAAGAGTCAGCATGGTTTTGTGAAAGGAAAATCATGTTTAACCAATTTATCAGAGCTTTTTGAAGGAGTAACATGCACAGTGGATAAAGGAGGGGGGCGCTGTAGACGTGCTGTACTTGGATTTCCAGAAGGCATTTGATAAGGTGCTACATAATAGATTACTGCAGAAAATAAAGGCACATGGTGTAGTGGGTAACATATTAGCATGGATAGAAAATTGGCTGGCTGGCAGAAAGCAGAGAGTATGCATAAAGGAGTACTTTTTCTGATTGCAGGATATGACGAGTGGAGTCCCACAGGGGTCTGTACTGGGGCCTCAACTTTTTACGATTTACATCAATGAGTTAGATGAGGGGAGTGAAGACATGGTAGCTAAATTTGCAGATGACACAAAGATAGGTAGGAAAATATGTTTTGAAGACGACATGAGGAGGTTGCAGATGGACATGATAGGTTGAGTGAGTGGGCAAAGATCTGGCAAATTGATTTTAAAGTGGAAAAATGTAAAGTTGGCAGGAAGAACAAAAAAGCAGAGTGTTACTTAAATGGAGAAGGACTGCATAATTCTGGGGTACAGAGGGATCTAGGTGTTCTAGTACGTGAGTCACAAAAAGTTAGTATGCAGGTACAGCAAGTAATTAAGGCGGCTAATGGAATGCTATTCTTTATTAAGAGAGGGATTGAACATAAAAGTAAGAATGTTATGCTTCAGTTACACAGGGCATTGGTGAGACTGCATCTCGAATGCTGTGTGCAGTTTTGCTCTCATTTAAGGAAGGATGTAAATGCATTGGAGGCGGTTCAAAGGAGGTTTACTAGATTGATATATGGAATGAGTGGGTTGTCTTATGAGGAAAGGTTGCACAGACTGGGCTTGTTTAGATGAGCAATGGGTGATTTGATTGAAGTATACACAATCCTAAACAGCCTTAACAAGGTGGATGTCGAAAGGATATTTCCTCTTGCAGGTAAGTTCAGAACTACGGGGCACTGTTTTAAAATTAGTGGCCACCCTTTTAGGACAGAGATGAGGATAATTTTTTTTTTCTCTCAGAGGGTTGTGCGATTTGAAATTTTCTGCCTCAGGTGGTGGATGAGGAGGAATATTTTTAAGGCAGAGGTAGATTGATTCCCTTGCCTAATAAAAATCTAAGGTTATCGGGGTAAGATGATCAGCCGTGATCTTATTGAATGGCAGAGCAGGCTCAAGGGGCCGAATGGTTTACTCCTGTTCCTATTTCTTATGTTATGTTCTTATGTGGCCCAAATAACTGTCCTTTATACAAAAACATGGAGCATAATGAACAAACTGAATTAATTGTAGCCACAAATTCAACTTGGGAGGTATGACATGGCAGCCAGCAGAGACACATGGCTGTAAAATGATTAGGACTGGGAACTAGGTTATACCAGGTTCTGTGGTCTTAAGGAAAAACAGAGAAAATGGTAGAGAGGAGAGCTGCCTCAGCAACCTCAATCCCATTTACCTGCACTCCAGGTTTGTGCCACCATTGTTGATTGGGTGACTGCTGCAGTTCCAGCAGTGGCCATCACTCCTGGTGGCACTGCTGGGATTGAAAGCTGTCAACCCCCTGATTGGAGGGGAACATTCTGCCTCTGAGAGGTGGGATACACAATTTAAAACAACTGTCACTGTGGACCAGTGGTGAGGGAGTGAATACTTAAGGTGACAGATGGGGTGCCAGTCAAATGGGCTGCTTTGTCTTGGATGCTGCTGAGCTTCTTGAGTATTGTTGAAGCTTCAGTCTAACCAGGCAAGTATTCTATTACACTCCTAACTAGTGCCTTGTAAATGGAGGTGAGTTAAATGCTGCAGAATTCCAAGTTTCTGACTGCTCTTATAGCTACAGCATTTATATGGCTCCTGCAGTTAAGTTTCTAGTCAACAGTAACCCCCTTTAGATGGCTAGATTCTCTCATTTGAACATGGCCAGTGCTTGGTCCAAGTGCCCAAGCCCAAATATTGTTCATATCTTGCTGTATATGTACATGAACTGTTTCATTATCTGAGGAGTTGTGAATGGTATTGATAATTGTGGATTCATCAGTGAATATCTCCACTTCTGACCTAATGATGGAGGGAAGGTCTCGTTGAAGCAGCTGAAAATGTTTGGGCCTACCCTGAAGAGCTCCTGTAGAATTGTCCTGGGACTGAGATGATTGCCCTCCAACAACCATAACCACCTTCCTTTGTGCTGGGTATGACTCCAAAAAGTGAGAGCTTTTCCCAAGATTCCTATTGACTTCAATGTTGTGTAGGCTCCTTGATGCCACACGTGGCCAAATGCTGCCTTGAGGTCAAGGGTAGTCACTCTCATCTGACCTCTTTTGTCCATGTTTGGAACGAGGCTGTCATGAGATCAGAAGCTGAGTGACCCAGGCGGAACCCAAATTGAGCATCGGTGAGCAGGTTATCGCTGTCTAATTGCCACTTGATAGTACTGTTGACTACACCTTCCATCACTTTGCTGATGATCGAGAGTAGAATGATAGGGGAAAATTGGCTGGATTGGATTTGTCCTGCTTTTTATCTACAGGACAACATGGACAATGTTCCCCATTGTAGAGTAAATGCCAGTGTTGTAGCTGTACTGGAACAGCTTGCCTAGGGGCATGGCTAGTTCTGGAGCATGAAGATTGAATGGAAAAACACCAAGAAACTGAAAACCTATTAAAACAGTGGTCAGCATGGATTCCAAAACAGAATGTCATGTTGATAAACTTTATTGACTTAATTGAAGCAGCAAAAGAAGGGTTAGATAAATGTAATGTATTAATTGTAATATATATTTCCAAAAAGCCTTTGATAGGAAGACTCTAGCATAGTAGACTTCTGACCAACATCAGAACATGTGGAGGCAGAGGACAAGTAGTAGAACGGATAGCAAACAGGCTACAAGACTGACAGCAGGGAATATGGGTTAAAAGTAGTTAGTCAGATTGGCAATGGCGAGAAGTGGTGTCCCACAAGAATTGGTGCTGGGACCACTGTTGTTCAAGCTTCCCCACTCAAAAGTCAGCCAGTGTTTCTATCTGTTTGTCTGCTGGCTGGAGCAGGGAGGAAATAAATCATAAAAGACCCAGCTGTTAAATTCACAAAGACTTCTACATTAACCCTGTTTCCTGGCCACTACAACACTGCTTGCTCCCCGCCTGCCCCAACCCCACCTCTCAAGCATTAGGGTCATTTTGCCTAAAATTGCTTAAAATATATTCAACAGGAATGTATTCTTTGCTAGACAATGGGATCCCTGCCTGATAGAAAGCTGACAACCTGTGACATATCAGTTGAACAAGGTACATGATTTTCTCAAAGGATGCAAATATTAGGTCATAATAAGAAGGACCTAATTCCTTTTCTTCACAACATATTTCCAAACTCCCTCAGAAAAGGGTATATAGTCCAAATGTGTCCACAGAGTGGTCAACTTTTCATCAAATGACAACTGAATCAGTACATTCAAATAAAATTACAGTTGAAAGGTGGTGGTCAAATGATCTTACGTCATATGTCAGGAAGAACAAGTTCATAACTATCTATAAAAAGCTGGGTTTAAATGTAATTTGCTTGCCTCTTCTGCACAGATTTAGTATTCTGCAATGCCTATACAAGTTCAGCAAAGAAATGCATTTCTTGTTTGGCAGAGAAGATTAATCTTTTATTTATGAAGTCAGGACAGCCCAGTGAAGGTGGTGAGAATCGCTTTTTCATCCCGAGGTTCACCATTCCCAACATTAAGAGATCTGTCAAGTTGTCAGTCTTCCACAAGATGATGCTCAGAATTCTGAAGGCTAAGTGAACTATTGCTTGTTGAGTTATGGTTTCAGTTATCAATTTCTGCAACTTTATTCGTGGTCTGAGCAACCAGGAACTTTGTGAAATGCCTTCCTTTGCTGCAGTTGGTTCCAGGAGCAGTCTGGTATTGTGGTGGCTACCAAACGAGGAAGAAAAATTTGGAAGAAGGATAATAAAAAGGAAAAAATTGAAGATAATGACAAGGCAAGGGGCTAATAAGAAAAATATGGGTTAATAAGTAAAATACTTTTCTTTCAAATTTTAAAGAGCCATCCATTTCTCATACCAAAATTGCCATGAACCATGTGTAATGGTGTGACTATGTATTTGTTAAGCTTGGCTGCTTTGCATACCCTACCAAAAGCTAAATGGTGGAACAGGACAGAGAGAGATAAAAATCATGAATTAGTAACTAAATGCTTTATGAACACAATGGCAGGGTTTTCTGTTCCCACCCACCACAGGACCAGAAATTCCCACCCAAAGTCAACAGAACTTTGGCTGGTGCGTCAAATTTTTCATCCCGACCACGACAATTCCTGCCACAGTTGGAGCTGGTAACTCCCAGCCAAGATCTTCTTTTTGTAGTAGGAATAAAACCCACATGTTCATGCAATGCATCTACTAGAAGATAATTCATTACAAATGACAGCAAGATCACAGTGGTATACTTTTAAATCTAAACTAAGATCTTAGATTGTACAACTGAGTGTTAGATTAGTTAGATTAAAGCTTGTTAGTCAACCAGTTATTTTAATAAAAAACATCTATGGCAGCAACGAGTTCAACGAGTCTGCACTTTAACTTCTATTTTCAAAGTCAACAATTGAAATTATAGCACTTATGGTGTGAGGCCAAATAAAGATTAAACAAATAGTATTTAGAAATCCAAAAACACCTATTAGCCATTACATCCTTTCCACTTTCAATCTCGAGGGATCCATTAATAATTAAGTGGTTAACATTTGATGACTCTCTCAGACACTATCAACCAAGACACAAAGCTATCACTTTCTTATAGAGTTTATCAAATGGTGATGCACCTGACAGTACAGATGGCACATATTGATCTACTGTTGCTAATGTTTCTAATAGAGTTTTATTATTTTTAGATAAACTGTGAAATAATTGATGCACCGCTATACTTTAAAAAAAAATTAAAATGACTGTGCATAACATTAACAATTACCATCTCCTGAGATACAATGGTGACATTTGAATTGCTCATGTATGATTCATGACTGTGAGATGCCAAGTATCAGTGTTCTAAATATATAATACAAGGAAAGATGGGCCTTTACATAGTCAGTTGTTAAAGAGTTGAAAATCTTTGGTAGAAGAAAGAGACTATATCCATGGGATTTCTGAACATGTTGGCTCTCTTTGCTTGAGAGGAGAACACTGAGAGATGACCAAATCAAATTCTTTTCAATTATAAAAGGTTTCGATAGAGCAGACAGGGAGTGTGTTTCCAATTATGGGAAGAGCAAAACTCAAGACCATCGATAGGCACCAAGAAATCAAGTAGGAAATTCAGGACAAACCTCTTTACCCAGGGAATTGAGAGGATATAAAATTTGCTATCACAAGGAGTAGTGGGTAAAATGGCACAGAAGTTTTTAAGGGGAAGTTTTTTTAAGTATACAAGGAAGGAGGGAATAGTTGGTTATACTGATAGTTAGATGAGTAGGAATGGGAGACAGAGATTTGGGAGGGGGTGTTTTCAGGATGGCAACCTGTAACTAGTGGAGTGCCACAGGGATCAGTGCTGGGATCTCAATTATTTACAATATATATTAATGACTTAGATGAGGGAAGTGAATGTACTGTCGCCAAATTTGCAGATGATACAAAAATAAGTGGGAAGGCAAGTGATGAGGATGACACAAGGAGTCTACAGAGGGATGTAGACAGGTTAAATGAGTGAGCAAAAAAGTAGCAGATGGAATATAACGTGGGAAAATGTGAGGTTATTCACTTTGGCAGGAAGAACAGAGGAGCTGAATATTATTTAAATGGAGAAAGACTGCAGAAGGCCGCAGCATAGAAGGATTTGGAAGTCCTTGTGCATGAATCCCAAAAAGCTAATATGCAAGTTCAACAGGTAATAGGGAAGGCAAATGGAATGTTGGCCTTTACTTCAAAGGGAATGGAGTATAAAAATAGGGAAGTCTTACTAAAACTATACAAAGCACTAGTTAGACCACACCTAGAATACTGTGAACAGTTTTGGTCCCCTTGTCTAAGGAAAGATATACTGGCATTGGAGGCAGTCCAGAGAAGGTTCACTAGGTTGCTTCCAGGTATGGAGGGATTTTCTTATGAGGGGAGGTTGAGTAGGTTGGGCCTGTATTCACTGGAGATGAGAAAAATGAGAGATGACCTTATTGAAACATATGTGATTCTTAGGAGGCTTGACAGGGTAGATGCTGAGAGGTTGTTTCCCCTTGTGGGAGAGTGTAGAACCAGAGGGCATAATCTCAGAGTAAGGGGTCGCCTATTTAAGACAGAGATGAGGAGGAATTTCTTCTCTACGAGGGTAGTGAATCTGTGGAATTCTTTACCGCAGAGGGCTGTAGAGACTGGGCCGTTACGTACATTCAAGGCGGAAATAGACAGATTTTTAATCAGTAAGGGAATCAATAGTTATGGGGAAAAGGCGGGAAAGTGGAGGTGAGGATTATCAGATCAGCCATGATCTCATTGAATGGTGCAGCAGACTCAATGGGTCGAATGGCCTACTTCTGCTCCTATATCTTATGGGAGAAGGCTCAACAGGAGCATGAACATAGTACAGGCTGGTTGGTCCTAACAACAATATGGACTAGTTGGCCTAAGAGCACAAAGCATAATTAAAATGATGAATTCAATGTCAGAGCAGGTATAGAAAAAAATATAGACAAAGGAAGATTAGATCAGGAGATATTGGGGAAAAAGGCAAAAAGAAAAAGTAAAATGAAATGCATGTAATTTGATTTTCATCTCCATCATCAAGTAAAAACTAAATGAATGAGACTTCATACCTGTATTAGCTGATTTTCAGTGGCAAAAAAGGTTATATGGTAGTTATTAAGATTTATCAAGCCATTTAAAGGGTGGTTAGAAAATGGACAAGCCCTAACTTTCAAGGATGAATTTAATTTATATCCACTATGCAAGTACAGGAACTTCAAATGAGTCAAATAACGAAATGCCATTTTCAGGAAGCTAACAGCTGAGCAATACTTCTCAGCAACAACTTCATGATTTCGCATTTAACCACGTATCTTCCTTCATATGAAGTTGGATTGTGATTTGCACATAAATAACCAGAAGCACAATTAGCTTTGCTGATATCTTGACAGTAAATTTTGTCTGATTATTTTAGTCTTCATCACCTTCCCACTTTGCATATTATAATAAGAACTCTGTGACAATCCTATTTTAATGCTTAAAAGGGATGAATTAGAAAGCCTAATGTGTCTGGTCATTAATTAAAGTTACATTTTCCAATGGCAGATGATTAAAACATATTTGGAAGAAGTGGCTATAAAATTAAACCTGTGTTGAAGATTTTAAGTCATCTAAAACAACCATCTGCAATGCATCACTTTAGCCATTTGGAGTGAGAGGGGGTTAATATGCAATGACGGTAATAGCTGTTTAAAATAAGAAAAAAGTCAATTTCGCTTTTTGCATGCATGAACAAACCTAGCCTGTGGGCTCAGTCACACACCAAGCATCAAGTTCGCACCATTAGAATGTTTCCTGTGTTGGCTACACCAGGTGTTAAGGCATTACAATTTCATTAACTGTTAATCATCAGGGAGAGATACAGGAGCACTGCACACTTGCATTTCAAATTCACACTTTTTTATAATGTCATGGACAAACTCAGTGCGGTGCATCTTCCAAAAGACATCTTTTGCATTAGACAGTTTTCAATGTATTATTTAGTACGCTTACACTCAGGCAGGAGGTATTTACAGACAGAGATTGTAAGTTGCTCTTCTGGGAACAATATGATTGTTGACGGCAAGATAGAAATGAGTTCATTATATGAACCAAAAATCCACAGTAACAATGCAACACTGGAGAGGGCCTCACAAACAATGCTCAAAATAGAATGGTCCACTTTGAAGCTTTTAAATTTTTAGACTACTTTTCTTGTAAAATTTAGCTATCCCATAAACATAATCTCCTTCCGACATGACACATTTATACATTATTGTTTCAAAAGAACCATGCCATGGCTTGAAAAACAATCTAACTACTATATTTTCAATGTGTCCAAATATTAAAATGATACCCATAAATACAAATGTGTTAAAATGCTATTGTGCAGTGAAGGCACTTCTTTTCCTGCTTGTAACCAGGTTATTGAAATATTTTATAAGCGATGTTGAATCAAAGAGACAATGATCATCCCAAAGAACCTGCTCATCTGCGAGGTCCTACAGCACTTGTCATAATAATCCAATATCTGAAGCTTTCTGTTATCACCCAATCATACCGCCAGAGGAAGTCGTTAAAACAATAAATTAAATGCACAGTTAACATAAGTAAATACTGATTGGATGGCAGAACATTGCAGGCATCAATGTATCCTCAAATTCAGCTGATTAATAAACTGACTAAATTTTGCTCTTGATGTTTGCGCCATCGATGAAATTCTTTAAATGGATTACTGGCTTAAAGTATCAGCAAGAGGTGATGTTGACTCTCATCACAAAATAATGACTGCTGTTGAAATCCAAACTTTATTTGTTCATGTTTGCAAGGAACATTTGTTACTGTCTAAAATGGATTCTAGCACAAGAATAAAAATTGGGACCCTCAGCCAGGAAATGAAGTGGGAGGGAGAAGTGACAGAGGGCTTTTGCCTGATCAGTAGGAGCTGACTTGAATCCAGGTGGTAGAGGTGAATTAACCCACTGTGTTACCTTAGCCATTTCCAAAATATGCTTCAAATAAGTGATGTTTCAGAGCTGAGATTACATTGTTAAACTGAGCAAAAATCACACTCGGCCTATGACATCACAACTCTTCAATGCGTGTTGCATCTATACGTCATCCAGCAGCCTTGAAAAAAGAACAAAACTAGCAAAGTGGCATTGTAATTGCAGCTGCAAATGAAAAAAAAATGATCATAATATCCCCTAAGTTTAAGAGTTAAGGAGAAGTGCTACGTTCTCTTTGGGTGAACCGTAAACCAAAATAACCAAATATACCAACTGCCCCCAAAAAAGAAATTACCAACAAGGTTTCACATGTAACTTTTACTTTAACAATTAGAATCAACATAAATTAAATGTGAATTAACTGAAGAATGTGTTGCAAATTTCTAGATCATGCTACATGTTAATATTTTAGAGGTAACTTTTAGTTATGGGGAGATTAAAATTATACAGGTAATATAACTAAAATGCTGGGCTTTACAGATTGTCAGGATACCTTAAGAAATGGTCATTTGAAAGGTAACCCATGTTTGTTTGGTGAAGTCAGAATAGAAGAGATCGAGTTATAAAACAGCAGGTGGCTTACTTAGCTAAGTAACTGAGACATGAAGTCTGCAATCCTTCCAGGAAGCGCATTCTAGGACAGCTTTTTTTTGTTTTGGGAGTTAACGCTAAATTAGTTTAAAAGCATTCAGCGAGCCGTGAAAAGCTGTAAAACCCATTTACTTCATCAGATCAAAGAAGAAATTGTAAATGAGGGATAATCAATCTTAAGGTCAGTTTGAGGACACCCCAGAGCAGGCTACACCATTATGGAGATGGGTGGAGCTTTGGAAAGTTTTCTGACTTTAATGTATCTAGATGTTTGCTAAGAAAGTTAGTTGCAGTTTGGACCTCTTGTGTTTTGCAGCTCACAGAGCAGATAGCCAAAGTAAATGACAGTTAGATGGACCAGAACTGTAAGTAGAGTAAAAAACTAACCTCATCATTGACAGTGTGGAATGCGGGTGAGGCTTCAGCCTGAATTTTCACTCCCAGGTTAGACGCACAGAGTCTGGGTATATCTTGGCTCCACAAACCCAACCTGGGAGAAAGTGGCCCAGAAAGTCAGGTTTAAATTCATGGGTGGCGGGATTCTCTGGGAGTCAGGCCAGATGATCCCGGAATGAGTGAAGAGGATGCTGGATGCAGAGCCGGGATGGGCAGAATTCCTGCTTTGTTGCATTGACACTGTATCAAAGTTTCTCCAAAAAAAAAAGACAGCTCTCCATACCTGCTCACACACACATCGGACGCCCCATCCATGTCAACCAATGCCACTTCATGCCTCTGCACCCACACCCCACAGCCCACATACCCTCCATGCCAACCTATGCCCTTTGCCAATCCCTATAACCCTTGCCCACCCCCACAGCCCCTCATACCTTCCATGCAAACCCATCATTCCCCACCCACCTTACGCTTACCATGTCAACTCACCCAGTATCCACATGGGCAGAGCTCAGGGCCCATGCTGAGGTTAACTGAAGTTCCAAATATTTATTGCAGACTTTATTTCTTTAAAAAAATCTCATTCATAAAAACCCATTTCCTACATTCACATTCATTCAACAGCCCTATAACAAAAAAAATCATTCAATTGCATAATCCCTTATAAAAACAAGTATTGGAATTCATAGCTTCAAAGAGTGCATATGTACTTGGATCTATCAATCAAATTGAAATGACAGGCACCCTGTGATAAAAATTGTGAAATCAGTCATGCAGCACTAATCCAGTAATGGTAGTCCTAAAGCTTAGTATGCCAGATGCAGAGCCGGGCTGGGCGGAATGCCTGCCTTGGTGCATTGGCACTGTATCAAAGTTTTTTTCAAAAAAATAAGACAGCAAGCAATTATTTTTTAACACTCCAGTTTTTTTTCCAGAGTCAAAGGGCAGGAGTTTTAAATGCCTTGACAGCTCCCTTTGACAGTTCACCTTGACACTTTTGACAGTTGTTTTTGACAGTTCTAATGACTGTATGCACTTTTTACCCACATTCATACCTATTCTTAGCAATCCCAAAGGTCACTTGATGTCCCCCAAAGGTGCCCCGGAATCACAACCAAGGGGGTACCATGACTTACCTCTTCAAAGGGTACCCTGGCTATCCAAACAAATCCATAAATCTTAGGCCTGTTCCGACCAGGTCTAACCTGTGCATGTTGGGTTTCAGACACCTCTCATCCCAAAATCACAAGTGGCGGTAGCTGCTCATTTCTACGGGAAACACACATGTGCAAAAAGCGACCCTACCCAATTCCTGCCCCCATGAAAATGCTAGGTGCCATGTTCAGGGGCAGGACTTTCAATTTTTGGGCTCCGCTGCCATTTTTGCAATGACAGAGACTTTTCATCGTTGTGAAATACAGGCCTTAATCTCAGTTTGAATTTTGTGAGGGAACAGAAGCTTGAAGGTTGCCTCTTTTAAAACTATGGAAGAATCTACCGTGGTCTTTCACAGATTCTTGTGCCAAAGAAAGAAACAAACAGATTAGCTTAGAAGTATTAGAAAAGTAGTGAGAATAAGGGACTGGGGCATCCACAGTCAAGAGAGGGTAAATTAAACTTTTACCTCTGAGAATAGCTGAAACTGAGGTGAATTCTCCAGAGGACTGTAACTTACTTATGTGTGATCCCTACATAAGTAAATAACTTTAAGATTGATGTGTCTTATAAGAGAATTCTTGGGGGAAGTAAGAAGTAAATCTGAGTGCATAACATACGCAGTTATAAACCAAACCATTGTGGTTATTTTGTTTAATTATTTTGTATACAATAAAGTTTGTGTATTGGTTTAAAAAAGTCAAATCTTGTGGTGTAGCTCTATTGGTTAAAATTAGGTGAGTGGATGTCCCCTTGAATGTTAACAATCCCTAGCTGGCTCATAACAAATTACACTTCAAATGAAAAGGTAAAGCTCACTTTAAATAGTCAATATAATAAAGATACCTGTTATAGGGCCAAAAGCAGCAACATCACTCCCCACACAAATGTGCCATTACTTAGCTGAACAGTCCCACACTATGTTGTTCTTTATTCATACAAAGTAGGCCATGAGTCCTATCCGGCCATAGCTGTCATGTTCGAGTTTCACGGGTAGGATTATCATCAGCAAGGCACCTTCTTTCCCTCAGGTCACAACAGTTCTAATGATGTAGCTTTCCAGAGTTTCCTTTCATCCAACTAACCAACAGCTCCCCAGTTCACAAGCCACTTCTGGGAAAATGCCCAGTTCTTCTGCATCTCTGAACCAATCACACAGCTTTCCACATTTTAGAACTTTTTTTAGCCAGCTTGCACAGTACCTCCAAGAGCTCCTGCCTCCTTTACGGTCAAACAGAAAAAAAATATCTTCCTGTAACTTCGCCTCACAAGAATTCAGTGTGTTCCTCTTTCTGTCTGCTTTCTTTTTGAATCTGCATCCATGTGCAGATCATCTTCACCCTCCAGCTCTCTTGTTTGTAGCTCTCCTTTGTGTTTGGCCACATGGCTTCTGTATCCTAACTTCCTTCCTATTGGTACTGCTTCCAGGTCCAGGTTCTGCAGGTCACATGGACCAGTATTTCTTATTATCCAAGAAAATTACAACTGATCCCTGTACAATTGATGCAAACTCTTAAAACTCCTTTTCAAACATTCTTAAAAACAGTTACGGATTCCACAGGCATTTTAAAGAAATTACAAATTTTCCTCATTGTACTGTTTTCAGGCCAAAGGTTGTCACAAGAAGTTAAAATCACAAAGAGGAAAAATCTGAGCAAATGTTAATTAAACAGACTTTTCCTCACTTAAATCAGTAAGTATTTGCTGTGTAATTGTTTATTGAAAATATTTTACTAAGAGGCAGGCCTGGAGTCTGCATCTCAGTTATGAACCATTTATATTCACAGCTGGCTGTCAATGGCACTTAGGAAGTTGGCAGGAGAGACAAAATCTAAAATAGGCGGAAGCATAGGGTCATTCATTACAAACATCACAAAGGATTCAAGTACATTTACAATTGAATTAATTCAGCTTTAATTAAGATAGAATGAGGATTTGTTAAGGTGATTACATCTATCTAATGTGGGCATGTGTAGGTTTATCAATTTAGAAAGTATGTAAATTGTGTTAAAGTCTGGGGGAAAGTAGAACATTTCAGCAGGGAACAGCAGAAATGTAAAACAGAATTCATGGGAAAGCCCAGTAGTGAAGCATATTGTGTCGGTACACTAACTGCTTGGACTATAGGTAGGCAGTCTGCTGCACAAATAGCCTCCAACATGACAAACTCTTGACCTGGGATAGCTCAGTTGCCAGTTATGAATGGTTTGTATCAACTGTCCTGTTTCTTGTAAAGAAGAGTTACATTGTTTTTGTAACCAAAATGGTAAAAGTAAGCAGGAATCACATGTATTTGCCAATGCAGCAATTTGAGACTAAAACAAATTTTTAGAGATAAGATAAATCATTCTTATACCTGCAGCAGCTGCAATGCTACAGTTAGTATTTACTTACAGCCAAGATGCTGCAGATTTTTGAGAAAGAGAGAGAACAAACATACATTTGTGTTTAGTGGTGTGTCTGCATGCAAAGAGGAGATCTTTTTCAATTGGCATATGTTCCTGGGAATTTGGAAGAATTCTACAACAGAACAAGTAAACTAATAAATTGGGCTGGTTGGGTCCTCGAGATCTCAAGTCCTGCAGGACAACAGGAAACAAGCTAGTAACTATATTGTGAGGTAGTTTTGTTAAAGCACCAAAGGGCTGTTACAGCCATAGATCTGCGCTCTAGCATTGGCCAGCACCTGACGGAGTGGTGGACAGAAATAATGGGGTAGGGTGGGGGGGATGGTGTATCTCACACACACTCTCACACACACACACACAATGAATGGAGCTTACAGTGGAAATGTTTTAATTGTTGCCCAAGCTCAATGTGGTGTGCAATTCACACTTACACATTCTTCCAAGATCTGCAAGGAAAATCATGAGGGACATTAACAAATAAGGGAATTAAAAACCCATAGGGATTTAAAAGATGCTTTGTACTACATCTTAAAATTATCAAAGTGCTTATTTGAAAAAAATGCAATTGAAGAGTAAGTACAGCTCTTTTAAATGATCAAAGTTTGCATGACGCACAGCTATTGGGAGATCTTCGAATTGCTTGGACACTGCTTTTTTTTAAGTTGAAAGACTGTAGGCCTTGGAGGCCATGAATGCAGATACAGCTGTTACCAATTTCACATCATCAGTTGGGTTTAAAGCCAGTTCAATGGTTGTGGGTTCAAGTCCCACTCCCGGAAACCAAGAACTGTGATTGTACTCGAAAGAGTTGCAATCTGTGACTGTTGATAACTCGAAAGAGTTTCAGAGGCTTGGGCACATAATCTGGACTGACACTTCAGTGTAGCACTGAGAGTCACACTGGACTACTTACTGTGCTGTTTTCTCTAATGAGATATTAAACTGTGGCTCCCAATGCCCTCTCAGATGAACATCAAAGTTCCCATTGTGCTACCCAAACAAGAGCTAGGGAATTCCCCTGGGCACAATTTTTTAAAAAAACAACCAGGTTAACTTTTGTATCATAGGCCCAGTTATCCAGTGCCCAATTGTGATCTATGAAGTAATGAAGTGGGTATGCTGAAATATTTATAGATACCATAAATGACTGCTTCCTTGCACAGTATCTCAGAGAAGATATTAGGGAAAACTACATACTCAATTACAAACTGGAGTTGTATCCACTGGAACTTAAAAGGTTAAGGGGTGGTTTGATCAAAGTTTTCAACACGTTAACCAGAACAGATAGGGTAGATAAAGGGAAACCATTTCCTCTAGTTGGCAAGTCTAGAACCAGTGACAGAGACTAAAAATTAGAGTCAGACCTAACAAGAGCAAAATTACAGAAAGGGTGGTAGAAGTTCAAAATTCTCTTCCACAAACATCAATTGACGCTAGATCAATTCACCAAGGCTCCTTCGACAACACCTTCCAAACCCGCGACCTCTACCACCTAGGACAAGGGCAGCAGACGCATGGGAACACCTCCACCTCCAAGTTCCACTCCAAGCCACTCACCATCCTGATTTGGAACTATATTGCCGTTCCTTCACTGTCACTAGGTCAAAATCCTGGAACTCCCTCCCCTACAGCACTGTGGGTGTACCTACGCTACATGGACTGCAGCGGTTCAAGGTGGCTCACCACCACATTCTCAAGGGCAATTAGGGATGGGCAATATAAATGCTGGCCTAGCCAGTGACATCCATTTTCAAGAAAGAGCTTTAAAAAAAAGCATCTGTTAATTTTAAGCATCTGTTAATTTTAAACCAGAGATTGGTAGACTTATGTTAACTGAAGGTAGTAAGGGATATGGTATGAAGACATGTATATGAAGTACAACAGCCATGATCTTACTGAATGACAGAACAGGCTGAAACGGCTAAATGGCTGACTCTTGTTCATGTGTTATGTTCTTAGCAGAGACCCCAATGTGGTTCAGACCTTAATGTGTGAAACAAATGGGCAACATTATTGACCAGTGTCATGAAGCTATTAATGTATATACTATTTTGGAAAATATTTTTCTTTTAAAAAGAGGTTTCATCTGCGGGTGTGTCTTAAGTGTGGATCGAAGCCAGCTAGTCTGGGTGCTTTGATGGGTACTAGTTTTGATACAGGAGAGAGATAATGTGCATTTGCATTTTTTGAATAGAACATTCAAGAAGTGGGGTGAAAACTGACGCCTATCTAGCAGCTACCAAGCAATATGTTTATATTACTAATAAAATTTGTATAATGAATGGGGTTTCATTGTTAAAAGTTAAAGTTCAAAGAGACTGGTGAGACAATGAGAATTTGAATTCAATCTGTGGTGGTAGGCATAACTTCAGTTTTTGGAGGTACAGGGCAGAGGCAATGTGAGATCAAAAGGCAGCTGTCAGCCTTCAACTGGCTCCACAGTGAAAATAACCTCATTTTGAATTCGGAAGGTGAAAATGCTTTGCCTGCTGTTTGGTTAAGTCTATGGGTTGCTGTTGCCTTAACGGAGATTAGTTTGGGAATTTATTAAAACTTATCATAGTAGTAATTTGTAGCCATGTGTATATATTTAACCTGTGTAAATTAATAAAATTTTAATTAATGTAAGAACTGATGGTCTGATTCCTGAGTTTGAGTCGCATCTCAAACATAACACTTAAAATCATAGGTTATGACAGTTGTTTATTCCCTCTGGGGTTTTTTAAAAATAACTCCACTTTACCAACTGCATCGTGCATAACACCAGCCAGGCTAAATCTGAAGAAAATGTCATTGTACTGCCAGATTACAAGAGAGCAAAAAGATCTGAACTAGAGGATCACTTCCATTGGGTTGGCAAAGGTATCATATTAGTTGTGGTTGTTGCAGTACAAATGAAAAATGTAATCCTTTTATGTAAAAAGAAACTATGTCCCTAGTTGCAAGAGGGATAGGATTTTTTAAATGGCTAACTGATCACATCCAAAGACACAACAAAAGTGGAAATCTTTCACCAGGTGCACTGTAAATAACTCCCACACAAATAGGGATAGATATCAGATTCAATTGCGAACAAAATCTGCTATCAAAGAACAACTAAGAAAAACATTGTGCTCGCAAATGGCAAGGCCTTTTTGTAGGAAAAAATCTATGGTAAGAGTCAGAGAGCCATTAAGAATTTTATTGGTTTGTTGAGGGATTCTGCAGGACAAATTTGGTTGCAATCCCAAATATGGTGATGTTTTAGTTGACTACTTTACATGAATATTCTTCACTGTTAATAAGGAGCTGATTTTTGAGGCTGACTTTTCAATACTGTTGCATAATGATCCTGCTAAAATTCAATGTATAGAAGGAAGGGTTTGTGGATACAGCTGTGCCTACAATTAGGGCAATTTAATCAGATCAGAATTCCCTGCTTAAATTTCATCTACCTAGTGTGCTGAAAGAAATGAAAGTCGTGTTATGCAAACCATTGATTCATACATCTTACAGCTCGCTGAGGTCCTGCATTGCTTCCATGATTGGAGAGATTGTCATATAGAACCAGGAAGCCATAAGCCCAATATTTTAGCTTCAGTTACAGGCTAAAAGGTAAGAGAAGACGTATTATCTAATCATCAAGGAATGCTGGGAAATTGCCTGCGTGATTTCTGAGCTCCTCATTAGCCTCAAATCTCACCATGTTGAAACTTTTGAAGAGGTTATCAAGTTGGTGGATGACGGAAGCCTTGTTGGTATTGTGGACCTAGTATTTTCAAAAATTCTTTGATAACATGCTGCACATAAGATTGCTAGGTAAGGTCATCTTTGGTGAGATTGGTGTCGAGATCTTAGCTTGGATAGCAAAGTGGTCACTTATTTTGAGACAGACAGTTGTTACTCATGATAAAAGCTCTGCAATGGCTTAGTCACTATTTAAATCCTTTAGTTACTTGTGCTTTTCATCATCTTTATTTCTGATCTGGATGAGGATATTGAGGCAGGCATAGGCAAGTTTATAAATAACACACAGATATGTATAGGAGTTGGGACTTTAGGTGCAGACAGTACTGGAGACACTGGAGTAATGAACCATGTATGGCAGATACCTTTGAATACGGACCAGCACAGTACAATGCATTTTGGCATGAGCAATTCCATGCAGGGGTGTACGTTCAAGGCTGTTGAGAAGAAGAATCTAGAGTTTGTATTTCATGAAATGCTGAGGTGTCCGGAGATGGTTGTGAAAGCAAACAGGATAATTAAATATGAAACTTCAAGTAAAATTCAAGTACAAACAAAGTTTTGACTTGGCAGCACCTAGAAATGCAGTACCGTTCCCATCTCGATAATTTTACATGGTGGGGCTATCAAGGCCCTGAAGAATGTTCTGAAGAGGACCACTTAATTGATTTCTAGCTATCAAGATGCATTTAGAGAACTGTTATTATTACTGTGTAAGCCATGGCTCAGTTGATAGCTTGTCTCTTAAGGACACGAGGAGGTCAGTCAAGCAGCACTGTTTTTCTCTTACCACCTGTTGGTAAACAGGTGTTTTGAATTAATTCTTTTCAGAATAAGCAGTGGCATATTTTCCCAACCCTTTGGTTCTCGTGTGATCCAATTTTACTAATAACCCCCTAGAGAACTCGAGTTAGGATTAATTCAGTTGGTTAGTTCATTTTTAAACGTTCAAGACCCACGAGAAACAGTGTTCACAACGTTCCACTCCACATTCACATAGAAAAGGGAGGGATAGAGGAAAGTAGCTTTAAGGTGCAAGAACCACAGAAAGACTGAATACTGGTTCATATGATTTCCACAGTCCCAAAGTCAGAGTCCAATGAGGAAGTCTTTCACAGAGGCATTCAATGGTCTGCTGGCTAGAGACCAGTGTTGTAAGATTTGCTTTTTCAGGTGGCGCTGATGCCACAAGCTGTAGTAGACATTCAGAGATGGCATCAGTTCTGTAGGCGAGGATACAAAATCTTCCAGTAGAGTCAGGTTAGATGGGCCAGTGCTCCCACCTGGACAAAGCTTACTTCTATGTGGCCTGCCAGTTGGATGTTAAACAGCTGCACAGCTCAAAGGTAATATTAAACTGCTTAAAAGGCCAGGGTCTTGAGTTACGTGACCTTCTTTCGCCACAGTGACTTCAACAAAGAATGTTTGTCCAGCGTCTGAAATTTGGCTTTGTTTTCAGCACTGATGATGCGTCAGCCATTATGGGTTGAAACGAATGCAATTCATGTTGAGGGTCTAGCATTTGGAAAGCTATTGTCTCAACAGACCCACGCACTCTGCTAGCAAGGTTAGCATAACAAATACAAATAACATTCCTGTAAGTCCTTTTGAAATTAGTCTGTACAGTCCCAGGTGGTCTTTTAAAGACTCCTTAGGCATAACGAGGGGTGACAGTCCCGAAACTGAAAAGATAATTCTTTTGTTCTGGAGACTGCTGGGGGATAATTTCCAGACAGAGGGTTAGTCATCTTAATTTTCTTTGTTCAGCCGAAAAGTCCAGTTTAAAAATAGGAAATAGCAATAATAGTAATGAAACTTTTAAATATATACAGGGTTGGGGTTTCCATTGTGTGTCGGAGGAACCCAACACCTCTGAGTCACAAGCTTCCGGGTTCAAGTCCAGGGCTTGAGCACAAAAGATCAATGTGAACACTCCAGTGCAGCGTGAGGCAGTACTACACTTTCAGAGGTGTCGGCAAATGAGATGTTAAACCGAGATCCCATCCGCCTTTTTGGGTGGTTTTAAAGATCCCATGGTACTATTTTGAAGAATAGCAGGGGAATTGTCCCCAGTGCCCTGATCAATATTTAGCCCTCAATCAACATCACAAAGCACAGATGATTTTGTCATCATATTTTGTTCTGGGAGTTTGCTGATCACAAATTAGCTGCCACATTTCCTACATTACAGCATGGCTATACGTCAAGAAGCATTTCATTGGCTGTAAAGTACTTCGAGATGTCTGATGGTCATGAAAAGTGCTGTATAAAAGCAAGTCTTCCTTTTTTTTGGACTGTGAATATCTATTATTGAGACACCTATATTTGAGATCAATAAATTAATAAGATTAGATTTTGCCCACGGTAGGCAGGAGAGAACCAGCAGACATCAGCTCCAGTTATGAAAATAGAGCTGTCTGGATGCTAGTTAGTTATTTCTACAGAGTTTTGACCTCTGGAATTAGTTGCCACGAGTTGCAATGTGTATGGATTTATTGTAGGCATTTATAAGAGGGTTGGATTATTTAATGTGACTGGAAGGTATTGAGCTATATGGATGGAATAGAGTAACTGGGACTGGTGATATCAGTCTCTGCTACCTCTTGAAACTTGCCTGATTACCTATGGGGATGAGTGGAGGTGAATGTGATTTCCCACAGTATTTTTCTTCACTAATTGACCCAAGTTCTTTTCTCCTTCAGTTTTTTTCGCCCCTATCAGGAGGCAAATGTGACCATGAAGCTCTGTGCAAGTTATGAACACGTCAGGATTAAGCAGGCTTGACGGACTAACCGACTCGCCATGGTTAACAATGCTATCGACCATCTCTGTGCCATTTCCACACTTCTGCTATCATTTCCACCCCTCCACCCCAGAACCATGAAAGGATTCCCCTCGTCTATTTCCACCCCATCATCCTCCACATTCAAAGCATCATTCCGTTATTTTTGCCACCTCCACCTTCAACAAACAACTTCTCCTCCCCTCCCAATAGCATTCCCAAAGGACCTTACCATGTGTAATACCCAGGTCCACTCCTCAGTCACCCCAACACCTCTCTCTTTCCTATGGCATCTTTTTAAGCAAATGTAGGAGATGTAACACCTGCCCTTTTACCTCCTGACTTCTTACTCTCCAAGACCCCAGACACTCCTTCCAGGTGAAATAGTGATTTACTTGTAATTCTTCCAATTTATTATGCTGTCTTTGTTACTCAGAATGCAGTCTTCGCTACACTGGGGAAACCAAAAGGAGATTGGGTGACCACTTTTCAGAGCACCTTCGTTCAAGTGTCACAAGACAGACTGGTCAGAAAACTAAAAGCTCATGGAATCCAAGGGGAAGCTGGATACAAAATTGGCTTAGTGGCAAGCAGCAATGGCTCACAGGTATTTTTGTGACTGACCACAAGACCATAAAACATAGGAGAAGAAGTAGGCCATTCAGCCCATTGAGCCTGCTCTGCCATTCAATGACATCGTGGCTGATCTGATAATCCTCAACTCCACTTTCCTGCCTTTTCCCCATAACCATTGATTCCCTTACTGATTAAAAATCTGTCTATCTCAGCCTTGAATATACTTAACAACCCAGCTTCTACAGCCCTCTGCAGTAAAGAATTCCACAGATTCACTATCCTCTGAGAGAAGAAATTCCTCCTCATCTCTGTCTTAAATGGGCACCCCCTTACTCAGATTATGTTCTCTGGACCTAGACTGTTCCACAAGGGAAACAACCTCTCAGCATCTACCCTGTCAAGTCCCCTAAGAAGCTTATATGTTTCAATAAGGTTGCATCTCATTCTTCTAAACTCCAATGAATACAAGTCCAACCTACTCAACCTCTCCTCATAAGAAAATCCCTCCATACCCGGGATCAACCTAGTGAACCTTCTCTAAGCTGCCTCCAATGCCAGTATATCTTTCCTTAGATAAGGGGACCAAAACTGTTCACGGTATTCTAGGTGTCTTCTGGAAGGCTGTTTCCAGTACGATTCTGCAGGATTCGGTACTCAGTTGCTTTCTGTTTGCGATTTAGACTTAAATGTAATGGGTGTAATTAAGAAGCTTGCAGAAGATACAAACATTTGCCGAGTGGTTGATGGTGAGGACAAAAACTGTAGATTGCAAGAAGATATCTATGGAAAAATTGGTTGGGCAGAAAAGTGGTAAATGGATTTCAAACCAGAGAAGTGTGAAGTAATGCATTTAGGGGGCAAACAAGGTAAGGCAATGCATGATAAATGGTAGGATACTAAGAAATGCAGAGGAACAGGGTGACCTTGGAGTGCTCGTCCATAAATCCCTGAAGGTAGCAGGGCAGATTGATCAGGCAGTTAAGAAGGCATACAGGATAATTTATTTATTGGTCAAAGCATTGACGAGAAGAGCAGGGAGTTTATGCTAGAACTGTACAAAATACAAATTAAACCACAGCTCAAATAAGGTGTACGATTCTGTCCACCATATTAAGGAAAGAATGTGATTATACTGAAGGGGGTACAGAGGAGATTTACAAGGATGTTGCCTGGAACGGGAAACTTTAGCTATGAAGGAAGATTTGATAGGCTAGGGTAGTTTTCTTTGGAACAGAGGAAGCTACGGGAAGATTTAACTGAGGTGCATTACATTGAGGGTCCTAAGTAGGATGGAGAGGAAGGACCGATTCCAGTTAGCAGTGAGGTCAATAACCAGGAAACACAGATTTAAAGTACTGGTAGAAAGAATAAAGGGGAATCGAGGAGAAATATTGTCACCCAGAAGGCGGTGGGGATCTGAAATTCATTCTCTGAAAGGGTAGTATAGGCAGAAGCCCTCGTGACATGTCAAAAAAAAACACAATGTGCATTTGAAGTGTTTTAACCAACACATATGGAAAGTGGGACTCAGTCGGGTAGTTCTTTCTCAGCCGGCATGAACACAATATACCGAATGGCCTCCTTTGGCGGTAAATTTTCTATGTTTCTGTATTTTCTATCTTTAACTTTTTTAGGTCTGAGAAAAGACCAGAGACCTGAAACGTTAACTCAGTTTCTTTCTTCACAAATACTGCCCTGGCCTGCTAAATGCCATTTCCTCTCTTTCTTTTGGAGGATCCTTTCTTTGTGCATCACTCACACTATGGCTTTAAATTTCTTGATGTACATTCACATTTCAAACATTTTGTTCTGGGTATTTTCACTCTAGGGTAAGGATTACAAGGCTGTAATGAGGTGTTCGTGTACTGTTGTGGGTGCATGCAGAGAGCAAAACATACACATACAGCGACTGCTATTTGCTCTTTTTTTTAAAAAAGCACAGCACCATCTACCAAAAAGGTCTGCTTCCCTTGTATGATGTCAGCTCTGAATGTCAGTCAGAAATGATAGCTGTGTACTGAAGTGACCTCCCACAGCAGCATAAAGGTTCAAGGTGGAATTAATGTCTATTGCTCTCTGCTGGTAACCAATTGAGTGAACTGGCAGCGGTTGTTCAATTCCACCAGGAGCTTTCTGGATCACTAGCATCAATGATATACAGTGAAGTGTTCTTATTGCCTGGATTCTGTCGACATCACATTCTTTGGATGTTTGTTTGAAATGTAAGGGGTTGACTTCAAAATATGGTGCTGAAGATGCCAACTGGAACAAGGACTGATATTTCATATCTCTAGCCATTGTGGCTGTCGAAAGCACAGAACAGCAACAGGCTTAACTGTGAGAATAGATATTGATAGTTGTGTTCATTATACTGCAATGTCATTACTACGAAGTGCAAAAATAAGAATTCTTCAGAGGCATAGTGAGAGTGTGTTGGAAAAAGAGCACGCAGAGTGGTAGTATGTAAATTTAATTCATAAAGTTGCTAGCTCAAGACTTCATACACACAATGAGGAAAGGAACATTGAATGGGAAGTCAGCTGTAGGTTATCTCAATGGCTTCCTACTGGCCAAATTACAAGAGCAATTGGCAGAGGAAGGGGGCCCTCAGCACTAGCTTGGAGAAGGAATGAAAATTAAGAACTTTAAATAAACAGGAAAGCTATGCAGCCAATTTGCACATAGCAAGGTCCCACAAATATCAATGTGATAATGACCAGATAATTTGCTTTAAGATGTAGGCTGAGAGGTAGATATTGGCCAGAATACTGAGAACTCACCTGCTCCTCTTTGTAGTAGTACTGTGGGGTTGTCTACGTCCACCTGAGACAGAAGATTCAGTTTGATGTCACATTCAAAGGACGTTACCAATAAACAGTGAAGCATTTCTTCAGTACTGGACTGGATGAGCATCAGCCTAGACTGTGTGTTCAAGTCTCTCGGGTGGGACTTAACTCCGAAACCTTCTGACTCGGAAACAAGAAAGCTAGCACAATATGAACAGAGCTGGCTGATAAAGGGAGCAGTTTTCTAATTGGAAACTGCTTTGGACCTCCGGGACAAGGTGAGCAGGTGGGAGCAGTCTGACTAGACAAAAAGGGCTGTGGGATATCGTGATGTGCTAATCGTGAGGGTTTTAACATCTCACAAATTGAATGGACAGACCAAGGAAAACCTAAAAAGGAGGAATGAAATACAAATACACTAACGGGAAAGTAAAGGGTGGTTTCTTTATACAATATTTCAACAGGCTGTTGGAGCAGAGGCTGTGGTGAACTTATTGTTTTTAGTAATCTATCAAAGCTAATGACTAACCCTGGAGGTTGGAAAGCACATGGATCATTGTATTAGCAGATTTGATATTTTTACAGCCATTATGGTGGTGCAGGACCACAAGATCAAAGGGAATTGGAAAAATATCAGAGTTAAAACTCTAACATAAGGAAATGGAATGCATTTAACTCTATTATGCAGGATGCAGAAAGGATAAAATTGCTTTAAAAGCAGAGCAAGAGCTCGACTACGTAGGTTTAATAAGGAAAAATCTAACGACACTCTAAAAGAGAGGGGACAAAAAATATGAGGATTGGAATTACTACGAAAGGTAATAAGAATATTCAAAAAAGAGAGACGTCACTGAAGCTTTTTGTCTTGCACTCATCAGGACAAATACAAGAATACCAAATTTCAAACAATCACACATTTTGTACTACAGGAGGAAAGGGTGCTGATTAGTTGACACTTCCTTCTTTTCTGCAATATTGAAGCTCTGTACTACCAAGTGACTGTTTATTATGAAAAAAAATCAGGAAAGGAAAGATAAATTACAGGCAGCTGCGGAGCAGCTCAAAAGAGTTTTACAACCAGCAAGATTAGCAGATCCATTAAAAAGATAAATTTTGTACAACTGATAAGAATATGTCAGGTATATTAAATTAATCCTTCACAGCAGCTTTCACAAGAGTTATGTAGACTAGGTTAAGTTATATTAAATGCCGCTAGACAATTTATAGTATGTACATTCAGTCAACAATATAGGTGCGTTAGAAAGAGATCGAGGATGAGCAAACAGGGCGATTGCAGGTTTAAGGGGACTGAATGAGGCAAAGCTGTGACTATATCCACTTTTAGTGTGGAAGGACTGGCTGGCAGGACATACAATACAGATATTCAGAGATGAATAGTTTGACTTCCATCTTACCAGTACCTTTCGTTATTTGAACATAGAAACGCAGCACAAATGACAAAACCTGAGCAATGCTAGAGATCAGAAAACCTTTCCTTGATGAGGTAGGAGTTATGTGGAACAAATTCCAAGAAAAGGCAATTTATTTTGCATCAAATAGTAGCTTTAAAAGGGTCTGGATTCTGAACTGTCAACCATATATCTTAAAAGATTAGATGTTTAATAACATTTCTTTACTCTCTCCCCCAAATTTAAATGCAGGAAAGAACATAAACCCTGGCTTAACAGCATGAGAGTATAGCATGGATTGGGATGAACAAAAAACTTGCATGGCCATACTGGCAAGAGGCCAGGGATATCTAACTCCTAGGCTTTGTTTTATTTTTTCTATTTGGACTCCACTTGAGCCTGCTGTCAAAGAGAATGGTCAGTGGTTGGAAGCAGGAATCACATGGCGACAGATCATCACTGGGGATCCAAAGAAACAGTCCCCAGCATAAGGTGAATTAAAGTGAGGGTGACCATGGCAATGAAGTGAAGAGATGGGCCCAGGGGTTCCTTATGGAACTCAGAAGAGCAATATAGCTTTCCCTGAACCCACAAGAAAACCTATCTCCTTACCTGGGCCACTTCTGGTCCAAGATTGATGTTGCAGTGGCAATGTGGCTTGTGTGACCCAGAGTTAAAATAGCTTCAGGCTTTGCATGAAGGCACTGGACCCCAACTTTGGCATATTTGAGGCTCTCATCTGTCACCATGCATGCATTTGGAATTGAGCGAAATGCAAGCACAATGAAAAAAAAGTGAGTAACCCACAACCCCAAATCCTGAAGTAATGGACATAATTTTTCAATGAATAAGCGTATATAGAAATATCTTGAACTTTTGGCAGATGGCTGTGGAAAAAGTCCTTTAAAAGCTCATATTTCAAAATAAATGCGGAAAAATGTCAATTATTAATAGAACTTTGCGAAGTTCAAACAGCATCCTTAGAGCAAGAGAAAAACAAAAGGTTCTTGTAAATGTAAGTGTTTTCAGTTGCCAAATATAATCCTTCAAAGTAATTAAATAAATTACTGCATTGTCTGGCAGATAAAGAATATTGGGAGTCTTCCTGAGGAATGCCATGTTTATTGAAGAATACTGCCTTGTAGAGTGAGATAAGGTGAAGAAACAAATGACAAGTCTTCCCTATGGCCTAGATCAACAAATTGGTATCTGTTCATGACAGGTTCTTGACATTCTCAAGAGTGAATGACACCTAAAAGTGAATCGTCACAACAATAAATGGATTAGCTTAGTTGATCAAACTAGCAAATGTTGAAAAAGGGATTTAAAAAAAAAACAAGGACAAGGTGCATTCCAAACCACAGGACATTTTGGAACCAACCCAAAGATAAACCTTTCAGAAAACCTGGAAAGTTGTCAGAGCTTATGAAGCAACTCTTCCAAAACAGAAATGTTTGTAGTTGGAAGGAATACAGGTTGGAAGGTTAAGAAAGTTTAATCTGAATTTCAAATGTGTAATCTGTTATGCAACAGTTAAAACTATGGATACAGAGAAATAAATCATGACTGCGTAACCAAAGACTAAAATAGGTGGAAGCTTGGATATAGTGGGACATGAAAAAGACAACCAAAGGGGGAACATCTACTGTGGTGAGCAAGGAACATCCCTGTATTTCAGAGTTGTGAAACTGTGAACTATAACAAGGAATCTGACTGTAAATTAACTTTGGCCATCTTACATTGATTTTGTAAATTAAGCATAACAGTTATATGTAAAGGAAAGCTAACTATGGCTGAGCAATTGCAATACACTTCACTCTGTGCCTCCAACCATTTAAATTAAGTTAATAATATCCACCTACATATTAAGTGTACCTCTTAATTCTGAGACACGTGATGGTATTATTTGCGTTATCATGGATATACTCATTTCTGTGTCTAAGTCATGACAAGCTCAAGCCATAGTGTATCGTGCCCTAAAGGGGTTACCTTGGCTTCCGTAATGGTAGAGAAACTTTAGATAACAAAATATAGTTCAGGTATGCACTAAAACATGTGGTATGTCGCAGTACTTAGACTGGAGGGGTTACATTTTCAGCCAGATTTCTGATGTAAAAGTGGGTTTTGGGGATTTACCATTCATCTGATGCTGTTTAACTATTTTTCTTTACTTGGGCTGTGGATTTACCATCCGCAGCAATACCAAAAGGTCAAGCTTGCATGCTAGGTGCAAAATCTGTCGAAGTGTAGTGGGCTTGAATTCAGCACTAGTTAAAATGTGCTATTTAGGTCTGTTTGCTGACCTATTTTCAACCTGTGTCTCTGCCAAAATAAAACATTGTTCAGAAAGAAAATCAATTGAGGAAAAAACATAGAGAATAAGGGTTTATTTTTGCTTGACCTATTCCTTTCTTGCCTTCTCACAAGACATATAATGTTCAGCCAAAGAGAGGAGGTCAACCTGTACTTCTCACCTTTTTGTCAGCCATGACTTAATGAGCAGCGCTATCACCTCAGGGTCAGAAATTTCCAAATTCAAGTTCCACGTCAGGACTTGAGCACAAAAATCAGGGCTGACACTCCAGTGCAGGACTGGGGGAATGCTGAACTGTCAGAGGTGCCATCTTTTGGATGACGGCATTGTCTACCCTCTCAGATGGCCATTAAAAAATCCCATGGTGTTATTTTGAAAAAAAGAGTAGAGAATTATCCTCATTGTCCTGGCCAATACATTCAGTCCCTCCGCTACATTTGAGTTCTATGGCTTATTTAGCCCTATCCTCATACATGAAGTAATGACGAATTACTAAAATCTGCAACAATTTTATGATAGGGTGAGGTATGATTTCAGTTATTGCTGGCTATGGCTCAGTTGTTAGCACTTTCTGGGCTCAAGTAACACTCCAGGGGCTACATTTAAAGTATTTCATTGGTTGCAAAGTGCTTCAAGATATCTGGTGGCTGTGAAGGTGCTAGATCTGTGAAGATCTTTCTTTCATTGAAGCTGTTTTTTTTGAGCTGCTCAAATCTAAAATAATTTTCTTTCTCTTCCATATTCTCTTGTTTAAATTATTTTCCTTTAAATGGATAAATGACTGGACTGATAAAATAGCTGCCATTGACCACATGATGGTAGATCTGGAAGTTTCTGAGCAGTTTAAAAATGGACAAAGGCTAACACATCAAACCCCTGCAATGTAACACTCCTTGCATTGTAGAAACATTCCAGCCAAGCCAACACAAATAATAGTAGATGAGATGTCTGCACCAGCCAGCCATGGACAAAGGCAGAGATATTTATGACTCCTCATCTTCGACAGTGTGCTAATGGTTCAGTTACCTCCTCAAAACACAAGGGTTTTAACAATGGGCCTTGTTAGCTGAATAGCTCGACCTGAAACCACCGTGTCATATGACTGAGACTTGAGCTGTTTGAATTGCTTTAAGTAAACAGCTTTTGGGTTTTATCATCAGTTGCTGTTTAACCTCAGAAGGGAAACAAGACTCCAGGCTCTGTCTGCCACTTACCACCGAACAGAGCAGCAACAGAACCAGGGTTCTGTCCATGTTTTAAATTACCTGGCCCTCATCTATACCGTGTACCCCTGGAACATCTGAACTTCTGTATCTGTGCTGGAAGATTAATTCATCTCTATGTGCCTTCCTCCATCGTGGAAGCCATCACTTCTGTTAAAGTGGATCATCCTGCAACAATTTCAGCCAACTAACCACTGAAGGAATGCACCACTGGACTTTTTAATTCTGGACCCTGGACTCAACATGAAACCATAATTCTTATTTTTACCATGGTCTTTGCCCTGAACCACTTTCTTTCCCTTATCCCTCTTTTATTGTATGGATGCAAAAAGCCCTTCCCGCGTTGTGTGTGTGAAATAAACTACCTCTTTTATTTTACTTCATCTCAAGTTTGCTGCGGGGTTATTAATAGAGAATCAGATCACTCTACTGAAGGGCAAAATATGCCACCACTCAAAGGAGGAAATCAAAAATACCTTTCTGTTTACAGATGGGTAGTGAGTGGAGAAATCAAGGCTGTTCTAAATTAAACTCCCTCCTGTCCATAACCATATGCTATGACAGAATTAAAAGCCACATAATGCAAAATCAGAAGAAAATGACATATCTTCAAGTTTGTTGTCTACTCATTTTTGTGTGTAGCTATTGCATTTTCTGGAATGTTCACTTACATATGTTACCTTTCTATCCTCAGCACCCTGCTGCAATAAATATATAAATATGAAGATGTATTGAGTTTCATCAACTTAAAATATTATTTTCTCCATGCAAATACTGCAAATGTTCAATGGTAGACATGGTAGCTAAATTTGTGGATGACACAAAGAAAAAGGAAAGTATGTTGTGAAGAGGACATGAGGTGGTTATAGATGGATATAGGTGGGTTGAGTGGGCAAAGATCTGGCAAATGGAGTTTAATGTGGGAAAATGTGAAGTTGTTCACTTTGGCAGGAGGAACAAAAACAGAGTATTACTTAAATGGAGAACAGCTGCATAATTCTGAGGTGCAGAGGGATCTAGGTGTTCTAGTACATGAGTCACAAAAAGCTAGTATGCAGGTACAGCTAGTAATTAAGAAGGCTAATGGAATGCTATCCTTTATTACGAGAGGGATTGAACATAAAAGTACAGATGTTATGCGTCAGTTATACAGGGCATTGGTGAGACTGCACCTCGAATAGTGTGCGCAGTTTTGGTCCCCTTATTTAAGGAAGGATGTAAATGCATTGGAGGCGATTCAAAGGAGGTTTACTAGATTGGTACCTGGAATGAGTGGGTTGTCTTATGAGGAAAGGTTGGACAGACTGGGCTTGTTTCCACTGGAGTTTAGAAGAGTGAGGGGTGATTGGATTGAAATATACAAGATCCTGAACAGCCTTGACAAGGCAGACGTCGAAAGGATGTTTCGTCTTGTGGACGAGTCCAGAACTAGGGGGCACAGTTTTTAAATTAGGGGTCATCCTTTTAGGACAGTGACAATGAGAATTTTTTTCTGAGGGTTGTGCAACTTTGAAATTCTCTGCCTCAGGAGGTGGTGGAGGCGGGGCCATTGAATATTTTTAAGGCAGAGGTAGATAGATTCTTGAATAAAAGCAAAATACTGCGGATGCTGGAAATCTAGAACAAAAACAAAATTACCTGGAAAAACTCAGCAGGAGATAGATTCTTGTTAGGCAAGGGAATCAAAGCTTATCGGGGTTAGATAGGAATGTGGAAATCGAAACTCAAGATGACCAGCCATGATCTTATTGAATGGCGGAGCAGGCTCAAGAGGCTGAATCGTCTTCTCCTGTTCCTATTTCTTATGTTCTTATGTATCGGAAAATATGCTAAGGGATTCACAATGTGCACCGATTGTTGTTGGAGCTGATTTCAATTATTATTGAGAGAGTAGAATGCTTCTACATACACAAGGATGGAAGGTATTTTGATTTAACTGACACATTTTGATATAATTAATATATCCTATATGCATCCACACAACTCCTTTTAATCTTGTGCTAAAATAAAATCATAGCCAGAGTTATGGACAACATGGACAAAAGAGCTGAATTCCAGAGGTGAGGTGAAAGTGACTACCCTTTACATCAAGGCAACATTTGACCGAGTGTGACATCAAGGAGCCCAGGCAAAACTGGAGTCAATGGGAATCGGGGGGAAACTCTCTGCTGGTTGGAGTCATACCTAGCACAAAGGAAGATGGTTGCGGTTGTTGAAGGTTAATCATCTCTGTTCCAGGATATCACTGCAGGAGTTCCTCAGGTTAGTGTCCTAGGCCAAACCATCTTTAACTGCTTCATTAGTGACCTTACTTCCATCATCAGGTCAGAAGTAGGGATGTTCAGCACCATTCACATCTCCACAGATACTGAAGCAGTCCATGTCCAAATGCAGCAGACCTGGACAATATTCCGGCTTGGGCTGACAAGTGGCAAGTAACATTCGTGGCACACAAACGGCAGGCAATGTCCATCTCCAACAAGAGAGAATCTAACCGTCACCCTTTGACATTCAATGGCATTACCAACGCTGAATCCCCCAATATCAACGTTTCTGGGGGGGTGGGGGGGGGGAAACGGACTGGACTAACTATATAAATGCAGTGGCTACAAAAGCCAGTAAGAGGAAAGGAATCCTGCGCCAAGTAACTCACCTCCTGACTCCCCAAAACCTGTCCACCATCTACAAGGCACATGTCAAGGGTGTGATGGAATACTCTTCACTTACCTGGATGAATGCAGGCTCCAACAACATTCAAAAAGCTTGACACCATCCAGGACAATGCAGCCCACTTGATTGGCATCCCTTCCACAAACATTCACATGCTCCACCATTGAAGGACAGTGGCAACAGTGTGTACTATCTGCAAGGTGTGCTGCAGAAACTCACCAAGTCTCCTTTGGCAGCACCTTCCAAACCCAAGACAACTACCACCTAGAAAAACAAGGGCAGCAGATGCATGAGAACACCACCACCTGGAAGTTCCCCTCCAAGCCACTCACCATCCTGACTTGGAGATACATTACTGTTCCTTCACTGTCGCTGGGTCAAAATCCTGGAACTCCCTCCCTAACAGCAGCGTGGGTATAACTATACAGCGACTGCAGTGTTTCAAGATGACAGCTCAGCACCAGCTTCTCAAGAGCAATTAGGAATGGGCAATAAATGCTGGCCTAGACAGCAAAGCCCACATCCCGTAAATTAATTGAAAAAAAAGCTGTAGCAATGGCTTCTTGTTCCTGCTCCCACTCACCCTCCCACCACAACCCCCATCTCCATATTATAAGGATCAATGCTTGACCCCACTGCCACCCCCACAGCCTCCCCATCTATCCCAAAACCTCCAGCAGAGCATCCTTAGTGCAATTGGGAAAAAAGAGTATTTTATAAATTTGAGACAGTAGAGTTATATTCATATCAGGGAATGCTGCCCCATCAAACAGCAGTCACAAAGGCACACAATGAATTTGAGTAACATCATGCAATCAAAACAGTGCTTGTATATGTTTAACTGAGCCGCAGTTTCAATTTTTTTCTCTCTTCAGCAATGGTGGAGCAGCACGGCACAACCTATAACCCAGGTTATTTTGCTTCTGACAATATTCTGCATCAAAGTAACATCTCTGCCTATCACCAGCATGGCTATATACATCACAGGGAGTGTACTTTGTGAGGCTGAAGAGAAAGCACAAAGTGAATCATATAGAAGAGCAACAAGTGATGTTGGATGTTGTTCAGGGTCACCGAGGTGCTGGCTGGAAGTCCGGCATCTTCTGCTGCAGCAGTCAGGGTCAGTTCAAAGTTTAGATGCCCTGCTTACAAGCAGAGATTGCTTTCAGACCAGTGCCATCTGCCTACATCACATGCATCAATAAAAAATACTGAAAGGTCTTTGGGAGAAATCCATGATACAGCCTTCACTGAAGCCTTCCAATTTACATGCAGCAAGATCCCATGATCAACAAATGAAATAACTGACCAGATTTTGCTAATATTGAATGTGCAAAAAATGCTAACCAGAACATAAGTAATTATTATGCCTACCTGAACTAATGAACAGGGCCCTGGTTTAATACCCTCTCGGAGAGATGGCATCTCTGACAATGCAACCCTCCCTCAGTCCTGTGTCGAAATGACAACATAAATTGTGAGCTCAAGTTCTGGAGTAGGGATTAGGCCTAAATCTTCCAACTCAGAAACAAGTGTTCACCAACTAAGTCTTGTAAGCATTTAGCTGAAACATATATACTTGGAAGTCAAATAACTTTTAATGAGGCACTCTCAGAGCTCAGAGCTGCACAAAGCTTTCTTCACAGATAGCAACTGGACATGTTGAAGGAGTGGTCAGCAGCAGCAAGATGCCTGTAGTATTCATGGATTCAGTGGCTAAATCAAAAGACAATGCCATTAAGTGTCCCTGCAAGACTGTAGGTACGGCTGTTCAGCACTGCTTGCCTTCTGCTATAACTGCACTTGATGTTGCTGACTCAAATTCAGGGCCATCAAATACACAACACAAAGGGCACCAGCTATCTCAGCAAGAAAATCCCTGTAGTTAGCTGGAAACATCATAGGAAGTCACACCAACACAATCATATCACATAATTCATTTGATTTCAACATTGTACAAAATATTTGTGTATCGTTAGGTATGAAAAACACTGAAAAAGGTAGTATTGCTGAGGAACCACATAGCCAGATGATTTGTTTAATAACCTTCTGCATCCTTTGTGCTGTTTCCTACAGAAATCTGTGCCTCCCCTCCTCCTGTCCCAATATTTGTAGCAAAGCCCTTAGCTGCCTTAGCCCTGCACTAAGAACCATGAACATCTCCAGCTTTTCCCTTTACTTAAAAGCAGTCTAAAAACCTGTTGCCTAGTTGAGGCAAGTTTTCAGGCCCGTGCTCAGGGTTTCATGCCATGGCCAATGGCAGAGCCAGTGGATTTTCAGCAGTCATGCTGGAAGAGCTAGGACCTTGAGGGGCAATGGCCGCTTACAGGAAGAGGATCCTTTGAGAAGAGGACTTGTGTTTCCTTTAAGCACATGAGAAAGGCAACAGGAAACCATCTCGTGTATTCTTTTCCCTAGTCATATTGCTCACTAAAATTGAAAATAGGAGGCTCTTACAAGCAGCTAAAAAGGAAAGCACATGATTGCGAGGCATGGAGAAATGAGCAGAACACCTGCCCTTAGACAGGCCCAAACTCCATGCCAATGCCTTGCTCCCTGTTCTTTTTTACTTTTCTGTGTAAAAGGTTGAAGATGAAGCAAGTTCCAGTTAAGTATCTGTTATATGTTAATTACTTCAACAAAGCCTGATGCACATCTTCAACAGTCAAGTTTTCCCTCATATAATTATCATGGTGTGTGGTAATTAAGGAAAGAAATTTGCGATGCAGTTCCTCATACAGTAATAAAACTGATATTACTGCTATCTGATCTACAAACAGTGCAAATATTCTTTACAAGGAAAGTAATTTCCAGGGTCATAAAAGCCGAGCGAATTCCACTATTTCAAAATATACATGCTCACTGGAGGAAATGATTTTTTGGGGGATCAAACAGCTCCCTTTTTCCATACTCTTATGTTTTTTTTTAATATGTCTCATGTCTTTTTCCATTACTTCCCATTTCATTTATTTCTTCATCTATCTCTCAATCATATATTTTATTCTGTTCTGTAGTATCCAAGCTCTTATCCCTGTCCTTGCCAACATCCAGAGGCTCCTGCAATCATGCCACAGCTTTCTGTCCATCACCAGGATTTATTTTCATGATGTCATAACTCAGCTATCTTCAACATCCAGCTGCACGATATGTCAAAAAACATATCCTTGCTCGTCTTCCTGCTCTTTCCATTCCAAATATCCCAGTGATGCTTTCAGTTTTCCATTCACAAACTCAGAGCCTTATCCTTCTCCGTCTGTCGCTTCTATCCTCATTGTAATTTCCTCTCAGGAGAAAATTTGCAAAGCTTCTTGGCTCTGGAGATGCAAAGAGCTGGAGAGATTCCATGATAGCTCAGAAAGCACATGGGCTGTAGAAAGACTAAGCTCGATGGCTGAACAGCAATTCCACTTTACTTGCTTATTTTGATTTGAATAGTGCGTTAGCTTCAGATACGCCCGTCAACACAGGCAGATGCATGTAGCTGTCGCTATTCTGAAAGTAGCAATAGCTGGTTCCCTCACTGTTATTGTGTATTATCTTACCTATAAAGGTTCATTTTTCCTCATTTATTCGGGCTAGAAATGATCAACTACAAAACTAATCAACAACAGAAACTTGATTTCAGATTTCCAATACACAAGACCTCATTACAATTAAATCATGCTCTGTTTTGCTATTTTTTTTAAAGAATCGAGCAAGTTTACTGCTAATTTACTTTTGAGCTGTGTATCTATCCATTCATTCACAGGCCTACACCCAATTAAACATAGCCATGAACATGCAGCACCATTGATATTTTAATGCAAAGCAATTTTTTTTCAGTCTTTCATGGAATGTGAGTACTGTTGACAAGGCCAACATTTGTTGTTCATCCCTAATTGCCCTTGAAAAGATGGTTCCTTTATTGAACTGCTTCAGTTCATCTAATGTAAGTGCACCCACAGTGCTGTTAATATCAGGATTTTGGTGAATGGGGCGCATACCAAGCAGGCTGATTTTTCCTGGATGGTGTCAAGCTTCTTGAGTGTTGGAGCTGCACCCATCCAGGCAAGTAGAAAGTATTGCATCATATTCCTGACTTGTGCCTAGTAGATGGTGAACAGGCTTTGGATGGGACAGATTACACAAATAGTTAGAAAAATATAGATATTAGGTAGAATTCTCATAATTAGGACATTATACTTTAGAATTGAGAAAATGGTTACAGGTTAACAGATAGCCAGCCTACCCAGAAGCCATCTCACACACATACATGGGCAGCACTGAACTTAATTAAAAACAGCTCTGATTTTAATTAGAAAGAGACATAACTTCATAATGGTAGCATACACTGGAATTCACTAGCACTTTTAGAAATAGCTTGTAAAGGACTACCTTTTCACAATTTAAATACCCTATTCACTCCCAAAGGAATGTTAAAAAAGGTGATAACACACATTAATAATGGTTCAGTCTAGGATTGGCATCATTACCTCTTAAGAAGCCATGCTTCAAACTTAGCTCAGCGCATCATGAAAGACTACTAGGCTTCTAAATGTCAGAATTGAGCATGACTCTGGTACCTGGTACAAATGCTGTAAGAATGTCGCTTTCACTAAGCTTGGAGGGAAAGCAACTTTAAAAATCACCATTTTTGAGTTAAAAGTTTAAAATCACTTTATGGAAATATAGGAGCAAGTGAAATTAATTAGGATTGATATTAAAACATATTATAAGCACACACTGACCAGATGTATGCTCACAATATCCATATAAGATTATCCTCAACAATTAAATGACAGTGAATTCTAAGGGATAATTAAGGGATAAGGGATAATTAAGATTAAATTAATGAAGGAGGCAGCACTCATAGCTGCTAGAGATGATGCAAGTTAATTTAGAAGAATATGAAGATACAAGCTTTTCTCCAGAAAATCAGAAGTATTGTAGAAGAGTTTAAGAAGTATTGAGAACCATCCAATGCTTCTCAGGTTGTCAAAGAGCTGGACATTTTGAAACAGACAGCTTTTTCTGTCCTTCTGTTCAGGCAACTGAAACACTTGGGAATTTGCTTTAAATATTTGATGGGAGATTTTAACCTGTAGCATTGTACTGGATTCTTTATTAGAACTATTACTATGTTTTCCATTTCTACGGTCCTTAACGTTGCACTGTACTTACCCATTCTAAAGTGTATTGCATGATAAACGGTTCTTTAATCAACTTGTAAATAAGTTAGTAAAATATAACATCTCATGGAGTTTTCTGTATACAGCTTGAGAACCCACCTCTCTATTTTCTGAAAGTGGGAAAATACAATTTTTTGAAGGGAGACCCTCAAACCCTTATGATATCTCGGTAATTATAACCTAGCTGATAATTATTTATAAGGCTATCTGGGAGAAGGTAATATCGCTTAATAATTCTCTTCTTTGGGGAAGAGGTAGTTCACTTGTTCAGACCCAAAACAGGTCTCTGTGGGAAGAGAGGGTGATTATTGGGGGGAGTGCTCCCAATAGGGTTATCATCCACTTCATGGGAAGTCAGGAGGTGAGTTACTTGCCACGTCATTCTCAGCCTTTGATCTGCTCTTATAGCCACAGTATTTATATGGCTAGTCCAGTTAGGTTTCTGTCCAATGGTAACCCCCAGGATATTGATGGTGGGAGGTTCAGCAATGATAATCCATTAAATGGCAAGGGGAGATGGTTAGATTCTCTTTTGTTGGACATTATCATTGCCTGGTACTTGTGTGGCATGAATGTTACTTGCCATTTATCAGCACAAGCCTGAATGTTGCTGCATTTGGACACAGGCTACTTCAGTATCTGAAGATTCACAAATGCTACTCAACATTGTCATCAGCAAACATCGCACTTCTGACCTTATGATAGAGGGAAGGTTATTGATGAAGATAGTTGGACCTGGGACACACCACTGAGGGATTCCTGAAGTGATGTCATGGGGCTGAGATGAATGGTCTCCAGCAACCACAATCATCTTCTTTTGTGCTAGGTATGACTCCAACCAGTGGAGAGTGTTCCCAGATTCCAACTGACTTCAATTTTGCAAGGGCTCCTTGATGCCCCAAATGATTAAATGTGGCTTTGATGTCAAGGGCAGTCACTCTCACCTCTCCTTTGAGTTCAGCTCTATTGTCCATGTTTGAACCAAGGTCCTAATTAAGTCAGGAAATGAGTGGCCCATGTAGAAACCAAACTGTGCATCACTGAGCAGTTTATTGCTTTATAAGTACTTGATAGCACTGTCTACAACACCTCCATCACTTTGTAGATACCTAAGAGGAGACTGATGGGGACAGTAATTGGCTGAGTTGGATTTGTCCTCCTTTTTGTGGACATGACATACATGGGCGACTTTCCACATTGTAGATGTGCTGTTGCTGGACTGAACAGCTGCACCAAAACTGGGTGTGTCTTTTTTATTATAAAAGGGTAAACTTTTATCTGACTGAAATTCTGCTGTAATTATCGTTTGGTTTTAATTCAATTTGCAGCAACACAGCTATAGTACCAATTAGCAGCTTTACTAAAAATGTCTAACAATGGCATCAGAACATCACCCTTTTCTTTATTTCAAGCTTTATTTCAAAGCACCTCCATCACAATTTTGACCTTGCACTAAACTTTGTTACATTAGTCTAGGTTTACATTGAGGAACCATCATTAAAAATTCACTCAATGTTATATGGATTTCATCCTGATTGCACTTTGGAATCTGGTCGATGTCAATGCTCAGTTGACATGGCTGTCTTGTAAGTATCCTACAGCACTTTGCTGCTGTCTGGTGATGTGTGAATTGCAAATGTTTGTGTCATTGTAGTTTTAGCCATGATTCTCAGCACACAGTAACAATTCCACAGAAATTTATCTTTGCAATATTTCTTCTTCCTTTTGGTGCAAGCTGCAATTTGGTACTCACTGTTAATGTAATTTTAGAGTTAGCACTGTTCAACAGGAACCTGCATCAGGAATTTGAGATTTGAAAACATTTGGGCCTCAAACCAATGGTGGAGCAATTAAAATTGGGGATGCTTAAGAGGCCAAAATTAGATGAACACACATATCTCAGAGGGTTGTGGGGCTGAAGCAGATTCCAAGAATAGGCGGGGGGGGGAGGCCATGGAGGGATTTGAAAATACAATGAGGGTTTTAACATCAAGATGGTGCTTGACCAAGAGCCCGTTTAGGTCTGTGAGCACCATTTTGATAGGTGAATAGGACTTTGTACAACTAAGGGCAGCCGAGTTTTGGATGACCACAAGCTTCTGGAGGGTAGAATGTGGGGATTTTTTTTTAAAACACAAGGGTTACATAGAACTTACAGCGCAGATACGGATCATTCAGCCCAATGAGTCCATGGTGATGTTTATGCTGCACTCAAGCCTTCTCCCATCCTTTATCATCTAAAGCTACCATTGTAACCATCTATTCACTTCTCCCTCATATGCTTGTCTGGATTCCCCTTGAGTGTATCTGTACTATTTGCTTCAACCACTCCCTGTGGTAGTGAGTTCAAAATTCTCACTCTTTGGGTGAAGACATTTCTGAGTTCCCTATTGGATTTCTTGGTCACTGTCTTGTCTTGTTGTCCTCTGGTTATGCTCTTCCCCACAAGAGGAAACATTCTCTCTGTATCCACTCTATCAAAGCCTTTCATAATTTTAAAAGATCTCTATTAGCCTTCAGCATTCCTTCATCAACAGAAAACAGGCCAAGTCTTTTCCCAATATGTATATCCACACACTTCCAGTATTATCCTTGTAAATCTTCCCTGCACCTTCTCCTGTGCTATTACATCTCTTTGTAATTTCCTGTCAGTGGCAAAGCAACAGCATTCACCACTGACTGCACAAAAATCTCTCCGTAGGCTGCAGCTAAAACATCCTCTTATTGCTGCATCAGGGCCTAGCATTGGAACAAACAGCAAGGCCTTCCAGCGTAGCATACTGCCAGCAAAACCACATCCCTCTGACATCACGAGCTGAAGACATGACCCTTTATGTTAGTCTTCAGCTCACAGGTAATTTTTTTTATGATTTAAATTATTTTAAAACTGTTAAACTTTTTAAACTGCTATAAAAACTTTTAAATACTCTTTAAAAATGCCTATAAAAGCATTCAAAGTCTGCTGGGGTCTCCCATCCGGCTCCAATCTCACCAGCCCACCAGCCAGACCCCCTATTATAATGTAGTAGCCGTGTAGTGATGGATAGAAGTGGTGGTAAAGTAGATCTGGGTGTCATCTGCGTACATGTGAAAACTGTTAGATGATGTGCCAGGGGGCAACATATAGGTGAGCAAAAAGAGGGGGCCAAGGATATATCCTAAAGAATACCAGAGAAGAGTGCTGGAAGCAAGAAGAGAAGCAATTGCAAGTGGTTCTTTGACTATGATTAGATAGCTAGGAATGGAATCAGGCGAGAGCAGTCTCCACACAGCTAGAGGACAGTGGGGACATGTTGGTGGAGGCTCGTGAGGTCAACTGTGACAAAAAGCTGCAGACAGATTGGGAAGAATGAGAATGGATAATTTTACTTTGGCCATGTTACACAACATGTCATTTGTCACCTTAACAAGAGCTGTTTCAATACTGTGACGGGGAGAAAAATCTGACTGGAGGGATTCACACATGGAGTTCAGGGAAAGATAGAAACAGATTTGGGGAGGCAAAACATTAATTCTACATTTGGAGAGGAAAGCAAGGTTGGAAATGGGGCGGTACTTCGCAAAGACATCAGGTTAAGGGTTGTTTTTTTTAAGGAAAGGGGTGCTAACGGTAGAGTTAAACAAGAGAGGGACAACACTTTCAAGAGACAGACCAGGAGGGAAAGTTGGGTGGTCAGCAGCTTGAGTGGCAATAGTGTTGAGGGAGCAGGAGGTGGGCCTCATGGATAAGATGAACTCAAAGAGCACATGAGGGGAGATAGAGAGAAACTAGAGAAAGATGTGACTATGTTTGATTATGTTAGCAGGATTACATCAGAAAGCATGATTTTGTTCCATCCTCTTTATTCTCCCACACCCCACCACCCCCTATTCCCCTGCCCTCAACATATACAAGAAAAAACACAAGCAAGTGCAAACACACAGGCTAACAAAAGAATAATAGAACCCTGACAAGGTGTGCACAATGTGCTTGGCTGGGAAGGGCTTTGTGTGCAATAGGCTGCTTGTGAAAGCACACTGTCAAGGGAAGATGCATCACCAATCCGCTTATCTCACCGGAGATAATCACCCCTTCCCATTCACAACACAGATGGAAAGATACTATAAATACTGGTCTCTGGTGACTGGAAATAATGATAAGCTCTGAGTAATGTCTTGCTCAAACTAAACAGATTTAATGAGGGTTGAAGGAGTGTACACTATATTGTGCTAATGAAGATGTGCTTTTACAATCTCTCACTTAATTTATTATTCACAGAACAGTGAGCTACACAAACCAGGAAGATCCTGAATTTACTCTGTTCTTTTTTGCTGAATTAGTTTACCTGAAATAGGATGACAGTCGCAGCATTATAATTGATCTTAATGGGACTTAGTTGGGAAGAGAAATATTGGTCCAGGTTAGTGTCAATAATTGCTTTGTACCCTGGGCATAAAAAGAGAGATGCAGTTGAATAAAGATGCAAACATACATTAACAAAATCCCAGAAATACAAGTAATGATTATGAACAGTGCATTAAAAGAAACAAACTGATGCTTCCCTCTAAATCAGTTGCTCTGGGTACTTCCCACACATCGACTCCAATCCCAGTCAATTTAAAGTCTCGCCTGCAGACATCCTTGTATCTCAGACTGTTGGTCTTGTGCCGTAGCAAGCTCGCCATTGAGCATGTCGGTGGGAATGCGGCTGTCATCCATTTGGCTTACATAACCCAGCCAATGAAGTCGCCACTGACTCAAGAGGGCAAACATGCTGGGGGATCTCTGCACATTGGTGTACTTCCATGTTCGGCACTCTGTCTTGCCAGGAGATGCCTGATATTCATCTGAGGCAGCAGAGGTGGAAGCTGTTCAAGCGGTTTTGTTGGCATGTATAAATTGTCCATGCCTCGCTACTGTGAAGAAGGGGGCTCAGAACAAAAGCTTACACGGAGATCTACACGGAGCTTTACATTTTCAGTTAGTTTGCTGTTGGTCCACACGCGACCTCTCAACTTTGACATCACAGCTGTGGCTTTGGCAATCATGGTGCTGATTTCAGTAGCAAGGGGCAGGTTGCTGGTAATTGTTGATCCAAGGTGTGTGAACCCATTGGTGACCTCCAGAGTGGGGTTGTCAATGTTGATGAAAGGTGGAGACTCTACATTTTGGCCCATAACTTTGGTCTTCCTGATGTTGATGGTCAGCCTAAACTCCACACAGGCCTGCGAGAACTTATCTACAATTTGTTGCAAGTCAACTCCAGCTTGGAATGCCAGCATGGAGTCATCAGCAAACAGTAACTAGGGCATTAAGCATTTTGGTCTTGGTGTGAAGTCTTGCCAATTTGAACTGATTGCCTTCAGCTCGGACATGTAGGTAGACCTCCTTATTTGAGTCACTGAAAGTGTACAATGGCAGCATGGAGAAAAATATGCCAAAGAGAGCTGGTGCCAGGTTGGAGCTTTGCTTCACCCCATTGCTGATCTTGAAAGCCTCCAATGATGTTCCATTGTAACTGACAAGACTTTGCTTATTCTCATGGAAAGTAGAAATGACACCAGATGTCCAGGTGGGCAGCCTACTTTCTGAATCAGTTTAAAGTGTCTGTCTCTGCTGACAATGTCAAAAGCCTTGGTGAGGTCTGTGAAAGCAATGCAGGGTGGTTGGTGCTATTCACAACGCTCCTCCTGTAACTATGATGCAAGAAAATGTCAACTGTCAATGTGCCGGTTCTGAAGCCGCGTTGAGACCCAGGATAGGTGCGTGATGCCAGTGTCTGCAATCTGGCCACAGCAACGCATGCAAAGACCTTCCCCACGATGCTTAACAATGAGATGCCTCGGCAATTGTTGCAGACAGTGTTATCTCCTATTCTACAAAATAGCATATCGACTATTGTTACGTTATTCATAAAAAGCGAGGAACAAACTGGGCCAAAACTTCTGACTTGCATCGTAAAGAGATGGCCCTCAGGAATTAGAAGAAATAAATACATACTTAGCTGTCCTTTAAAATTACACTGACACTCCCGATCGCTGGAGCTGCTTGGGGCCTGCATCAAAAGGCTCCTTGCAGGGCCCAGCGAAGTGCAGCTCCGACAGATTCAAGGAGGCCACACCCCCTTTTTAACAGCACCAGCTGGGGGCGGTCAGGGGGTTCGAGTGTGGGGTGTGGGTCAGAGGTAGAGGGGTTCAGGTGGTGGACTGGAGGGGTCAGGGTGTCAGAGACTGGCGTGTGTTAGGTCGGGCCAACAGGGGTAATCAGAGGTCGGGGTCGGGGGGGAGCCTTGTGGGGGGGTGGTCAGGGTTGTGGGGGGGGGCGGGGAGAGTCTCGTGGGGGTCTGGAATTAGAAGAAGTTTCAATTCTTCTATCTTTTTCTGCGTAACTATTGGTGTAACCCTGGCGGCACCACCCTAAGTTTGGTGATTTAACTCACATTTTCAGATGGTCCAGAGGAAGTTTGCACTTCTGGACAATTGCCGTGCAAACCCTTACATGGGAACCTCCGAGAGGAATGCCCCAACACACCTTTGGGGTATCCCCAATTCCGACACTGAGGAGTTTGTAAGTTACGGCCCATTGTTATGTGAATGTGTATATCAGGGTTACACATCTCACTACTGTATTACAGTCATGTGCCAAGTAACAACATATCAATGCAGCCACATGGAAAGCTGAAAGAAATACACTTATTGAAGCTCCAGCATTTTGTGTCTAAAGTGTGATGATTTCAAACTCTGGAATCCAAAAGACATAAGATCCATCCATCTAACTAGGGTGATTATAAACTTATGGCTGGGTGCGTACACTATCAACTTTCTTCCATCATAAATTTGTATGTCCATGTTTGTCATTGAAATTGCCTTTGCAAACTTGCCATGTTATAATCAGCTTCTTAAGAATTGCTGAAAAAAAGGAAACATGCTATTGAATATTTGTGTCTTGCAAGCATCAGGACAAACACAAGAATGCCAAATTTCAAAAGAAGAAACAATTTATACCCCATGAGAAAAGGGTGCTGATTGGCTGACAAGCTGACTCTGATTGGTCAAGGCATGCCATGGAGAATGAACCAGGGAATTATAGTCCCACACAATTCTGCTTAATTAAAAAAAGTTGCAATGCCTGGACATTTTCCTTTTGCTTGCAGTGGACAAGTCCCTGCATGTGAATATATGTAGCATCTAGCAAGCATACATGTGCGACATTGCGAGCCTAGCTGACAATCTTAAATTGGTTGTTCGTGTAATTATTAGCGAACACCACTCATGTTGCTACTGCATAGTAGCAGTGTGAAAGAGCTAGCTTCATCTGTCGCTCAAATCTTTGAGGTTCCTTACCCTTCCAGGGTAATTTGAGGTAGGCCGGGTACTTTCCAAAAGTAGCGACCTAAGGCCCATTTGAGAGAATGCACAATACAAAGCACACAATGATCTGATTGAGGTAATCATTATCCTGCTTTTATGTGCACTATTTCAGCATCAAGCTTGCAGAGTGAGAAAATGACTCAGGCCCTATTTAGGATATTGCTGATAAAGCCAATCTTATAGCACGTGGACCTATAGGAATCCCAATGTACATATTGATCAGTGAAGGTAGGTTTATGGTTGACAGTAGCAGGGAACCCACTAGAGGATTTCTCAACTAGCATGTCGAGGAAAGGGAGCACAATTTGAGTGCGGGATGAGCACATTAAGATGTGTAAGATTCAAATACAGCAAACATATAATCTACATCTCAGAAATATGCAGAGTTGGAAGTTAGGGGCCATTCTATTGAAAATGTGTTTCTCATGGAAAATGATGAAAATATGAGCAAGAGTTGGGCCTAGAGGGGATCCCATGGCAACACCATTTATTTGGGCATGCACGGTGTCATTGAAGCTGAACTCAACGGCGCAAGTTGCTAAGTTCATAAATTCAAAGAGTACAGATTTGGAAAATGGTGATGCCTGTAGATTGGCATGATATAGTGATGTGGTCTATGGTTTTCTTGAGCAGCATATTGGTGAGTAGGCTCGCAATGTCCAATAAGCACATTGGCATGGCATTGCTATCAATATACAGGTCACATTCCCTTGCCAGCTACAGCACTGAAACGCCTCAGTTTTGCATCATCTGGCTCCACAGCATGTACTGCAGAAGAATTCCTATACACCAACCAACTCCACATCTCTGCTTCACAAATTATCCATGTTTTGCTATTTAACTTAAAATAAAAAGACAGGTTATTTCACTTAAAAATAGTGACAATTTATCCAATTATTTTCTCACCCTCTGACCTGCTTCACTCAATTGCTACTCTTGGGCTTGATTCACATTGGGAAGATTATCAATAAAAAGGCGCTTCCACAAAAATCATGATAATTAATTTGGGGTGGTGGAGGGGAGTGGAGAGAAGATTGGATGCAGAGTTGTAAGACTTGAGAAGTTTACAGAGATTAAAGATGCCATGAACAAAATTAAAGTATGAGAATTTTAAAATGAAGGTGCTGGGGGACTAACAGCTAATGTGGTTCAGTGATGACAATGTTAGTAGTACTTGGTGCAGAATAGGAGAAAGGTAGCAACATTTTGGGCGAGCTGAAATTTAATGAGCATGGGAAATGGGAAGGCAACCAACAGAGCATTGGAATAGTCAAGTCTCAAGGTCATAAGGGCCTGGATAAGGGTTTAAGCAGTTAAAGCAAACTGGCTGGGCTTATTGGCCTGCTTCCGTGTGGTAATTTTGACATAATTCTATGAGCACAAGACCAGCCTTCAGTGGACAGACGCCAAGGAACCACAAATCTGAAGAATAAGATAAAGCTCACACTGAGCCTATGGTCATGAAATAAACACATTCTTGAAATGATGGGTGAACCTCTGCTAGATTTAGGTTGTTCTGAGACCATAGCAAACATCAGTAACCATTATCCAGTTCCCTCATTAAAGTTAACAGTTGGAAGACTTGTGATTTTTAGAAAATTGATTGGTGTAGATTTGAAAGACAATGTGAAAAGGGAAGGGTTCTCATGTTCCATTTGGGCTGATATTGTTTTAAAAATCACATTCCCGAGGGTGGTGGGGAGGCTGGAAACATTCCAATCAGTAGTTTGATTTTGTGGAGTTGCACAATTATCTGGACCTTAGCTCATGGTCATAAAAGGGGGAAAAAAATCCCCAGTGGACCAATTACAATGACATTCTTTTAATGATATGCTGAATGATACGTCACTGCATTCATTGCTTTTGTTAAAATCTATATGATCAAATTGAAAGTTAAAAATTAATAACCAAAAATAAAATGACCTTTAAACAAGTGCCATATCAGTTTAGGTGAAGGGTAAAGCCTACTTCAGAACTTGAAGGGAAATGTTATTTCAATTTTTTAATAAACTTAAATTCCCAATGAAACTGAATTTGCATAATTATTAATATTTAATTGTTGCAAAGCTAAAAAGGTACATTAGTTTTATGAAGTGCCATAAGAAATTTTCAATGATTAAGATCATTGTAATTTGTACAAATTTATGCACAGAAAAATATTCTGAAGTTGATTTCATTAACTCTGCTTTAAATATTAACGTATGCAATCATACTCATGTTTGTACTGTACACAGCAAGACAGTATTTACTCTTCCATTCTACCAAAAATAATGAGCCCACTAAGGAAGGAACTAACTGTAAAGCCACTCTTTCACTTTCCAAGATGTTACATTGTAGCAATCAATCATATTTCAGCATGGCACACCTTTTTCCTTATAATTCAGAGGGTATAGCACTTCTGTAATGTGTCCTCATAAAAGCGCCAACCTGGTGCATTAACAATTGTCCCACTCAGCTTATTCAATTTAAGAGTCATGTGCCATGCAATCAAATGCTCTTCATAATGGCCAAAGTGGCAGATATTTCCACATTGGCTAGAGGTTTACAGACTTAACTAACCAATATATATATTTAGACATTAAATAATTATATGTAACACCAAGATCAACAAATACAAAACAAAAATTAATACTCAAAGTACAAAAAAATTCTGTATTTCGTGAGAATATTTAGAATGGGTCAACTTTCTTTCAAAAGTTATTTTGTAAGCAATTTGCAATAATTTTAATTATGCAATATAAATAAATTCAAACTAGAAATTAGTTGCTAAAAGGATTGGAATATGGACATGAACAACAATGCAGAAAAGCACTATCATCTACAAGGTAAAAGCAAAATACTGCGGATGCTAAAGCTCTGAAGCTTTAGTTCTGAAGAAGAGTCTGAAGAAGAGTCATACGGACTCAAAACGTTAACTGTTTAATTTTCTCTCCACAGATGCTGTTAGATCTGCTGAGTTTTTCCAGGATTTTCTATTTCTGTACCATATTATCTACAAGTTCCCTTTCAAGCCTCATACCATCCTGACCTGGACATATATTACCACTCCTTCATTATTGCTGGTTCAAAATCTTGGGCTTTTATCGCCAAAGCAAGGTCACAAAGATTGCAATAGTTTATTGAAAATTCCAGGGAAAAAAAATCAGTTGCAGTGTTTCAAGTTTTTAAAATTTTTAAATCAACATGCCAATGCTCTTATGTGCAAGTTCCCGGGCAATCCGAGCATAGCTTGAACATAAATACAACTATAAATCGAAAATTCATGTTAGAAATATAATTGTCCATATCCCAGAAAACTTCCGAGATGGTAACACAAAAAATACTGCCACAGGACCAAGCAGATCTTTCACATCAAAAAAATGCTTCCCATTAAATCAAAGTAACAAACTACCTTTTATCTTTTCAGTAAGTTGAACAGCAATACAAATTTTGCCACAGTGGTTATATCTTTACGACATGTCTTGAACAAAACTGATTGACTGCAAGTTGCCATGCAAGACTTTTTCATAAATAAGAACTATGATAGCATATACGAATAGCACTTAGTCAATAAATTTAAGTAATTATAGCAAGGATGACAATAAATGCTTTAGGCTATTTTGCACAGGTCAATAACGAGAGAACCTGTGGTTTGTCAGTGGTGTCTTGTTTATCATTGTCTAAATGCTGGGGGAAAAACATATTATTCAGGATATAGTGCATATAGAGGGATTAAGCTTTTTGTTATTTCCTTAATATAGTTCAAACTTGATACTGATGGATGACAGACTGGAAGTACCAGTAATGAAGAGGGTTAATCCGGGCAACAGCAGCCATCCTGTGGTGGACTTGATTGATGAGGGAATCTGGTACTTGAGCATTGCAAGACTTTGTTTAACATGTGAGTACTAACTTGTTTTTATCAATGTGGCAATATGACTGTAAAGCGATGATATTCTGAATGTTGGCTCTCAATATGTGTGGCTTGGGGTCAGGAAAGAGGTTAAAATGTAAAAATCTAAAACAAGAACAGAACCTGCCAGCCACGCACTTCTGGTTTCAAGCAGGAGCAGAGGCAGGTGACCAATCCACTCGCAGGAAGTGGATTGATTATTTAATTGTTTTAATGAGGCTGCATGGTGTCAGCTGTGGCTCAGTTCATAGCACCCTCGCCTTTGAATCAGAGGGTTGTGGGTTCATGTCCCACTCCCAGAAAACCAAGAACTGTGATTGTACTCGAAAGAGTTGCAATCTGTGACTGTTGATAACTCGAAAGAGTTTCACTGTAACAGTAATTCCATAGGCTCGGATAATCCAGCAGTTTAAAAGAGGTGAGGGGGGCTGAACCTATAAATGCCTTTACAGCACTGCCTTGTAGGCTAGTAAGAACAGTCCTAACAAGCTTACGAGCAAACTTCCATTGCAATCTGTCTCTCCCCCACCTGACAACAAACCAATCCCTGATCATCATCGGAATGCCCAACCAACCCCAACCCATCTGAACCCATGATCAGGACCCCACAAACAACCAAACGACCTGACAAAGAATCTGTGGGCAGGAACCCAACTTGAAGGAACCCCATAGTTAAATTCTGCAGAACATCCTGTAAACCTTTCCTTCTGGGCTTCCTGACCCCTCAAAAGCCCCCCAACAAGGTACTTGCCTCCAGGTTAAAATCCAGGTCAACAGTGTCTCATTACTGTTTTGCAGTTGTATGCAAGGAAATGGTTAAACATATGGTTTGTCTAGTGAGTGAATAAAGTAGAATATGTGCTTAGAAATCAGTATTGAGTTTAGGAAAAACTTGTATGTCTCAGCAACAACATATTATATTACAGGAGGAGATGGGAATCTGTCACCTTCCAAGAATTCTTAGGAACAAACAGTAAGCAGACTTACAGTCAACAGATCCACATGGTTAAACAACAATTGACTGCAGGAAGAATGCACTATGTGAGAGGGTATCTGGTACTTAGTGACATAAATTGCAAGGATATTGCTACGACCAGGTGAGGGAGGGGTGAGCTGATTCCTCGCTCTGTCCCTCTCCTGCATTGGTTATAACAGAATTGAATTTTAAAAAAGTGATATTGCCAGTTCAATAAGTACTTAACCATGTATGGCTTGGTGGAAGAATTAGGCTAACCAGATTCCTTGTGTTAACAAGTAAGGAGTTAGTTTTGTAACTAAAATTGACTCAGGTAAAGATACAGAAATTATTACCAGAGGTGTAAAATGTATGAATATATCCTACTTCCCACAAATGCAAAACACACACACAGCTTTCCAAGGCACGCACAAAATCATTAAAGTTTACAGGTTATCAACTGTTAAAACTTGGCCAAGAAAAAACGGTTGCTCCTACATTCTCTGTCTTTTAGTTCAAATCCAGTATACTTTACCCCACCAACGCAGGGTCACCTGACCTCTCTCTGGCTTCAATCTGGGGCTTATCTTAGTCAGTGTCTCTCAGAGCTCCATAGACTCTGTGTCTCCATAAAGTGGCTTGTGACTTGACAAATGCAATTTAGTAGCTGCTTTAGGCCAGTATCCTGAAGTTGGAACAAAATGTTATTTTCAAAAAGTTCAAAAGCCACTTCCATAAATAGGACATCCTTTCTTCAAATGTTAAATTTTACACAACACCTGAGAGACAAAAGGAAGTTACTGCTGGAGCAGGATGCTGAGCTCAAAGAAGAGTGATGTAAAAAGATATAAAGAAAGAGGCTCTTGCCTGACACTGAGAGCCACAGTGAGTCCTCCACAGAAAAAAGGCACTAGCTGACCCTGCTCTCAGGATCAAGATAATTATTGTGCTCTGTTTGATAAGAGCTGCTGCACGTTGGAATGGAGTGAGATTCCCTCTTACAGCTGCAGTCAATGATCCACGACTTGCTGGTATACATGAAATCATGTATAAATAAAGGCAAACTTGGTTTTTCAAATGCACATAGATGTAATTGAGTCTGTGTTATGACACAACAGTTTGTAAAGGCTGAGTTATTTAAAATCCCAGAGGGAAACTTTAAACAACTGTCATAACCTATATTTTCAATTGCTTTGTTTTGAGTCGCAGCTCTACATTCAGGAATAAGACCACCAGTTCTCGAGAAGTTTGTATATCAAACTAAATTAAACATTTATTAAGTTCCAACAAATTAAACACAAACACATGGTTACAAATTACTACTATCATAACTTTTAACACATTCCCAAATTAATCTCCAATAAGGCAACAATAACCAACAGACTTAAACAAACACCAGGCAAAGCATTTTCACCGTACAAATTCAAAATGAGGTTCCTTTCAATCTGATTCCCAAGAGACGCATGCAATAAAGGTACATCCGTAATTATGGGTGACTTTAATCTGCATATAGTTTAGGCAAATCAAATTAGTAACAATGCCAAAGCGGAGGAATTCCTGGAGTGTATACGGGATGTTTTTCTAGACCAATATGTTGAGGAACCAACTAGAGAACAGGCCAGCCTAGACTGGGTATTGTGTAATGAGAAAGGAATAATTGGTAATCTAGTTGTGCAAGGCCCCTTGAGGTTAAGCGACCATAATATGATAGAATTCTTCATCAAGATGGAGAGTGACGTAGTTGATTCTGAGACCAGGGTCCTGAATCTTAATAAAGGAAACTACGATGGTATGAGGTACAAGTTGGCTATGATGGATTGGGAAATTTTACTTAAAGGGATGACGGTGGATAGGCAATGGCAAACATTCAAAGAGCTCATGGGTGAACTACAACAATTGTTTATTCCTGTCTGGCGTAGAAGTAAAACAGGAAAGGTGGCCAAACCATGGCTTACAAGACAAATTAGAGATAGTATTAGATCCAAGGAAGAGGCATACAAATTGGTCAGAAAAAACAACAGACCTGAGGATTGGGAGTAGTTTAGAATTCAGCAAAGGAGGACCAACGGATTGATTAGGAAGGGAAAATAGAGTACAAGAGTAAGCTTGCCGGGAACATAACACTTAACTGTAAAAGTTTCTATAGGTATGTGAAGAGAAAAAGATTGGTGTAGACAAATGTAGGTCCCTTACTGTAAGAAACAGGGGAATTTATAATGGGGAACAAAGAAATGGCTGACCAACGAAATACTTACTTTGGTTCTGTCTTCACAAAGGAGCACACAAATAGCATACCAGAAATGTTGGGGAACACAGGGTTCAGTGAGAGGGAGGAACTCAAAGAAATCAGTATTAGTAGGGAAATGGTGTTGGGGAAATTGATGGGATTGAAGGCCGATAAATCCCCACGGCCTGATAATCTACATCCCAGCATACTTAAGGAAGTGGCCCTAGAAATAGCGGATGCATTGGTGGTCATCTTCCGAGGTTCTATAGACTCTGGAACAGTTCCTACAGATTGGAGGGTAGCTAATGTAACCCCACTATTTAAAAAGGAAGACAGAGAGAAAACGGAATTATAGACCAGTCAGCCTGACATTGGTAGTGGGGAAAATTCTAGAGTCCATTATAAAAGGTTTAATAGCTGAGCACTTGGAAAACAGTGGCAGAATCGGACAGAGTCAGCATGGATTTATGAAAGGGAAATCATGCTTGACAAATCTACTGGAATTTTGAGAGGATGTAATTAGTAGAGTTGATGAGGGGGAGCCAGTGGATGTGGTTTATTTGGACTTTCAGAAGGCTTTCGATAAAGTCCCACATAAGAGATTAGCGTATAAAACTAAAGCGCATGGGATTGGGGGTAGTGTATTCAGATGGATAGAAAACTGATGGCAGACAGGAAACAAAGGAATGAGAAACAAAGAAGAATGAGGGGGGATCTCATAGAAACTTATACGATTCTAACAGAACTAGACAGGGTAGATGCAGGAAGGATGTTCCCGATGGTGGGGGAGTCCAGAACCAGGGATCACAGTCTGAGGATATGGGGTAGACCATTTAGGACCAAGACGAGGAGAAATATCTTCACCCAGAGAGTGGTGAGCCTGTGGAATTCGTTACCGCAGAAAGTAGTTGAGGCCAAAACATTGTATGTTTTCAAAGAGGAGTTAGATATAGCTCTTGGGGCAAAAGGGATCAAAGGATATGGGGAGAAAGTGGGAGCAGGCTATTGAGTTGGATGATCGGCCATGATCATGAAGGCGGAACAGCATCGAAGGGGCGAATGGCCAATCCTGCTCCTATTTTCTATGTTTCTCTGTTTCTATTCCTCTGTTAACAGTGGTGTGCTTACAGGCTTTGATCTTACTTGCCTCTGACCTGCACACACAAACACCTTGCTGTTACACCCAGCCTTTCTCTTTGAAAGTAAATTTTCATTGTATCACCAGGCCCTTCAAACCCCTTTCACAGTACCAATTTTATTGGTAATATAAACATTGCTTGGTGTCTCCTAGTGAGGTGCAGGATTTCACTCTCACTCTTGAATGCACTCCTGGCTGGTCTCCTACATATTACTCTTTGTAAACTTGACGCCATCCAAAACTCTGCACCCCATTTTCTTAACTCTCACCAAGTTCTGTTCTCCTGTCATTCCTGTGTTCACTGACCTACGTCAGCTCCTGGTCAAGCAGAGTCTTGTTTTTAAAAATCTCAGCCTTGTTTTCAAATCCCTCCATGGGCCCACCCCTCCCTATCCCTGTAATATCCTTCAACCCCACAGTCCTAGAGGTATCTGCATTCTTCTAATTATGGTCTTTTGAGCATCCCTGATTTTAACCGCTGCATCATTAGTGGCTGTCCCTTCACTTGCCTAAGCCCCCAGCTCTGCAGTACGCACACTACAACCCCTGCCTCTCTACCTTACTTTGCTCCTTTAGACACTCCTTAAAATCTGCCTAAGTTTTGGTCATCAGATCTAATTTCTCCTTGTGCGTCTTGGTGTCATACTTGGTGTTATACAGCGCCTGTGAAGCACTTGGGACATTTCATTACGTTGAAGGCGGCATATTAATATAAGTTGCTGTTGTTGAAGAAACTATTGACAGGAGTAATCAATAACCAGGTCAAAGATGTGGATTTTAAGAATGGTTTTAAGAGTGGAAGATGGTGTGGTTTCAGTCTTTAATGTTTAGGAATTCCTGAGTGCTTGGCCCAGGTAGCAAATCCACCAGTTGATTAACCAAAGGGAATGCACAAGCGGCTACGGTAAATAAAAATAGAGAGTTTGTGTGGGGAAGTGATAAATGATATGGAGCAATTAAACATAGAGATAATTTCAAGATGATGGGGGTCTTGGGGGAGTGGGCAAAGAGGGGCAGCGACAAAATTGTATGTATATGGCAGGATGTGGGAGTGTGCGGCTGAATTAAGTTGCCTTAATTCAGTTTCTAAACTTTAAAGCATGTGCTTTTGATAGGTTTGTTATGTGTGATTGTTGCAGACATTTGGCTGTAAAGTTGTGTTCCTCTTGTGCATGTTTTCCAAACCAATGCCAAAAGGGAAATTGATGCTTTCTACCTGTTTGGTAATATTTGTGGCAGTCAGTTTTGTTCAATTAACTGTCGTATTTCATGTATATGAAATTTGAGCCAATGGGTTTCCAGTGAGACAGACTTTACATGGGTTACACTGATGTTTGAATGAAAGATGCAAGACTTGTAACTATATAAATGGATTACATCTATACAACGTTATTACTGATGTTATTAGTTTTCAAAGTTTAATATCACATGAGTAATTCAAGTTTTAGATGTTAAAAGAAGTTTGCTTTTAGATAAATATATTCATTATTAAAAATTGCACCGCTGGCTGCACTATGACTTGAAGTTGTGTTTATCAAATCGAATAGTCAGGAAGGGATATTAATGTATATAATGTTATTGGAAACTATTTTTTAAAAATACAGGTTTAGTCTGTGTGTGTTAATTGGATTAAAACCAGCGAGCCTGGGTGCTTTGTTGTAAAATAATTTTGAGATGTAAACAGAGATAGAGGGTATATTTGTATTTTGTATACCTCTAGGACTGTGGGGTTGAAGGATATTACAGGGATAGGGAGGGGTGGGCCCATGGAGGGATTTGAAAACAAGGCTGAGATTTTTAAAAACAAGACTCTGCTTGACCAGGAGCCGACATAGGTCAGTGAACACAGGAATGACAGGAGAACAGAACTTGGTGAGAATTAAGAAAATGGGGTGCAGAGTTTTGGATGGCGTCAAGTTTACAAAGAGTAATATGTAGGAGACCAGCCAGGAGTGCACTGGAACAGTCGAGTTGAGAGGAAATGAAGGCAGAGTGAAGGTTTCAGCAGCAGGTGAGCTGGGACAGGAGGAAAGCCAAGCAACGTTAGACATTTAAATTAGGCTTAAGTGATGGCATAAACATGTGGTCAGAAACTCATCTTGGGAGTTAAAGGTGACACCAAGGACGGAATCATCCCAGATTCGCACTAAGTGCGGTAGCAGGCAGGATAAGGAAGTTTTACCTGCTAGCTGTAATGGTGGATTTTCACACTATCATCCCATTCGCGCCTCATTCATTATGCATTTCCGGGACACATACTGAGTCACTGGAGGTGCAGCCTCTGATTCACCCACCTTGCTGTCACCTCAGGCCTTCAGTAAACCGGGCGCCATATTTAAAGGCTGACCCTGCATAAAGTTAGCACTCTTCAAGGGATAGGAAGCTGCTGCAAACTGATGGCTGCCAAAGGGAGGGAACATGCTGCCCCCAGATTTAGCAATACCTCCCCTCGAGCCCCCACTGAACAAAGTGAAGTCCTGCCACAAAGTCCTTGTGCATCACTCTGGGCGAATACCAGCAAGCAAGATCACCAATCCAGCATGGGAGGTGGTGGCAGTGGTGGTCAGCGCTAATGCCCTGCAAAAGACAACAGCTATCCAGCGTAGGAAGAGGATGAAGAGACTCATCCGTTCCACCAGGGTAAGTCAACCACCTCTTTACTTTCAACTCAGTCTCAAATCCATCACACATCCACAGGGATCTCACACCTCAAGACAACAACACTAACTCTCAAACACACCCTCACCTCTCCATCCTCTGGTATTTGCATGCTCATCCCGTCCATGTCTCCGCTCACCACACAAACATTCCACGCAGTGCCATGTGTCCTTCTCACACCCTCTCGATCTGTTTTCATGCAGGGCAAGCTGGCTCAAAACAGCAGGGAGAGATCCCAGTAAAGGGGTGGAATGGCCCACATTAGGCCCCTCATTCACTTTGAGGAGCATGCCATCATGCTGGCTGGTGAGGACGTGGGCCATACCTGCGGCGACAGTGAAGTCAGCAGTGAACACTCATGTCAGGATCCTGCACCATATCATCCCTCTCTCAATGCAATCATGAGTGTTCTCTCTCCTGCTTTTGACTCTGCTGCCATGCATTCATTATCTCTACTTTGGTTCACAGGGAGCTCTGCCAAACAAACAACACCCTCAGCCAGCCAGTCCTCAGCTCCATCCATGTCTTCACCTCCAGCCAAGAGGACTCCTCCTTCATTGCAGACCTGGAAATAAGCAGCCTGGAAGACCCATCACAGCGCTTACCCACCCCCTCCACCAGCACAGAGACACACATCTTGGTGGGACCTAGATCTAGAGCAGGCTCAGGTTCACAGTCCGGTGGTCACCCCATGGACATGTATCTGCAGCAGGAGGAGGGAGATTCGGCTGAACTCCCCAACACTCGGGGGAGTGCTGGGGAAGAGGGGTCTGTGAGGTCTGAGTCAGATGGCGAGCCTCTGGATTCAGCCTTCCAACTCATTGTGGAGAGTCAGCGGGGAAACATCACACAGAGCTGTTGGAAACCCTCAACAGTGTGGCACACAAGTGCGAGAAGTGCATCATCCTGTTCTCTGATGAAGTGGTGCCCACATGTGCATGTATTCAGGTCTCCATGGGAAGGATGGCACATTCCATGGAGGCCCTGGTCCAGCAGAGCGTGTAGATGTACGCAGACTTGCACTCCATTGCGGTAGCCAAGGGTGAGTTCCTTCAGTGGCAACGCGAGAGGGAAACGGGGTACCTCGATGTCCCTCCAGTTGCTTCTTCCCCTCAAGGGGTCAGGCCGGGGCCCACGACAACCGAAGGGAAGAGGCGTGGCAGCTGGACACCCCTGGGTCATCCACTCAGGAATCTCAGAGGCTGTCCGCACCCTCCGAGTCCCCTTTGCTTCTGACCCCTCAACCTCATCCTCTGTTTCCGCAGAGAGAGCAGCTGGCCCACAGGAGGACAACTACAGCAAGCCGGGGCCCCCAAGGCCTTGGGTCTCCTGAGCACCCACAGCAACATCAGAGGCAACAGGGCCAACCATTGCACAGGCTGTCTCCATCCCTGCTGTGGATGTTAGGACAGTGGAAGTGTTTGGCCTAGGAAAGTTAAGAATTTCTGATCATAAGTGGCTGCATGGGTGAACATATTTTGAAACTTTATAATCTGGAAATATATTCACTGTCATTGAATAATGTGTAATGGTGTCTTTCAGCTCAATTTACAGACTTCATGAGTCCTCCCCCTACACTATCCCCACCTCCCCCAATACTAGCAGTTCAGCTGCATGCAGCTGGTCCACGAGTGCTGGGGGTAGAAGTGTGTGCGGGGCAGGGCCTTTCAGAGCCTCATGCAAGCACTCTTCCACGCACAGGGAGCCTGCCTCTATCACACTCACCTCAATGACCTGAGCATTTTCAATGCTGCCTACTGGGGTTCTCTTCCAGTTGTCTACCTGAGCTGACCTGCATCTCCGCCCACCCACTGATCACACTCCCATGCACCACCTGTGCCTGTCCAACACGAGGCTCCTTTTACTTTCGACTTTAGAATCATAGCGGCTGTGAAGTACGCTTTCAGCTCCCCCATCCTTGCCCCTCCACCAGTCACCGTGTCCTTTCCCCAATCATTATTGACCCCCCTTGGCATCACCTTCCACCTCCCCTCCATCACCTACCAACCAGAGCCCATTGCTTTCCAGGATGTCTAGGTGAACGTGTACATTCCCTACCTTCCCGAGAATCCCACCTCCATCCGCACTGACCTCCCCAACCTCCTCCTTCCCACGCCCAGGGTCTAAGTCTGCCTCTGAGTCCCCAACATCCTCCCTCGCCATCCCTTCTACCGCTACAGTCGCACCCTTACCCTCCCACGCTACTGGCTCACACTGCCCTCTCTCATTCTCACCATTCCCTCCTACCACGCCCACCCTCATTTCACTTCCCAGGAGGCAGTCACCGACTCCACAGACCTCTCCCTTGCATGTTCACCTGGATATATTCCCCCTTTACCCATTCCTCCATCCTTACTCCTTTCTCCACCCTTATTCCTTCTGCCCCCACACTCTCCCCAGACTCCTTCCTCCCCCTGGACTCCTGGCCCCTCCTCCAAACTCCTTCCTCTCCCCAGGTCCTTCCTCCCACAGAGCTCCTTCACGTACACCTTTCTCTTTCCTTAGTTGCCTCTTTCTCCCCATTACACCCTCCTTCCCCGTAATCCCCTCCCCGAGCCCCCTCCTCCAGTACAACACCTTCCTCTCCCAGTCATACCTACACCAGCCTCTCCACCTCATAGATGACCATCCATAGCAGACCATGGCCAAGATACTGATGTCCCGAACCAGTCCCCAGGCATCAATAGTAACCTTTCACCCTCTGTGAGCTGCTTCATGGCAGAGCCATGCCCATATAAATCCATCCAGCATACGCTGCATGTGTTCCTCCAGGGTCTGGTTGTTGTAGGGCGCCAGCATCTTCTGCTCCTTGGATGTCCACGATGTGATCACAGCCCTAAAGGCCAGTACCAACTTCTGCACGTCACACTTGTCAAGATGTGTTCTGGGCCGGCGTGTTTCCCCGCCAATGTGGGCAGTGATTTTGACATGGGGGTATGATTCCAGCAGGCAGGGATTATAATTATAGGCAGATGTATTAAATTGGTGTTCTCGACGTCCGGTGGCGGGAAATACTGTCCGCCATCGACGGGTGGAGCAGACAATCGCAAACTAGTTTCATGACATTGTGAAACCTATTTTTGGCCTTCCCATCATTTTGTCCGCTCACACCTGCCATGACACCTGATGCCAATGGGAATGGAAAATTACTGACCAAGACTGCAAACAGACTGGCTTAACCGCAGGCTGTTGCCGGCGAGACGATTCATTCTATTTTTTTTTACAGCTCCATCATGCCTTTGCACATTTTTATATATTAAAAGCATTATCATTATCATAGGAAGAAGCAGCATTTCTGACACAGTGTTATGACAACACAGATTTTAGTCTTGAAGTCAGGTCCAGTGAAGTGCCACAAACAAAAGTATTTCACTATTAAATACAGCTCTTCCTTGAGATAACAGTGGAGTTAGATGGTATTAACTCTCCTTTCCCACCCAGAATGAAATTTCTTAATGACAGGGAACGGAAGAAATTATCATTCAGAAATTCATATGTGATCACTTACAAAGTTCATGCTTGGACACATGGCATCAAAAATTGCTATGATGTGGTTATCAGTGGGGAGTTTGTATTACCAATTCTTGAATTACAGGCCTTGCTCAGTCAGCAGCAACACCATCACAAATGTAATTCATTTGTCAAATCTGTATCCCAGGAAGACATGGTAAAATGTGGGTCTTCCCAGTACACCATTCCGTGAATGTGGTGTTGACATTGGTATTAATGTCAATGCACAACACCTGCACTTTTGAACTAGCAGCTCAAAGCCCACTGATGCCAAGTGAGCAGGTCCAGAAATGACTTAAAATGGGGGCTATTATGTAGATGCAAAGTCTTTAGCAATCCTGTTTTAAACCACTAACTCAAAGTATTAATTCTGTCAAAATGAATCATTGGATCACTGGCTCATGATGTAATCATGGAAGGTATGACACATGGCTCTTTTGGCTTTTCTCATTAAAGTAAAAGGTTGTACGAGATCAAATCCATTTTTAATGTTTCACTCTTCTTGGTCTAGCATGCACTGTGTCTCTCTCTCAAAATCCATGTTTATTTCCCATAACATACACTTACTGATTTATTCTGTTAATAAAAAATTCTGAAGTGAATTACAATACATGAGCATTTTTATATCTAATGATCATAAATTTATGCCATGGATGTGTCAAAACATTAATATATTTTGTATTTTAAATTCTGGCAACAGAAACTTGCATGGCAACACTACAATTTAGGCTCAATAAATGAAATATTCATCTCTTAAATCCATGGTGTTAAATGTTAAGGCCTGCTAATTTGACAGGAGATCTGAGCAATTATATAGGTTTTTCAGCAATTTTTCATTTGGAAACTAGACATTTTCTTGAAGCTTTTGCCTAATTAAACAAAACTGCAAACTTCCATCCATCTAATTTGCATGTCTCTCAGAATACTAATTTTTGATTACTTCTTTACCTGAAACAGTCTTGTTACTCTGGGTGACCACGTACAAATCCATTTCCCCATCTTCCCAAATTGATTTATAAGATGTGAATGAAGAAGAGTTCTCACCAATTTACTCATGGGCGAATGTTCGACTCAGAAATCAAGTCGTATTAAAAATATTTATTTTCAGTGATTATTTTGTATGCTGCAATATGCTTATTTAATCAGAACTTAATTACATTGCATTAGTTTTCAAACACAATGGAGCCTCATTATTACAGTCTGTTATTCCCAACTTGGTCCGTAAAATAAGATATTTCTCTGGTCCCAACAGAAGCTTCATAACAACGAAAAAAGCTCAAAGTTTGATCATATGAATTCCTGATAAGAGGAATTGCTTTGTCAAAACCCAAGAGGTCACAATGAGGTTTGATGATATAACATTTTATCACAATTAATTAACCGCGCACCTCCACCTTCACAACCTTTTCTACATCACTGACAATTCACATCAGTGAACTGCATCAGTGTCCACATGTACATGGACAACACCCAGTTCGACATGACCACCACCTTTCTCAACTCCTCCACTGTCTCTAAATCGTCAAACTGTTTGTCCGACACTCAGTACTGGATGAACAAAAGTTTCCTCCAATTTGGGAAAGTCAAACCCATAGTCTCTTTATCTGAATAAGATTTTGAACTGAATGCACACAACATTTGTAACAAGAGAGATGAATTAATAGCACAAATATAAATGTTATCATATGATTGCAACCATGTCTTTGTAATAGCCAAGTAGGCAGGACTGTATTTAAGGGTATTTTACATTTCAGAAGGACAGGAAGAAAGGGAAATAAGGTGGGCTTGCTCTGTTAAGAGAGTTTGACATCAGTACAGTAGTGAAGAATGATTTTGGTTCAGAGGATCAAAACATAGAATCAGTTTGGTTGGAGATAAGAAATAGCAAATGTAGGAAGTCACTGGTGGGAGTGGTTTATAGGCCACCTGAAAGTAGGGCAGAGAATAAATCAAGACATCAGGGCCTCTAAGAAAGCTACTGCAATAATCATGAGAGGTTTGAATTTGATTAAACAAATCAAATTTGCATAAGTAGCCTGGAGAACGAGTTCATAGAGTATATTCGGGACAGTTTCTTGGAACAACATATTCTTGAAACAACCAGGGAGCAGGCTATTTTCAATCTGGTAATGTGTAATGAGACAAGATCAATTAATTACCTCATGGTAAAGGGTTTTCTAGGTAGGAATGATCATAACATGATAGAATTTCACATTCAGTTTGAGGTGAGAAATTTGGGCCTGAAACTAGTGTCTTAAACTTAAATAAAGGCAATTACAAATGTGCAAAGACAGTTGGCTAAAGTGGAATGGAAAGCTACGTTAAAAGGCAAGATCGTAGAGAATCAGTTGCAGACACTTGAGGATAAATTTCATAATTCTCAACAAAGATGTATTCCATTGACAGAGAGATGACACGTGAAGCATGTGCCATCAATGGCTAACTAAAAAAGTTGAGGATGGTATTAAATTTAAAGGAAAAATGTACAATGCTGCAAAGATTAGTGGTAGGCCAGAAGATTGCAAAATCCTGGAAACCAACAAAAGATGACTAAAAAAGTAAAGAGAAAGAAACTGGAGTATGAGAGAGAAAGAAATATAAAAACACATAATAAAAGCTTTTACCTGTATTTAAAAGAAAGAAAGTCAATGAAATAAGCATTGGTCCCTTCGAGGGTGAGACTGGGGAAATAATAATGGAAAACAAGGGAAGAGCAGAGATTTTGAACAAGTATTTTATATCTGTCTTCACAGTAAAAGAGCCAGAACACATCCCCAGAATAGTAAATAATCAAGAAGCAAAAGGGAGGGAGAAACTTAAAACAATTATGAACGTTAGAGAAAAGTACTAGGGAAACCAATGGGAATAAAGATTGACAAGTCCCCTCGACCTGATGGCCTATGTCCTAGGGTTGTAAAGGAAGTGGCTGCAGAAATAATGGATGTATTGGTTGTAATCTTCCAAAATTCCTCAGTTCTGGGAAGATCCCAGTACATTGGAAAACCTACTATTCAAGAAAGAAGGGAGGCAGAAAGCAGGAATTTCTTCTCTCAGGGTGTTGTTAGTCTTTGGAATTCTCTTCTACAGAGAGTGCAGTAGAGGCTGAGTCATTGAATATATTGAAGACTGAGTTAGTGTTTTGATCGACAAGGAAGTCAAGGGTTATGGGGGAAACAGAAAGGCAAGTGGAGTTAAGGGCATAATCAGATCAGCCATGATCTTATCGAATGGCGGAGCAGGCTCGATGGACTGAATGGCATACTCTTGCTCGTATTTCTTATTTTCTGCCCAGCAACTGTCTGAGCTAAACCAGACTATTTGCAACCTTGCTGTCACATTTGACCCTGAGAGAAGCTTCTAACAGCATATCCGTGCCATCACAAAAGCTGCAAATTTCCACCTCGGCAAAAATCATCCAACTTAGCTCCTGCCTCAGCTCATCTGTTGTTGAAACCCACATCCATGCCTTTGTTACTTCTGGACATGACAATTCTAATATGGTCCTGGCCAGCCTCCTCTGTACTAACATCCATAAAATTGAGGCCATCCAAACTCTTCTGCCAGCATCTTAACGCACACCCCAACGTCCTGAATACATATTAACTACATGCTTGAGGACCTACATTGGTCCTGTTCAAGCAACACCTTGATTTTCAAATCCCTAAATGGCCTTACGCCGTCCCTATCTCTGTAATCTCGACTAGTCCTACAACCTTCCAAGATCTCTGCTTGGCTCCAATTACATCCTCTTAAGCATTCCCACTTTTAATCGGTCCACCATTGTCAGCCATGCCTTTAGCTGCCAAAGCCCTCACCTCTGGCATTCCTTCTATAAGTCCCCATGTTTTTCTACTTCTTTCCTTCTTAAAACCTACCTCTTTCCCCAAGCTTGTGATCATCTTCACTAATATTTCCTTACATGGCTTCATTCCTAAATATTGTTTGCTTATTCATCATACGGTACATAAATGCCGGTTCCAGTTGAAACAAAACATTTTTCTTAATATTGTATTTATATAATGCTAAAATCTTTGACCCGGAGGCAGTGCCATATGGAAATTTTGTTTGATAATGCTACTGTGAAGCACCTTTGGATGTTTTACTTTATAACAGGCAATTTTGTTATGATCACTTGGGGGAGAAACCGTAAACCCAAATAACCAATTTTACTGAATGACTCCCCTCCCCCACCACTCCACCCAAATGCAGGGATTACCAACAATATTCCACTTCTTTAGCTTTTCCTTTTATATGAATCAGAATCCATGTAAATTAAACATGAATTAAATTGTTATGACTATAAATTAGACATTGAATAGCAGATGCAACAAAGACTCTCTCGGATTGCTGTTCAAGAAAATTACAACTGATCCCTTTACAACTGGTGTAATCTCTTAAAAGTCATTTTCAAACATGCTTAAAAATGATTACAGGTTGCACAGACTTGAAAGAAATTACACATTTTCCATATGGCACTGCCTCCGGGTCAAAGGTTTTGGCACTATATAAATACAATATTAAGAAAAATGTTTTGTTTCAACTGGAACCGGCATTTATGTACCATATGATGTATAAGCAAACAATATTTAGGAATGAACCCATTCAAAACATTAAGATATTTTTCTTTTCCATGCTGCCACCAGCATCACCTTGAAGCAATATCGTAAGCAGTGAGCTCATGCAAATCACTGTATGACAGATGACCTGAGATGGGAAATACTGCATTTCCATACATTGCAGGAAAATTGAAATCCTATTAAAGTGCCTGTAACCAAAATGTGATTTCAATAATTATTGCTCAAGGACCCAAAATAGAATAAGCTGTGGTATTACTTTAGCTCCCAGCAGTCATATCTTAAAAACTGTCATTAATTCAGCACAATTGCTACTAATTAGAAAGTCTTATTCAAAGCCTTCCTCAGAAAGGTTCACGTGGGAGATACATTGGAGGAGTGGTTTTACTCTTTACTTTTACCCTTCGTCTTTTGAAGTCTCCTTGCACTATGCACGATTTCCAACATTCTCATATCATTTAAGGTTTTTTTCTCCACTTAATAGGGAAGGCTTTAGCCTCTTTTAATGGCATTTGATAGTATCTGTGCAGTCAGACAGAAATTTCAAGATACCATACCCTGAGAGCAACTTTTAGCCACTGTGGAAAATTACAAGCACAAACTAACACTATCTGCCATTCAACTATTGTTACACCACTATCATTTTAGGGCTGATCATCTGAAATTAGGGTTAGGCACAGTTGGCCTGAGTTTTCCTTTGCTGTAATCACAAATCTTATTTGCAGCAATATTCAAGTTATCCCTGCAATAAGTGTAATTGGAAGATTTCGACACAGAAGAGCCCAACACATCGATGCAGTACCAAAGGGGTGCTGCACTGTCTTTCCGATGAGACGTTAAATTGAGGCCCTGTCTACCCGTTTAGGTGGACAGGAAAAATCCCAAAACACGATTTCAAAGTAGTTCTGACTAACATTTATCCCTCAACCATCACTACTCAAAAACAGATAATCTACTCGAAATCATCTTGCTGGAAACTTCTTGTGCACAGATTAGCTGCCTCATTTCCTATATCACAATAGTACTAAACAGTATTTCAAAAGTACTTCATAGACTGTAAAGTGCATTGGGACTAAAGGTACACAAAGGAAAGTTGCTTTTCAAAAACAAGTATCCACCTACGTTTAAAACATTGAATCACAAAATGTATGCACTTTTTTCTCATCCACATATCGTACCACAACTCTACTCATTAAACTCTGTTTAATTTCTTTCCTCCATATTAATGACTTAATATCTTTCCTACATAACACTGATGGTGCTATTTCCTACCAGTTCCTTGAAAGATCTAGATTCTGAATTTAATTTGCATTATTTCTAATTTATAAAAGATCACACGGTGCCCTTTCGAAGACTACTACAGGAATTATCCCCAGTCTCCTGACAAGTATTTATCCCTTAAGCAACATCACAAGAAATAGGTCATTCTATTACATTTCTGTTTGCGGGAGGTTACGGGATACAAATTGACTGCTGTGCTTCATACAATAACCACTGCACTTAAAAAGTAATTAATTAGCAGCGAAGTACTTTGGGAACCCCATAATCATGAATAGTGCTATATGAATCAAAGTCCTCCTTTTTAGAGAATTTATAAATACATACAAAAATGCTTTCAAAATCATTGCCAAATCATTTGCCATACATAAAATAGTATAAAATAAGTCACTGCACATCACCACGTAGCACATACTGAGAAGTTTCAACACAAAATACAATATAATGCTATTATTGCATGTATTATAAACAGGAAGAATCCCAAAATACTCTCTAAGGTGCCTCATTTCTAATTTCCCACCATCCTAAAGTTTCAATTTCTGGCCATTTCTTGTTTCCTGTTTTTCAATTAATTTAATTATCTATTCAGTAACAACCTCACCTAACTATTAGCCTCTTTACCTCATCCATTAATCACCAATTGAGCAAAAGACTAAAAAAACAAGAAATGGAGAATTTGTTCTACTTTTACTCCCATTTACTTAACTATTTTGCTCTGTCAATAGAGATGCCCAGATACATAAAATGAGGCTTAGTCCCCTTATTCCATACATAGAGCAGGATTTTTATGTATTTTGATGCTGTAAGATTCATTAGAGAGAATTGTGGCTAATTGGGAGTGATGAACAAGGATGTAATTTCACTCAAATGATGAGAGGCTGCTGTCTCTCAGAGTCAAATCAGTTCTAGACAATCCATCCTCCCAGTCTCAAACCACCTTAGATATGTAAAAGAATTTAGACTAGTCAACAATGATAAACATGAGCCCTCTCAAGATTCAGAAGCAAGAGGAAGGTCATCTCAGTTCAAGAGGTTTTAAGTGACGCCCAAAAGCCAAGTAAATCACTCACGCCAAGGAAGCAGTACCTAGAATTAGGCTAGGATTGGTTCAAGAGTACATTGGTTGGGGGAAGACAAACCAGCCACATGAACAAATTAACTTGAGGGAATTAAATATGTTTGCATTTAATTTCAACAATTGTTTTTAAACCATATCTTCACATACTAATTTCCCTTTGGGGGCTACTGGATTAGTGGTGGCAGGATTCCCAGGCCGATTATCAGCCCGTTGAACCACGCCATGAATGCTGCTTCTATGGCCAATGTGTCCTGGCTTGGGACTTGAACCCAGAGCTTCTAGCTCAGATGTAGGAACACTACCATTGCACCACAAGACCTGCTGGTATCCAGAGAATATGGGCCTCATTTTAACTATGTGATTTGATGAATTAAAATCTCATTTTATATTTCCAATGATACAGAGTAAGATTTTAACTAATCAAAGGACTAACATTCATGACAATTGTTCAGAAGTAGAGACAGTTCAAGCAAGCTATATTGTTTTTGTGGGGTTAGGATGGGTTTTAGGTTTAGTGCTTAACTTTAATTTGTATTTCTATATCTTTGTGTTAAGAAAAGTTCAAGTTGAGTTTTAGTTTCACTTTAGAAAGTGCCTGCATTTTTAAGGAGAGTTTATGATTGTAAGAGAAGTTAGGCAAACACGAGTAGAAAAAATGGGCTGTTGCCAAGCAACAGGGGTGCAGAGAGGCACGTCCCTCCCACAGACACACACAAACACACACTAGAAACAGCAGTTTTTGAGTTGCTTTTTAAGACAGCTGCCAAGCAGAAGCAGCCTAGAAGGGGGTAGGTAGCCATTGAGTCATACAGGTTTACAGCACACAAAAAAGAAAAAGGTCCTTCAGCCCATCGAGTTTGTGCTGGTCAAGCAAGTACCTAACTATTTTAATCCCATTTTCCAGCACTAGGCCCATAGCCTTGTATGCCATGGCATCACAAGTGCACATCCAAATGCTTCTTAAATGTTATGAGCCAGTCCCAAGCTAAAGAAGAAAGTCTCAAGAATCCAGGAGTTGAACAGGAGAAAGTCCCAAGCAGACCTTCTTGTCAAAGGAAGGGCAGGAACTGGAAACTGTCCTGTTAAGTGAAGTTAAGGGTAAGGAGCAGAGAAAGACTCCAAGCTTAAAGTGATAAAAGCTTGTGAGAAGCCAGAAGGTCCAAAGAGACAACTGAAGGTCTGTAACTCTTTGCTATGGGCTTATGAAGCAGTGGTGTACTGTTGACAGCTGAGTCAGTGAGAGAGAGTGTGTGGAGGAAAGCTTGAACACATGTGGTGACCTAGGGATGAGGAAAATCAGAAGAAGAGTTTGAAACCCTGGAGGTGAACTCTTGCAGAAGTCATCTGAGAGTAAGTGTTGATTTGGGAGAAGATGCCAAGGTGTGTTCTTGGAGCGTGGAGATTGGAACCCTTGTGGTAAAGAAAGAGTGCACTGAGACCGATTGGCTCATGGTGTTACAAGTATCTGGGGGAAGCTAAAGAGAGATCCACAGCATCTGTCTGGGGTGGCATCTGTCACTGGGTTTCAGAATGTGGTGTGTCTGACCACAGGTCACCTATTGGTTTACTTACTGTGAACATGAGAGTATAAGATAGCTTTTGTAACTTGTGCTATCCTTACAAATCTGTATCTACCTGTAAAAGTAGAGTTATGGGTGAAGGAGTATTGTAATATAGTTAATCATTTTTTGTTTAATAAATGTTTTATGCTTCTGTTAAAAGTTCATTAGCTGACTCCGGTATCTCTGTTCAGTGGCCGCTCTCCACGTATCTTAACAAACAAATAAAAGTTAGGAATAAAAACAGATATGGCTGGAAAATCTTAACAGATCTACCAGCGTCTGTGGAGATAGAAACAGAGTTAATGTTTCAAGTCCATATGACTCTTCTTCAGAGCTAAAGAGAAGTAGAAATGCGATGAAATCTATGCTATATAAGGGGAGGTGGAGCAGGTAAAGCTGAATAGAAGGTCAGTGATAGGTGGGGGCTAAGGAGAGGTTGACAAAGATGTCATGAACACAAGACAAAGGGAGCGTTAATGGTAGTGGTAAGGGCTAAACAAGATGCTAATAGTAGCCTAAAGGTAAGAAAGCAGAATGTGTGAATAGCACAACAAGAGTCAGCACTCTAAGAAAGAACAATATGGAACAAAAAACAGATGGCCCTTTTGGAGGTGAGGTGAGGTGGGGGGAGGGGGTGGTGGTTGGGGAAAATGATAGAAAAAAGGATTTTAAAAAGGGGGATAAAAAGGGGATAAAACAATAAATCAATGAATAAAAATAAGTAAATAAATAATAAAAATAAATTTTGAAAAAAGGATTTAAAAAAGTGTAGAAAGATGACAGAGTTCATGGTCTGAAGTTGTTGAACTCAATGTTAAGTCTAGAAGGCTGAAAAGTGCCTAATCAGAAGATGAAGTGCTGCTCCTCCACTTTACCTTAGGCTTCACTGGAACATTGCAGCAAGCCAAGGGTGGACATGTGGGCATGAGAGCAGGGTGGTGTGTTGAAATGGCAAGCAACAGGAAGGTCCGGGTCATGCTTGCGGGTAGAGCGAAGGCGTTCCACAAAGCAGTCACCCAGTCTGCGTTTGGTCTCTCCAATGTAGAGGAGACGGCAGTGGGAGCAACGAATGCAGTAGACCGAATTGAAGGAGGTGCAGTGAAGTGCTGCTTCACCTGAAAGGAGTGTTTGGGCCCTTAGATGATGAGGAGGGAGGAGGTAAAGGGGCAGGTATTGCATTTTCTGCAATTGCATGGGAAGGTGCTGTGGGAAGGGGATGAAGTGTTGGGAGTGATGGAGGAGTGGACCAGGGTGTCATGGAGGGACCCATCCCTAAGGAATGCTGACAGGTGGGGTGAACGAGGGAAAGATGTGTTTGGTCATGGCACCATGCTGGAGTTGGTGGAAATGGTGAAGGATAATCCTTTGCATGTAGAGCCTGGTAGGGTGAAAAGTGAGGACAAGGGGTCCTTATCATGGTTCTGGGAAGGAGGGGAAGGTGTGAGGGCAGAAGCGCAGGAAAAGTTAGGACCTACCAAGCTGGGTTCCACCTTGTGATCAGGCTTGTCCAGCGGTAATTTCAGCTGGTGATCATAACACTGTGTAGAGGACAATTTGGTGAAAACGTATTAGACATCATGCACATGGAGAGGATGTGACAAAGGTGCTATTATCACTTGTCATTTAACCATCTCCTGTTCTCGACTTCCCATTTTGCAGCTTGTTCGTTTTATTTTGTGTCGGATCTTTTTTCTCATTCCTTTCCCTCTTTTTTTGTTTCTTCATGGGATGTGAGCATCTTTGGCAAAGGAAACAATTATTTCCCACCAATAACAGCCCTCGAAAAGGTAATGTTGAGCTGCCTTCTTGAACCACTGCAGTCCATGTGGTGTGGTACACCCAGAGAGCTGTTTTGGAGCGAATTCCAAGATTTTGACCAGAGACAGTGAAGGAAGGGCAATGAGAGTAAATCAGGATAGTGAATGGCTTGGAGGGGAGCTTACCTATGCATCTGCTGCCCTTGTCCTGCTAGGTGGTTGAGGTTGCAAGTTTGGAAGGTCCTGTCAAAGGAGGTTTGGAGAGTTGTTACAATGCATCTTGTAGATGGTACACACTGCTACCACTGTGCGTCGGGGATGGAGGGACTGTGTGTTTAAGGTGGTGGAAGCGGTGCCAATCAAGCAGGCTGCTTTGTCCTGAATGGTGCCAAACTTCTTAAATGTTGTTGGAGCTGCATTCACCCAAACAAATGGAGTTATTCAATCACACTCTTGACTTATGCCTTGTAGATGGCTGGCAGGCTTTGGTGCTTCAAGTGGTGAGATATTCGCCACAGAACTCCCAGTCTCTGATCTGCTCTTACAGCCATAGTATTTATATCATTGATCCAGTTAAGCTTCAGCAAATGGGAACTCCCTAAATATTAATGGTAGGGGATTTCACCAATGGAAACACTGTTGAACATAAAGGAGAGATGGTTAAATTCTCTTTTGTTTGTGATGATTATTACCTGGCATACTTGCCATTTATCAGCCCAAGCCTGAATGTCGTCCAGGTCTTGTCACATGCTGGCATGGACTGCATTAGTATTGAAAAGTCTTGAACAGTACTGAATCATCAGCAAACACCCCCACTTCTGACCTCATGATGGAGGGGAGATCCTTGATGAAGCAGCTGAAGATGGTAAAGCCAATGACACAACCGAGGAACCCCTGGGACTGAGATGATTACCCTTCAACAGCCACACCATTTTACTTTGTGCTAGATATAATTCAAATCAGACCTGACCCATCCCTTGTTCAGGGGGCATTTAAGAGTCAACCACGTAGGCCAGACTAGCTGATTTCCTTCTCTAAAGAGCATTAGTGAACCAGACGGCTTTTTTTACGACAATCGGCAATGGTTTCATAGTCATCATCCAGCGAATACAATCCTAACCAACTCAATCTCTCCCTATATGTCAGTCCCACCGACCCAGGAATCAGTCTGGTAAAGCTTCGCTGCAATCCCTCTATAGCAAGAACATCCTTCCTCAGATACGGAGACCAAAACTGCACACAATATTGCAAGTGTGGTCTCACCAAGGCCCTGTATAATTGCAGCAAGACATCCCTGTTCCTGTACTCGAATCCTCTCGCTATGAAGGCCAACATACCATTTGCCTTCTTTACCACCTGCTGCTCCTGCATGCTTACCTTCAGTGACTGGTGTACGAGGACACTCAGGCCTCAGTGCACATTCCCCTCTCTCAATTTATAGCTACACAGATAATAATCTGCCTTCCTGTTTTTGCTACCAAAGTGACATCCACATTATTGTTCTTTGTTTGGTTATGACTATTTGAATTTGGTGAAAATTAGAAGAGCTTCCAATTCTTTCATTTCTAATAAGGTCCCAGCCACACCACCAAAGCAGCCCTGATCAAAGACTCAAATTACATTTTATGTAACTGTTACAAAGGTAAACTATCTCTCTTCCTCCTTCTCGACCTGTCTACTGCCTTTGACGTGTTGACCACACCACCATCCTTCAACACTTCTCTATCTCATGAAGCTGCATGGTACTCACCTGGTTCCATTCCAGTCAGCCAGAGCATCGCCTACAATGGCCCCTCTTCACACTCCTGTATTATTATCCCTGGTGTCCCTTCATATACCTTATCGACATGCTTCCCCTTCAGCAACATCATCTAAAAACACATTGTTTTCCACGTGTCCACTGATGACACCCAGCTCTACCTCAGCACCACCTCTCTTAATCTCTCCACTGTCTCTTAAAATGTCAGACTGGATGTCTGACATTCACTACTGGATGAGAAGAAATTTCTTCCAACTAAATACTGAGAAGACTGAAGCTATCAACTTCAGTCACCACCATAAACTCTGTTCCCTAGCCATTGATTTCATCTCCTGACAACCGTTTGAGACTGAACCTGATTGTTTGCAACCCTGGTGTCATACTTGACCACAGAATGAATTTCTGACCACATATCCACACCATTCCAAGACTACCATCGCTTTTTCCACCTCTGTACCATCGCCTGACCACATCCCTACCACAGCTCATCTGTCATTAAGACCCTCACCATGCCTTTGTTCCTTCTAGACATCACCATTCCAATTTGCTTCTGGCTGACCTCCCACGATGTCGCCCATGTCCTAACTCACACTAAGTCCCATTCACCTGTCAACTCCATACTCACTGACGTGCAGTTCCCGCTATTTAAGCAATGCCCCAATCGCAAAATTCTAACCCTTATTTTTGAATCCCTCCATGACCTTGCCCCTCTCTATGTAATCGCCTGCAGTCCTACAACCTAAGAACTCCACAACACTCCAAGATCTCTGCACTCCTCCAATTCTGGCCTCTTCAGCACCCTGGATTTTAATCACTTGCAGGTCAGTTGAAGCACAATGAAGTTTCCCTCCTCCCCGCCTCAACAAAGTTACTCAGCCCCAACTTCAGAAAAGCAACAGTGAACTTTTCCTTCCCCCATTTTGTACGCCACACACTTTTAGACATGACTGACATCTTTATCAATTAATGTTGAATACAACTTCTAAAATCAGTCAAAAATTGGCCATGTCTCAGAAAGCTGGTTTAGTACAGTAAATGTAACCCTAACCTCAGTCACAGGGTTGTTTTTATTATGGATCTTTCTATCTCAAAATCTTCCCGTACATCACGTTGCTGTATACTGAGTGTTTAGTTTAGTTTGGTTTTATTCTTTCCATTGATTTCCATGTTCCCGATTGCTTTACAGACTAGCAATACAAGAAACGTGTTGAAGAATCAATTAAATAGTCCTGGCAAAGGAGCCCAATCCACCCATCGTGTTCGTGCCAGCTTTCTCCAAGAGTAACTCAGCTGATCCCACTCCCCGATGAAAGCAAAATACTGTGGATGCTGGAAATTGGAAATAAAAACATAAAATGCTGGAAAAGCTCAGCAGGCCTGGCAGCATCTGTGGAGAAAGAAACAGAGTTAACGTTTTGAACCCGTATGACTCTTCTTCCCATTCCCCCACCCTTTTCTTGTACTCCTTCACAAAATCTCCCAGTGCTTACCCAATTTTCATTTGAAAGCCATGATTGAATCTGCCTCCGCCACTCTCTCATGCAGTAAATTCCAGGTCACAACCACTCACTGTATAAAAAAGTTCTTCCTCATGTTGCCATTGGCTCTTTTGTCAAACACCTTGGGCAGAATTTTCTGCCTGCCAGGCAGGCGGGCCCGACCCAATCTCCAGCGGGCAGGGAGACGATCCCTGCCGGAGAAGCGAGCCCCGCTGCCATTTTAAGTGGGCGGGCCAATTAAGGCCCGCCCAGCGTAACGTCCGGCTGGAAGCGCTATGCGCTCCCTGTGCGGGCCGGGGGGATTCTCCAAAAGTGAGAGTGCGCTCTTTCACGCATGCGCACGAAAGAGCGCACATCTCCCTGAGACAAGGTCACATGAGATGGGACATGTTCATAAATTACAGTAAAACTTTATTAAAATTTTGAAAACCCTGCATGAAACCTCATCCTTAAGGTTGGACGGGCAGGTCCTTTAATTGTTTAAATGACTCTGTCAATGCCTCAATCGGCCATTGACAGGTCGGAGGGCGCACAGTTGATTTGGCTGTGCCCCCGCCTTCCTGAAAGTTTAAGTGGGGTGGGATGACGTTGGGGGTTCCGCCCAATGTCATCCCGTGTCATTTTACGCATCGGCGAGGGGGCCCCGCCCATGGCTCGCCGACAGCAAAGTTCTGCCCCTTAAATTGGTCTCCTCTGTTTCTTGGCCCTTTTACCAATGGGAACAATTTCTGTCTATCTACTCCATTTAGACCCCTCAAGATTTTGAACATGACCATTACCATCTAAAAGGAAAAGGGCAGCATACACATGGGAACAACCACTACCTCGAAGTTTCCCTCCAAGCCACTCACCACCCTGACTTGGAAATATATCGCCGTTTCTTCACTGTCGCTGAGTCAAAATCCTGGAACTCCCTCCCTAACAGCACTGTGGGTGTGCCTACACCACATGGACTGCAGCGGTTCAAGGCGGCAGCTCAGCACCACCTTGTCAAGGGCAATTAGGGATGGGCAGTAAATGCTGACCTAGCCAGCAATGTCCACATCTCGGGATTTTAATAAAAGCACCTCTATCAAATCTCCTCTTCTCTAAGGAGGAACAACCCCAGCTTCTCCAATCCATCCAAGTAACTGATGTCCCTCATCCTTGGAACCACTTTCATAAATCTTTTCTGCACCCTCTCTAAAGCCTTCTCATCCTTCCTAAATTGTGGTGCCCAGGATTGGACATAATACTCAGTTGAGGTATTTCATAACGGTCCATCATACTTTTTGTACTCTGTGCCTTTATTTATAAAGCCCATGATCCCACATGCTTTTTTTTAAACTAGTTTCTTAAACTGCCCTGCCATCTTCACTGATTTGTGCACAATATCGTCCAGGTCTCTCTGTTCATGCACACCCTTTATTTTGCTGCTTCTTGTTCTTCCTACCAAAATGTATCACTTCATACTTCTCTGCACTTACTAGTGAAACTTGTTCCTTTCAATTAGAATCACCATTATACGAATATTACTGAGACTTATAATTCAAAATTTACCACATTATGTTCAGTTAGAATAGATTGGTAAAAGATATCAAATCAATTTTTTTTTACAAGAAGCGTCTTTACTCAATGTATGTACTTCCTCTAGCCTCACTCTATGCTACGCTCTTGGGTTGCGAAACTCCAATATATCACCACCAATCATCGATACAAACATTGTCTTCTATATTATCACATCAACTAGAGCCATTCTATTTTAACAAGTAAATTTGTTGTTATATCATCAAGGCAATGTCAAAAAAACTGCAAATGAATACTGGCAGTTCACTAATTTTCATATAATACAAAGAATACCGAATGGATATATGTGAATTGCAGACAGAAATCCATCCTCAGGGGTCCCAGTAAAATTCAAAGTGTGCTAGCTTTCCTGATGATTTATGAATTCAATTGTAATGTCTGGCTGAATTATTGCCGTATAATGTACTTACAGCAATCCACTATCTTATGTTTCTGACAACTGCATGAAGAAATATCCGTGGAATTAAAAAAACAGATTTCCTCAAATTTAATATTGAAGTAACAAGTGACTTCTCAAAGGAGTTTTATTGGATTTTCTTAGGCAACATACAAACTTAAAACAAAAACAGAATTACCTGGAAAAACTCAGCAGGTCTGGCAGCATCGGCGGAGAAGAAGAGTCGACGTTTCGAGTCCTCATGACCCTTCAGCAGAACTGAGTATAGTTAGGAGAGGGGTGAAATATAAGCTTATATTTCACCCCTCTCCTAACTATACTCAGTTCTGCTGAAGGGTCATGAGGACTCGAAACGTCGACTCTTTTCTTCTCCGCCGATGCTGCTAGACCTGCTGAGTTTTTCCAGGTAATTCTATTTTTGTTTTGGATTTCCAGCATCCGCAGTAGTTTTTTTGTTTTTATACAAACTTAAAATGCTGACAAACTTAAGTTGGAAACAAGAGGCTGACTGACAACCTATGTGAGATCAGTAGTTATAAAATATTAGTCACACTATGTAGTGGTTAAGTTATAGGAACAGTTTTTAAACTTTTGCCAAGTGAAAAGCTGGCAGGAGCCGATCGATCACCAGTCGCACACAAGTCCCACCATCAATGAACTTGGTTAAAAAAATGTGCAACATTCCTTCTACTTTTTTTTGGCGTGCGTGGGTCCTTTGAAGTTTTTTGCGTGGCCACGCACACGTTATCTGAGAGGGCCAATGTGTGCACGGACTGCCATGGGGACATTCAGGTTGCTACACTGCCACACACCTTATAGGGAACATTGGCCACATGCGCAACTGGCAGTCTAACTACTGCTGCCAGTTTTCTACACAGCAGTGAATGGTAAAATCTATTCCAGTCACTCCATGATCAGAAACTGATAAGACGTGCACTTTGATAGAGTTAAATTTTTAATTTTATAAGGAAAAAAAAATCAGCAAATAGGCAGGAAATAATTTAATGAGGAGGATTCTGAAATACCAAATCGAAGCTTTGACCTATACATGACAGTTGGCATGAATGAGCTTTTGCGCAATATTTAATAATCCTTTAGCATTGAAATTATGCTTTTTTCCTCTCAAAGTTCAATGTTATTTGGAGCATAACTACAATGAAGAAATTTACGTTAACTCTAAGGCTAAAATAAACAGATTTTTATGAATTTGATTAGGTTTCCCATTTTTAAAACAACTGGCATTTGGAAATGTAGGAGCGGTTATGGGCAGAATTTGAACTGTTAAAGGGGAGGCGGGTTCAGGTGCTGGTACAGGATTAAGCCTCAAAAAGTGGCATCAGGTCAGGAATCCAATGTGATCCTGCGCATTTGCAGATTTAAACCAGCCAGGATTACAGCCAAGCAGGCAACTCCTGTGGGGCTGTCAGGTAATTAAAATACCGAGAGGTAGTTAATTTAGGATTTTACGCAACAATCAGGCTTTAACAGATAGCACATGGGTTTCTCGAGCTCCCCAGGGCCAACAAGGTGAGAGCATAACAAGAACTCACTGAACAATGAAACTGAGAGGCTGTGGAGCCTTTAAAAGAGTGAAATTGTGAAACTCATGGCCAGCCTCAGTGAAAGGCTGATGCTTACAGGATTTGTTCTGAAATCCTGATTTTGGTGCTTTGAAGGTAATTTCACACCAGCAGCTCGAGCAGCCACACCTATAGCTGCAGGACGAATGGCAGGATTAGCAGCAAAAAAGCAGCTCCTCTCCACAGCCGCATGCCACTCCACAGAACAGAGGACTGGCACAGCCCTCCAGCTCAAGGCAGTGAAACCCTCTAATTGAAGGTAAGATTTCTCAACATGATGGAGCAACAGTGCCTCAGGAGGTTCAGGCTTTTGCAGCAGGTTGATGCTGACATCTGCAGCCTCCTGGAACAAGACCTCCTTTCAATAGGGCCAGGTGGGCACACAATCCCAATGGACATCAATATCACCAAAGCCCTGAAATTCTTCTCCTACACAGGGATTTGTTGGTGAAACCTCCAGGATTTCGTCAGCTGCCCACTACTACATCTCCTAGATCACCAATACCTTGTTTGTCAAGACAGCCACTTATGCTACCTCGACTAATGAGGCAGTCAAACACAGAGGGCTGTCGTGTCTATTTCAGTAGCTGGATTCCCACACATGCAGGATTGATTGCAGACCTGTGCCAATCAAGGCACCCTCAGGTCAGCCTGCAATCTTCATTAATCGTAAGGTATCCCACTTTCTCAAATGTCAGGTCATTTATTGGGAGGTTTCCATTCCTTCGCACAAACTCAGACTCTGAGAACCTGGCTGATTACTCCAGTAAGGAACCCTACCGATGAACAAGACAAGAAATGTAACATGAGCCACATAACCCAAGGGTGATAATTGAACGAGCCATTGCCTCAAGCCTCAAGATGCATTTGTGTCTTGACAGATTTGAAGGTCGCCTTCAATAAATGATCTATCAAGAGTCTCCAGAATGGTTGTTATCGGGTGTGCCATGCACAATATCATACTGCAGGGAGGACTGGAGCTGCAGGAGGTGGGAAGAGCAGAATGATCGGCATCCGCTAAGTAACAGAAGGGGGAGGAGCTCAAGGATCGAGAAGCAAGCCAGGTCACAGGTAATTAATAGTGGGAGGGCTTTCGCGGGGGGGGGGTCTTGTGGTACAGGGGTGTGGCTCTCAACAGGCCCACCCCTTCCCAATTCCAGGTCACTCGATCAGACACTGAGTGCCTTTGAAAGAGAGAACCTCCCCAATCCCCAGGAAAGACAAGCAGTCCATACAGGTATCCTTGTCATGCATGCCACATGGCAACATGCCCGCCTGCAGCTGGACTAATACTAGTGGCAGTGGGATGAGGCCCTTAAGTAGTCATTAATTGGCCACTTAACAGCCTTAATTGGCGGTGGGGCTGTAAGGCTGACCACGAGCCTTCTTTCCCCCGAAATAATCGCGTTGAAGGCAGGAAGACAGCTGGGTGCTCACCTGTCACCCTCCCACCCGATTAAATGCCCTCCCCATCTCCAAACATGCCACTGGAGAGGACAGAAGATTCTTCCCTCCCATCCCCTCCTCTCCTTCCATGACAGATACAACAGAAAGATGACTACAACAGATGTATAGTCACTGTTCTCACTGTCTCTCTCACACACTGCTTCTTTAAAATAAACCACATGAAAGCTTTTGAGATTTATTTTATTCAAAGTTTTTTGAACAGCTGTTGGGCAAAAAATGTTAGAAGCTAAATAAAAATACATGATCAATAGTGATAATACTCTAGGAAATTAGCACACGTTCAGGGCGCACGAGGCAAATTCAATCCGCAGTATTGGGCGCTCGAGCTTTAGAACAAAAAATGATAGTCTTTTAAGTAAAAAATTTAATAAAGGCATAATAAAAGTCAATGGATAAATTTAATTGTGTTATTGAGTAATTTTTCATTCTTATTTTTTTAAACCCTAGTTTAGACATTCGAAATGTCAATTTCGGGTATGCCATGCACAATAAATAAATGGCAGGTGAAAGCTTGATGCACTCAATTTGTGAAGAAAAATATGAGCAGCCGGCAGGATATGCACCAACATGGTGGGAGTTATGCAGCATGCAGGCAGCATGAGGCCTCCAACATTCAAAGTCCTATCACAAAGCCATCTACAGGCTGCAGGAATGTGGATTTTTAGCTGAGTATTGATGAGTCAATTTTGAAGTAAGTATTTTTGGGGTGAAAGTTTTTTCCTTTTATAAAAGCTTAGCTTGAAATTATACTGCAATTTTAGTATTATATTCCGTGGACTTACTTAAATAACTCCTTTTAATAACGTTATCATGCAACATAATTTCAACTTGAGTTTATAAGCAAATTTCAAAATTATTGAGTTTGTGTATAATACACAAACATGTCTGCATCAGTCACAAAGATTCTGTGACTCAGAATTCTGTGGCAAGTAATTCACCTCCTGATTCTTCAAAGCCATTCCGCCATCTAGAAGGCACAAGGTATGTATGCCTCTATGCATTCAGTTCCAACAGCACTCAAGTTTAAAAACATCCAAGGCAAAGCAGCCCATTTGATTGGCATCCCATTCACCACCTTATATGTCACTTGCTCCACCAGCAGCACACAGTGACAGCAGAGTCTACCATCTACAGAATGCACTGCAGCAGCTTACCAAGGCTCCTTTCAAGCCTGTGACCTCTACTCTATCATCTAGAAGAACAAGGGCAGAAGACGCATAACCTCCTGACTTTGAAATATGTTGCCGTTCCTTCAGTCGCTGGGTCAATATCTTGGAACTCCCTCCCTAACAGCACAGTAGGTGTACCTACACTACATGGATTGCAGAGGTTTAAGATGGCAGGCCACCACCACATTCTCAAGGGCAATTAGGGATGGGCAATAAACACTGGCCTTGTAGCGAAGTCCACAAACGGAATCCTGGGCTTTATAAGGACAGATAAAGCCAGACATGAGAGTGAATGAAGACTAAGGGGCTGAAAATTTGTTGTGACGAGGAATCATGTACACATTTTAGTGCAAAGTGGCAAAGTGGCTGCAGCAAGAGGGGCTGGAAAATCATACACTTTTTATGATGTCTGGTTGAAATACAAATGCTCCCAGCGTACTGCAAACTGCATAAGGACAGTATTAGATATAAAGATTAAAAATCTGACATTTTACATAATTTAGCTTTGGCTGCTCATCCAATTCTAATTTGTTTTTTGATTCAATTTATGTCATTTTTGACTGACGTTTAAGAAAGCTGCTGATCTTGGTGCAAATGGGCTTAAAGATGGTCACTGCAATATGTGCACAGTCAAAACTGCTTTACATTTAAGCTGAAGCTATCCAGTAAAAATCTAACCCCCGTTTGATATAATCTTGATTTTTCAACTTCTTTCTTTATCACATTACCCAGATATCTCACCAAAGTGATAATGGAATTGCTTTGTGCACACATTTTATTTCAGCATCGCTGATGACGATACATGTTTATACCATTCGCACAGCAAGATTCTGAAAGACATCTGCGATGATTTTTTTTTTGGCTGTAAGTTTATTTTTGAGGCAGAGGTCGGTAAAACATTTCAAAGGGCAGAATTCCAAAACCTAAACGTGGGAATTCTGCCAAACGGTGAAAATTTCTCATTCCTGCAGAACGATGGTACATTGGTAATGCCATGGGACTCGTAACCCCAGGCCCAGTGAGCCTGAGGCCCAGGCTAATGCTCTGGTGACATGGGTTTGGATCTCACCACGAGAGCTGGTGGGACTTAAAATCAGGGGTTCAAGGTGGCAGCTCAATACCACCTTCTCAAGGGCAAAAGAGATGGGCAATAAATGCCAGCCTAGCCAGCAATGCGCACATCTCATGAAAGAATGAAATAATGAAGCAAGACCATAATCTAAACCTTTATAAATCACTGGTTAGACCTCATCTGGGGTATTGGGTCCAATTGTGGGCACCACACTTTAAGGAGGATGACAAGGCCTCCGAGAGGGTGTAAAAGAGCTTTACCAAAATGGTCCCATGAAAGAATAAAAAAGTGCATAATCCCATTTCAAAAACATAGTTTTCAATATGCTGAATTTACAAGGTTATATAAATTCTTACTTAAAGCTCAACATGCACAATGGTAGAGTTCAGCTATTTTTGAATATAATTTGAACTGTTTATGTTTTATTGTTTTAATTAATCAATTTTCCATTTTTAAACCTGGAACTATACCTAGATTAAAATTCCCTGCAATATTAGAGTGTGAAAATGAAGACAGATAGGATGTAAATATAACACACAAAACAATTACAATGCTGATATATGAACCAGCGTCATAAGCTGTAGTATATGAGATTCCTGGGTTGGGAAAATGAAGAGGTTGGTCCCAGATGCCTTTTTTTAAAACAAACCAAATCAGTCATCCAAAGCACCTCATAGCTGAAACATATTGGTTTGCATTTTTCATTGTACAACATCAAAGAACAATATCTTCCTTACAAAGCAACACGGTGCATCTTATAATGTAACAAGCTTTCAATGGGACAAATGGCCTAGCAGACAACAACTCAATTTTTTTTTAAAGAGGAAGATGTTGCTGTTAAAAACAACCTAAAGTAGCTGGCAGGATTTAACATTAACAAATTCCTTTTTACCCTGATCATGATTCATCTTGACAGCGTAAGGAAATGGAATCATCTCTCATTTTTCTGAACTCCGTGACAGTGCTCAGTACTCCTAGGTCATGTGTAGCACGAACTAGATGCCATAAAAGGGTTCCTGCCACACTGCCCAGAAAATATTTTTTGCACCAAATTCTAGAAGCTGCACTTGCAAGGCTTCTATTTATCAACATCGATTTTACCTTAGTGACTTGAGTGATCTTGCCAGAATATTACCGTACACTAAACAGAAACTACAAAGCTTGTTTACTTCAATTTTCTTTGTATTACTCATATTTGGTTCACAGACAATTTCTTTTATTCATTTACAGGATGTGGGTGTCGCTGGCTAGGCCAGCATTTATTGCCCATCCCTTATTGCCCCTGACAAGGTGATGCTGAGCTGCCTTCTTGAATCACTGCAGTCCCTGTGGTGTAGGTACACCTACAGTGCTGTTAGGGAGGGAGTTCCAGGATTTTGACCCAGCGGCAGCAAAGGAATGGTGATATATTTCCAAGTCAGGATGGTGAGTGGTTTGGAGTGGAACTTCCAGGTGGTGATGTTCCCATCTATCTGCTGCCCGTGTCCTTCTAGATGTTGGCAGCATGGGTTTGGAAGGTGCCGTCTAAGGAACCTTGGTGAGTTTCTGCAGTGCATCTTGTAGGTGATACACTACTGCCACTGTTTGTTGGTGGTGGAGAGAGTAAATGTTTGTGGATGGGATGCCAATCAAGCGGGCTGCTTTGTCCCAGATTGTGTCAAGCTTCTCAAGAGTTGTTGGGGCTGCACTCATCCAGGCAACTGGGGAGTATGCCATCACACTCCTGACTTATAGCTTGTAGATGGTGGACAGGCTTTGGCCGGGGGGGTGGGTGTGGTCTGAAGGTGAGTTACTTGCCGCAGACTTCCTAGCCTCTGACCTGCTCTTGTAGCCACAGTATTTATATGCTTGTCCAGTTCAGTTTCTGGTCAATGGTAACCCCCAGATGTTGATATTGGGGATTTAGCAAAGGTAATGCCATTGAATGTCAAGGGGTGATGGTTAGATTCTCTCTTGCTGCAGATGGTAATTGCCTGGCACTTGTGTGGCGTGAATGTTTCTTGCCACTAGCCACATCCGTGAACAACCCATTTCTGACCTTATGATGGAAGGAAGGTCATTGATGAAGCAGCTGAAGATGATTGGGCCTAGGACATTACCCTGAGGAACTCCTGCAGGAACTGGGATTATTGATCTCCAACAACCACAACCATTTTCCTTTGTGCTAGGTACGATTCCAACCAGCAGAGAGTCCCCCCACCCCACCCCCCCCACCCCTGCCTCCGATTCCCATTGACTCTAGTTTTGCCAGGGCTCCTTGATGCCACACTTGGTCAAATGCTGTCTTGATGTCAATGGCAGTCACTCTCACCTCACCTCGGGAGTTCAGCTCTTTTGTCCACGTTTGAGCCAAGGCTGTAATGAAGTCAGAAGCTAAGTGACCTCGGCAGAACACAAACTAAGCGTCAATGAACAGGTTACTAATAGGCAAATGCCGTTGATAGCACTGTTGATGACCCCTTTCATTGCTTTACTGATGATCAATAGTTGACTGATGGGGCGGTAATTGACCAGCTTGGAGTTCTACTGCCTTGTGTGTACAGTACACACCTGGGCAATTTTCCATGTTGCTGGGTAGATGCCAATGTTGTAGCTGTACTGGAACAGCTTGGCTAGGGGCGTGGCAAGTTCTGGAGCACAAAGTCTTCAGTACAATTGCCGGAATATTGTCAGGATCCATAGTCGTTGCACAATCAAGTACCTTCAGCCATTTCTTGACATCATGTGGAGTGAATCAAATTGGCTGAAGACTGGCATCTGTGATGCTGGGGAACTCCAGAGAAGGCTGAGATGGATCATCCACTTGGCACTTCTGGCTGACAATTGGAGCAAATGCTTCAGCCTTATTTTTTGCACTGATGTGAACTCCCCCATCATTGAGGATGGGGGTAGTTGTGCAGCCTTCTCCTCCAGTGACTTGTTTAATAGTCCACCACCATTAACAACTGGACGTGGCAGGACTGCAGAGCTTAGATCTGATCTGTTGGTTGTGGAATCGCTTAACTCTGTCTATCACTTGCTGCTTATGCTATTTGGCACGCACGTTGCCCTGTGTTGTAGCTTCACCAAGTTGCAACTCATTTTTAGGTATGCCTAATGCTGCTCCTGGCATGCCATCCTGCACTCTTCATTGAACCAGGGTTGATCCCCTGGCTTGAAGGTAATGGTAGAGTGGGGGATATGCCGGACCATGAGATTACAGATTGTTAAATGCCGTTCTGCTGCTGCTGATGGCCCACAGTACCTCATGGATGCCCAGTCTTGAGTTGCTAGATCTGTTCAAAATCTATCCTATTTAGCACAGTTGTATGTTCACACAACACGATGAAGGGTATCCTCAAGTGAATACCAGGCATGACTTGCACAAAAGGTGCTCCATGGTTCTGAGGCATTCAGTAAAGTATAATAGGGGTATTGCCACCCAGAGTGTAACACTTTTCTGTATCCTTATGGTAATGTGAATGGAGATGGTTTCAAAATGGAAATGTTTTAAGCAGTTTGCTGACTTTCAAATAGAGAAAACTGCAAACAGCAATCTACTTTGCTGGTGCTAGATTGGTTGTCCTTAGTACAAAAATTAGAAGACCATTAATCACAAAATTAGCTGTACAAACTGGAAATAGGATAATACAATTCATAAACATAAGCACAAATGAGGAAGTTAACCCAAGAAGATGGAAATAAGAATCTTTATAAATCGCTGACATCAGCTGGAGTATTGTGTCCAATGGTGGGCATGCATCACATTTTTAAAAAGTTGTCAAGACCTGGGTGTAAAGGAGATGTACCAGTATGGTTCTGGGATTGAGAGGCTTCAGCTATGTCGAGAGCCTGAAGAATCTGGGACTGTTCATCTTAGAACAGAGCAGGTTGAGCAAAAATTCGAGAGAGATGTTCAAAATTACGTGGGTTTTAATACAGTCGATAAGAGACAAGGACAGAATATCAATTTGGGGTACAATCCACAACTCCAGTGCAAATTGCACTCAAATTTCCGGGAGGTGGTGGCATAGTGGTATTGCTGCTGGACTGGTATTCCAGAGACCTAGGATGATTTTCTGGGGGCCCAGGTTTGAATCTCACCATGGCAGATGGCAAAATTTGAATTCAATAAACGATGACCATGAAACCATTGCCAATTGTTGTAAAAACCCATCTGCTTCACTAATGTCCTTTGGGGAAAGAAATCTGCCATCCTTACCTGGTCTCCATGTGACTCCAGACCCACAACAATGTGGTTGACTCTTAAATGCCCTCTGACAGGGGCAATTAGGGGCAGGCAATATATACTGGCCTAGCTCATGACATGCACATCCCAGGAATGAATTTTTAAAAAGTGAAGTACAATTCCACTGAAACTCATTTCACAATCACAAGCACAAAATCTTCCGTGAGCGAGTGCAACGAGATCACAATTTGAAAGGTGCTTTTTCTTTTATCTTGCATTTCAATATATTCTTAGGTATAATTAAGAGAGGTACCCTGGTACAATTTTACTAGTACAGTTAAAAATTAGTTCATTCAAAAGAATAGGCATTTTTACCAAGAATGTCTAGTGCAACGCTCGTGAATGAACTGATTTTAAATTGCTGACAATGACTTTAAAAAACTATATAGAACCATTTACAAACTGCATTGGTGTACACAGTCAGTTTCTTAGTAAACTAAATATTTTCGTTTTTTAAATTTACAAACTTTTAAAAATGTACCTACTTGTGCCTTTGCATCTAAAAAAAAGTTAATTTGAAGAGCCTCCTCAAACAGCTACAAATGGGCGAAAAGCTCGCCACGCTCATTAATTTGTTTTGAGGTCATAGCTAGTTTTAAGCCAAGGGCTGGCAATGTAACTAAAAAAAAATCAACATAAAAAGATTGCCACGCCTTGATTAGTACTTGATGTGACTATAATTGCGCTTGAAATTCCTTGACCTTTTCAACTGCTTTGGTGGATTTTGCGCAAATTGCACTCGACAAGCTAACACTATCTTGTGGAAACTCTACGCAGACAGTTTCTACCAGCAGAAAAGTCAGTAACCAAAGGATACAGATTTAAGATAATTGGCAAAAACGATCCAAGAAATTAGAAGAAATTGTTTTTAAGCAGAGAATTGTTACAATTTCCTTTGACTATCTTAATGATATCTACACCAGTATTACTCTCACCCTTGCATTTGTAACATTAGTCTATGTAAACATTAGCAACAAGCACCAAATACTTGCAGCCATTTTAGCAAAAAGGTTTTCCATTTTGCCACGCATAACTTATTGCGTTAATCAGATTGCCAATATTATACACAAAACAAATTAACTATGCTATGAAAACTATACTTGCTTCGTTGAGAACGCGGGATGGAAATTCAACTCCTGATGAACCTCAGAGCTTTTGCACATGCACAGACTGGGAAAGGGCTGCACATGCACCGTTCTGCAATGCTTACCTTCTTTGGGACCAGTGTGCCCGTGCAAGGAGGAAAACAGCGTGAAAACCTGGGTCAGATGACCGGTAGCAGAGCACCATGCAAGACTAATGTCCTAGGCATGGGATGGTGTGAGGGGGCAGGGAGAGGTCCCAGTCCAGTAAAAAGAGAGGAACAAAGAAACAGGCTCCACACAGGAAAAGGGCTGTGGGAGCAGACTTTAAGTGAACAAAGCAGTTGAAGGTTGGTGACTCTACTGTGAGCACCCCTTTGCAGTAGTTTTCTGCTTGGCGCAGCCAAAGAGCTGATGCTGTGCTTGTGAGTTGGTGCTTCAGTGCAGACTTGGGAATCCAAGGGAACAGAACCTTGAGAGACAAGGTTGAAACCCTGTGAGGTGGGCCATTGTTGATGCTGTCCGAGTTGGAGCAACTTCAGGAGAAAATTCGGGTTACATCTTCGAAGGTGAAGACTGGAATCCCTCCCGAGAGAGACAGAGTTTCAGTGAGATTGGTTGACTCAGTGTTACTGATGTCTGGGTGGGTGGTTGAGAATCAATGGACTCTGTCTTGGTTGCTTCTGCTATTCATTGTGTAATGTGATGTGTTCAATCATAGTTGTCTTGTTAATTCACATGTACCTCATACATACCCTGAATATAGAGTATAAGGTAAATATTGTAAATTGTTTTATCTTTCTGACCTTGTGTAGAGTTATGATTCCAGGTGAGGTTGCCCCTGGACAAGCCTGATCCCAGAGTGGAACCCAGCTTGATAGATGCTAACCTTTCTCAATTTGTTTAGGGACGTGGAACGGGGCTACTGAACAGAATCACTGGAGTCAGCTAATGAACTTTTAACAAAGGAAAAAAGCATTTATTAACAAGAAAAAGAGGAACAATATTACAATACTCCTTCACCCACAACTATATCTTTACAGATATATACAAATTTGTAAGGATAACAGAAGTTACAAAAGCTACCTTATACTCTCACGTTCACAATAAGTACAGCCCATGTAAGCTAATTGGTGACCTGTGGTCAGATACAACACAACCTGAAATCAAGTGACAGATGCGACCCCAGACAGATGCTTTGAATCTCTCCTCAACTGCCCCCGCCGCCATCTGCCACTCCCACCCCCCACCCGAGATGCTTGTCACACCATGACCCAATCAGTCTCACTGAACTCTGTCCTTCACAAGGGTTTCCAAATTCTACTCTCAAGGACTCACTTTGGAATCTTCTCCCAAAGCCATGGTCTCTCTCAGGCACCTTCAAAAAGGGGTTACCTCCAGGGTTTTGAACTCTCCTTCTGATGTTCCTTTTCCCTGGGTCATCATATGCATTCAAGCTGTCTTCCATGCACTCTCTCATTGACTCAGCTGTCAACAGTACCACTGTTCCGCATGCCCATAGCAAAGGCTTACAGACCTTCAGTCATCTCTTTGGACCTTCTGGCCTCTTGCAAGCTGTTCTCGCTTTAAATTTGCTTTCTGCAACTTTTGTCTCTTTAGATCTGAAACTTGGACCCTTCCTCTCTGCCCCTCACTCTTAAGTTCAATTTGCCAGGACCTTTTCTATGTCCCTGTCCTTCCATTGACTAGAAGGTCTGCTTGGGACTTTCTCCTGTTCCATGTCCATGGATTTTGAGGTCTTTTCTTTAGCTTGGGACTGGCCACCTGTCCCCTTTGCTCCAGTCTCTCCTCGCAGCTGTCTTCAAAACCAAATGAACTCAAACAGCTTCCAAATCAAACTGCTATTTCTAGTTTCTTCTGTGTGCGCCTGTAGGAGGGACCTGCCTCCCTGGACCCCTGTTGCTAGGCAACAGCCCAGGTTCTCTCTACTTATTTGTTTAACTTAGCTGCAATGGTCATAAAACTCTCATTAGAAATACAGACTCATTTTAAAAAGTGAAACTAAGACTCAACTTGACTTTTTTTCTTAACACACAAATACAGAAATACAAATCAAACTTAAACTTTAAATCTAAAATTCATCCCTAAAACCTACAAAACACAAATATAGCTTACTTAAACTCTATTTCCTAACAATAGTCAAGTTTATTTTTGTTTGTTCAAAACTTGTGGAATCTTGTAGTTTTATTCTCTGGGCAAGTGTCTTATATCTCAAACTTTATCTACTTTAAACGAAACAGTATTGGTTCCTCATCGAATCTTACCAAAGACTTGGGGGTCTCATCAAGCATCACAACAACAGTCATATCAACTTTAAGAATTATTTAAATGATAAATCAAAATCAGAAACAGCCTGCTTTGGAAATTCACTTCTGAACATAATTACATCCTTGGCCTTGATACTGCCAGTTATAACGTCTTCCTTACATGAGCATCTGCTATCTCCTTAAGGTGAAAATGAAAGCCATAAATTAGTCAGCACACATCAGTCATTCTTACAGCCTGAAAGACCAAAATGACCTAAGGTGCACATTCATAAAACTAGTAGTAGGAGCTTGCTGTCAACTTTCTCTTGTTATGTTCTTACATGTCACGAACTCTCATTCTGTCATCTGAATTCCATATCTTTACTATTATAGAATGAGTGCGTCATCAATCGAGATATATTATTATAAAGATTTGCATCTTGCTCATATAAGGAAAGAACTAAAAATTGACCATAAATTCTTACTCAATATCATCGCCACAAAGGTTGAAAGGGTAGAATTTGGAATGGCACACTTGCATCTGTACTTTGTATTGGCATGTAATGAGTACACACTCAAGCAAAGAATCCAAACTGACCTAAACAAGACAAGTTTCTGAACTAAGCCCAAACTGAACATTAACATAGGCCAAGATGATTTTGTTTTTTTTTATTAAGATTCAGTTTCTGGTCACTAGATTCCAAATAAAATGTTAAATTGGAGCTTTGACATTAAGGCCCCGACTTTCACCCCTCGGTCTGGCGCACAGAAACTGGAGAATTCCCGGCTCTGCGAAGCCAACCTCTAAAAACATTTGCCCAAACTTCCGATTGTTGGTGTGCTAGAACACAAGTTGCAGTGAGCAACTCTGGAAGTGGTGAGTGGTTGGAGGCGGGCCTGATGCAAGTTGAGCGACTTGGGTAGAGATAAAAAGTGGGCCTTCTGAAAGGCCCGTTTGAGAGCTAAGTCATCAATAGTGAAGTCCTTGTGCCTCGGAGGAGACATTGTTGTCTTGTAGCTAAGTCTCCAAGCTATAAATGTTTCCCAACTGTTAGCTAACCTTTAATGGATGGCTCATCATGGGCTTTGCCTATGAGAGAATTGTCACTGCTGCTGCCTTATCTAAGTGTACTCTACTGAACCACTGAATGCATGGAGCGGATTCTCAAGACACAGCCATGGAGGTGGCATTGTCTTGCCACCACTACCTGGTACAGATATTATGCGGTCATGTAGTTAGCTGCCAGGACTCTGAGTGAATGAATGATGAACACTGTCATGCTCATTACCCCATCCACTTACCGTCTCGCCACCTATCCATCAGGATACATCCACACTGTTGACCCTTGACTAGGTCCCTCACAGCTACACACTGTCATGGCATAAGGGTGTGATGAAGAGCAAGGAAACCAGTAGGGCTGTCAGTGATTGCAGAGTGCAGCATGCACCCTTGGAGTCACAGCCGCAACATACATGACACCAAGCATTTGTGCAGAGTCAGTTTCTCTACCACACTTTACCAGTAATCGCTGATATAGAAACAGAAAATGCTGGAAAAACTCAGCAGGTCTGACAGCATCTGTGGAAAGGGAAACAGGGTTTTGAGTCCGTATGACTCTTCTTCAACTCTGAAGAGTCATATGGACTCGAAACACTAACTCTGTTTTGCTCTCTCCACAGATGCTACCATACCTGAGTTTTTCCAGCATTTTCTGTTTTTCAGATTTCCAGCATCCACAGTATTTTGCTTTTATCTCAGTAATCATTGATGATATGGTGAAAATGGTTAGTGCATGTAAGCACACAAAAGTGAATGAGAGCATTGTACTCTGAATGGTTTAAGACCCTTTTCATCTATATATATTTTTATTCATGGAATGTCGCACAGAAGAGATGCAAGGGAAAGGATAAGTCCGGCTGCCCTGTGCTTTTCTGACGAGGACCTTCAAATTTTCATGGACGAGGTCCAGTCCTCTAGTCAGCTGGCCGCTGTATTGCCCCTGCAGCAACCAAGAAGGCCTGGGCTCAAATAGCAGCTGTGCTGAGTGCAACAGGAGACCATCAATGCTTGTGGATTCAGTGCAGGGAATGATTCAGGTGGTGCGTTCTGGCAAGCTGACTAGCCTGGCTCATCCACACAGAGCTCCAAGGGAAGGGTCATTTCTGCATGTTGCAATTAATATGCATATACCTCTGCTTAAGCTATGTACACATATAAGCCTCAATGCTGAAGTAGGTGCACACAGAACACATGTATATGAGCACTGCAATGCACAGGTGCATTGAAGAGCAATATCCCTCCATGCACTATGTATCAGGCTAACAAAAATCCATTTTGTCATTAAAGTCAAAAAGGGTGAAGAACACTACAGAGATGGCCCAGCTGGGGGTGAGTCAGCCTGGCTGAAACACATCTGTCCATTGAACAGATGGCCATGAAGATTGCCAGGATGTCTGAACAGCAGTCTTTTGGTTATGGTGGTAACGGTGGAGGTCATACAGTCACTTTACTGAGCACAATGGGACATTAGCATGAGAGTTGGTGCAATGTTGGAGTTGAGTTATAGGGGCAGCACAAGCATGGTCACAGACAATGGCATGCATCAAAACATGCTTTCACAATACACCTAAACAACTCTTTTTGTGTCTCACAGGTCCCGGCTCTGCTCCCTCAGTCTCATCATTCCCCTCCCCACCAGGGATAGAGCATCTGACAGGCATCAAGAGGAGGAAAAGATATCTGAGGAGGAACCATCACATCATACTTGCCCACACATCACCAACTCCAATACAAGTGCTTCAGAGGGATGTAACACACATGTAGAGTCAATAGCATAGAGTAAACGCCACCACACCAGAGTGCAAAAGGAGGTGTCAGCATCAATGACGTCTGTGCACACAGTCCCCTTCGGAGGAAGGAAAGTCACAATGATGCTCCAGTGGGCAGGAATGTGGAGCCTCAGGGGTCACCTTTTGGGGGCACAGTATTTTGATTATCAGCAGCAGATGTGTGGACATCTGGCAGAGTTCCCTGAGGCAGTGGCAGTTCCAGAACTGCAGATGGAGGAGTCTTTTGCCATCATGAGTCCCACATTGCCCAGGGTGCTCAACCACATGAGCTCTGACCATGAGAGATTGGTCAATCTCATGGAGAAACACATGCAGTAACACTTGGAGTAGATGCAAGAGCAGCATCTCGGCCAGGAAAGAGTGCAAGTCTCCCTCAGTAGTCTGGATCAGTCCCTTCTGATTATTTTTTTCAGCTTACCGATAAAATTGGTGGGATGAAAGGATGTTATTGTTAGGAGAGGTAAAGTTAAAAGCCTTGTGATACAGTGGAAAATTTACATTCAAAGAGAAAGATATGTACAAAAGAGAAAGGAGATTGTGTATAAGGGAGATGCATTCTAAAGATCCAACAAATGTGAGAAGCCTACAGCTTGTAAGCCTCAAGCTGCTGTCTGCAGGGACCCAGAGCTGAAAGAAACTAATTTTGAATGCAACTGGCCAGGGTGTGCTTTTATAGGTGTCTGTTTAAATCTATGACATTTACTGTTGCCTTAATGGGTGTGTAACAGAGTCAGGTTAAGTAGGTGATATTTGTAGTTATTACAGTCATAATTTTGTAGACATATTTATGTGTTTACAATCTTTCTTAAATTAATAAATATTTCATTTAGTTTTATTAAAAACTGAGACTCAGTGGTCTTATTACTACTGAATTCAAAGCCTGCATCTCGAAACATACAAATTGCAAAAATGGGTTATGACAGTTGTTTTACGTTTCCCTCTGGGATTTGAACAACTCAGCCTTTACCATCGGCTCGGCTGTGTCATAATAATCTCCAAAAGGGGTCCCCTGGCCTTTCAAATAAATATGTCAAGTTCAGACCTGCTCCTACAAGGTCTGTTTTGCTAATTGGCTACCAAAATCAGACTAGCATGGAGGCAGCTGCTGACTTAAATGGCCAGCTACCTCCGTAAAATGCACATGTGCGAAATGGTAAGTCCCATAAAAATGGAAAGTGCCTTGCTTGGGGGCAGGACTTAAGATTTTCTGACAGTTCTGCTATTTTCTCCACAATAAAGAGGCTCTCTATCGTGGTGAAAATCTAGGCCTGAATGTTTTGGTGTTGGATATATGGCATACCTAGTAACAGCATACACCATGCTGTATCTTGTATAAATACATTATGTAGTGCCCAAATAAAACTGATGTATCAAGTGCTGTAAGACAAAAATCGCAAGAGATTTGGGAACATTTGCAAGTCAAGAAAGCCAAGGATCAAAACTGGACTGTAACCTTTTGGACAGCAAACATTAATGAGGGAGTGCAGTGAACAGATGGTTATGTATAGGTTAGGTAACCTTGAAAATACGATAGCACCATCAGATGGTGCTAACTTCATTTGAAATCTGATATAGATATGTTAGTTGGACATGAAGTGTCCTCGTACATGATACGGTGAAATATTACAGGAGGATGTCAAGATGTTCAGCTGTGCAGTAAATAATTCAATTTCCCAGCTGTACGGTGAAAACAATGTCATTTCTCCAACAGCTTATTTTGGCAATGATTGTCATTGCAGCTGCTAGTGCATTTTCATGTGATCACTGTCAGTTCATTAGTGTAAGAGTTAATGGGGCCAGAATTTGCTGCCTAAATAACCATGAGTTTAAAGGTTCTCACTATTATTGTCCATTAATTGTCCAACAACTTGTAGAAAGGAAGAACCGTGAATTGCAAATCACCTCAAGTTGCTAACGATTTGTGCTGCTCAGCTTCGGATAAACGACAGCTTACCCTCAACCTCCCACGTGTTTCACAAAGTTGTGCAATTGTCTAATATTCATCATATAAACTCACCACAGAACAATGTGGCTGGAACTCAACAGCAGAAGTACCTTTTTAAAGAGGAGATTTATACTCCTGTAATGCCACTTGCTCTCATTCCTTTAGCTATTGAATTGTTAGATATTCTTAAATTTAAAACTTGATATCAATTTTTTCTTCCCGCTCCGTTGTCACTTTTTGCTCTCTGTTATAATCCAAGCTTTCTTTCTTTCCATTTTGCTTTTGACTTAATTAAATTTCCTCCTCCTGTTGATCCTGTGTCTATTTCAATTCTCAAGTTTCACTGGTTAACTGCTGGATCCATCATTCATTGGTCCCACACGCCCTATTTTCCTTGCCTTGCTGTTATCAGCTCAAACAACTTGCAGGCAAACGTTTTGAACTGGAGGGCAAGGGAAAAAGTCTATGTAATGGGTCTTCCTTCAGGTGCCCCACAGCAAACTCTGGATGAACATGAATCAAGGCAGCTGATATTCTCAATTTCAAACAATTACTATCTCAATTCAAAGCAACACGAATACCCCTGTTGATTTGAAGGAAAATCTCTTAACCGATTGAAATTACTATAATCAATGCAGAATAAAAAATATCAAAAGTAGTAACATAGGTTAATAAGGCAATGCAAAAGCAAATAAAGCACTGGGATTCATCTCTACATTATTTAATTGAAAAGTAAAGACATTATGTTAAACTCAAAGAACCTTGGTTAGATCACACTTTATTTTGAACAGTTCTAGTTTCCACGCAACAAAGGATAGAAGTAGCCTAGGAGAAGATGAAAAAAATGATTTACTAGAATGATACCAGATCTGAGAGATTGTACCCAACATGAAAGATTGAACAGGTTGGGGGCTACTTTGTCTGGAAAAGAGAAGATTGAGGGGTGACCTGACAGAGTTCTTTAAGATTTGTAATTCTCTACCCCACAGAGTCGTGGATGCTCCGTCGTTAAATACATTCAAGGCTGGGTAGACAGATATTTGGTCTCAGGGAATTAAGGGATATGGGGAGCGGGTAGGAAAATGGAGTTGAAGCCCATAATCAGCCATGATTGTATTGAACAGCAGAGCAGGAGCGATGGGCTATATAGTCTACTCGTGCTTTTATTTCCTGTGTTCTTGTATTACAAAAGGATGGATGGGATGGATATAGAAAAGATGTTCCCACTTATGGGTGAGACCAGAACTAATGGCCATAAATATAAGATAGTAACTAATAAATCCAATAGGAAAGTCAGGAGAAATCTCTTTACCAAGAGAGCAGTTAGAAAGTGGAGCTCGTTACAACAAGGAATAGTTGAGGTAAATAGCACAGATGCAGTTAAGGCACAGCTAGATAAACAGAAGGAAGGGATAGAAGGATATACGCTATTGAGGTTGGATGAAGTAGGGTGGGAGGGCGGCTCTGGAGAGGATGCAGCTGTTGGGCTGAATTGACAATGTTTGTACTACAAGAACAGTATAATCCTATATAACACTATGTAAATACTGTTCACTCACACACAATTAGTTAACTCTCTAACTCATCCACCATTCTAGTTTTTAAGTTCAAATTATCTAACAGCGTGCAGCTTCTTCAAATAGAGACCAGATAGTAGCAGAGCACCTGCACAACCAGCATGAGGTTGTTCCTGACACAAGAGTCAAACGCCTGAATGTATTCCATGGGACACATACTAATTGCAAATTTGTATCTATTATTTTAGCGCAGATTAAACGAGTGGTTATACCGGGATAGTCCAAACTCTATTCCTCTATCCTTCCTTCCTTCTTCAAAAGGCTGTGTCACATTTGATTGCCTCAGAACAGAACAATCATCCATGGCTCTTTTAGATCATGCACTGACATGCATTATGTTCTGACACAAATTGTGACAATATTCACCACAAGCTTCTGGGCAGATAAAAGAATTCTTCACAAGCCATAGGGCCCACTGCATTTCCAGGATAGATTCACAAATGGTTAAATGCACAAAGTGAATAAAGCCTTATACTTTGGGAGGAAGCCTACCTCCGCTACTCCATGTGGTCACTTCCTAAAATTTAGGTAGCTGGGTGCTTGGTGAAACAGGATTCACTTGCTTCCTTGTGGAGGGGAAAACAAAAAAAGTGAATGGGGGAGAGAATGCCAACTTATCCCCGGTAGGTGCATGGAAGGAACCAGTAGCATTAAGCCTGAAGGCATCATTGTCATTAGCAGTGCACTGTGGATGGTTCCCTGAGAACGGATGACACACTTCCATCATTCTCAGGTAGCAGCAAAACCACTGCGCCAAATGTTATATTCTGCATGTCATACACCACCATTGCGCATTGCATTCCCAGGCCACCCACTTGTGCCCCTCCAGTGTTGCTGCACTATGAGGCACTCTCAAGCAAAATACCTCCCTGTAATGTTTTATATTCAATGTCACTGTTGTACAGACACTTCAAAATCTTCCATTTTTCTAACTTAGAGTCTGAACTGCATTTAAAAATAATTTTAATTACCTGCCTTCGCTGCATAATTTTTTTACCCAGATATAAATTCTTTGCTCAAATTCACAAAATTAGGTGTTTATCTGATCCTTAGTGTTCAAATCCAATCTGCAGGTTTGCTGTAAATCCAGAAGAATATTTCAGTGGGCTTATTTACACTATAGCACCATTCTTAGAGCAAGCTAATATTTCAAGGTTAGACTCTGAACCATAAAGTAGGTATAGAAGAAACATGTCATGTAATATTTCAACATATGCTCCATCCTCATGCCTTACTGCAAACAGCAAGGATGGCTTAATCAATTTAGCTCCACACTTTACTACAGTCTTCAAGGATTATCAGGTTTACTGACTCAACTCCGCATTTTATTGCATGACCTTCCATAATAATTTAGAAGATCTACAGTGTTGGATCATTTACATTACTTTAGTGTTGTACCAAAAGTACACTCCATGAACATTAGCACATTACTTGTCTACAGTTCATTTTCTGAATAACAACTGCTGACATAAAACCTTAAAATAGTGGGTTTTACCCCCAATAATGTTTCAAACAATGAACTGTCAGAAACTTCAGCTTTTTCTATTTATCTCAGAGGTGCTCTCAAAACTGAAGAGCTATATAACAATAAGCTGGTAGTCTTAAAATGCCCACTCTGTTAAAATAAACACTCTGTTTATCTAGAAATGCTTTAGCTCTTTCCATTGCTAACTTGAACAAATTGATCTCAAAGCGCATCCATACATTTCCAGTAATATTAATGCTTAAAGGATTCATCCTGTTATATTTTTACCTGCGTGTGCATGTGTGTGTACCCGGTGATTCAGGAGAGTTTTTGAAAAAAATGCAACAGAGCACAGCCTTTTCCATTAAAAAACAATTTGATTCTCTTTCTGCCCTCCTCTCTCCCGGAGATGGTAATTCATGCCAGGAAAGGGGTTCCGTGTGTGCCAGCAACCCTTTGGTATCTCACTTGTGACACAGACAATGAGTATAAGCAGCCACAAAGCACATCAGCAAGCGAACCAGTCTGATATGGTTGGATGTTCATTGCCAACAGGGGTGGCTGAATAGATATCATGACTGACAGCTCCAGCAAATTTGTAACCCAAAGATTTATGAAAAAATACCAGGATCAAATTTAATCTATGCCTCCTGGTAATCAAAGCATACTTTGGGGCCAGGACAGAGAAGAATCTTTAATCCAATAGTGGAGGGGAGAAAGCAGGGAATAAGCATTGATATTGAGTTAAGGGAATGGACTGTGCAAACAAGGATATATAGAAGGTAAATGGTTAAATCTGATGCAAACAACCAAGAAATGAATTGAAGAGGAGGACAAGGATACAAAAGTTGTTACAGTCGGTTAAAGCGAGTCAAGGAAGTTGGGTATGGACAGGGAAGAGGACTTTGTGTATAAGAGGACATGAGCCATGGAGGTCTGCATCATTTGTGAAGGGTTGAAGGGAGAGTTCAGTGAAGGAGACATTAGAGAAGCCAATCCAAGAGGAAGTGATGAATGCACAGATTAAAGAAAGACAAAATATTGAACATCGGTACTAGCTGAGTCATTACTGGATAGTTTACTCCAATGGCACTTTTTTCTTCAGAATTTACTGCTGGATAAAAAAATCTTTTAAAAGACTCCTTCTCTTTCTCTTTACCTGGTTCTCGTCTCATCTTGTACCGTACTTGGCTGAAAGGCCTGAATAAATGGTGCGTTGAAATCGATGCTAGAAGTTGTATTGGAAAAATAAATTACCTTTGGATGAGTTTCTAATCCTCCACCCCTCCCCATCATGGCACAGCTGAGATCAGGAACTCAGCACGTGCCTCACTTTGGGCATGAACTTATTGTCTGATAAGATCGCACAGCAAATTGTGCAGTGTTTTGCTTTTCTTTCTTAGTTTTCTTAAGAAATTTTCCATCAATAGGAAGAATGTTTTGGAAAATGGAGCACGTTCCTATGATAGGGACTCAACATCACTTGCCAATCACTCCCAGTTCAGCTAAGGTCAAAAATAGATTAAAACTCTTGTAGCCCCCATCTCTCCTATTTCATATTGTCAAAAAGTTGTAACACTTCTGCAACGTTAGATATTGCCTAAAGTGCAACAGTGAAGCATATTAGTCTACCCATCTTGGTTCCTTAACCCCTAATACCCCTGCCTAACAAAAATCTATCAATCTCAATCGTGAAATTTCCAACTGACCTAAAGGCAACAAATTTTTGGGGGAGAATTTCAGATTTCCACCATTGTGTGTGAGAAGAAGTGTTTCCTGGAATCATCCCTGAAATACCTAGCTCTAATGTTAAGGTTATGTTTCCTTGTTCTGGACACCCCCATGAGAAGAAATAATTTGTCTCTAACCTCTCAACTCCTTTAGTCATCTTAAAACTCCTAACTATATCACCTCTTAATCTTCTATCAAAGGAATACAAGCTTACTCACTGCAACTATCCGCACAATTTAATCCTTTTAGTCCAGGTATCATTCTGGTAAATCTGCTCTGTACAACCTCCAAGACTAATATAGCCTTCATGAGGTGCAGTGCCAAGTACTCTAAATGCAGTCCAAGCAGGGTTTTATATGACAATAGCATAACCTCCACTCCTTTGTATTCCAGCCCTTTTGAGATAAAGACTCACATTTGATTAGCCTCAAATTATTTCTGTATCTGTCCATTAGCTTTTAGCGATTTCTGTATTTTGATCCCCAAATCACTCCTTTTAAAGACTGTTTAAGTTGTGATGAAGATCAGCCATGATCTGGGTGAATGGTGGAACAGGCATGAGGGGTGGAATGGTGCACTCCTGTTCTTCTGCTTCTTTTAGTAAATATCAGTGGAAAGATTTTTTACTTTAAGTGAATAACATTCAATCCTTCTACTGTTGATGTCACATGATTCATCCAAATCTAAGCACCTCTGTCGTTTGTTCTTCAGTAAACCTGAGCTTATATGTGTTGTTTATTATTAATTCTATTTTCACTGTGTTTCCTGGACACTTTACCCGCCAGTCACCACTCATCTGTGCTTCCCAGCATAAACTTATGATCTCCCCTACCACTCCTCAGGTCCCCTCTCATTTTTCATTGCCATATTCCTCAGCTCCAATAACTACCCAGTTATTAGCTCCAACCTCTATTGTCAGCTACCACCTACTTTTCTTCACTGGTCGAGACCACCACCTCATTGTTTAACCGGCTTCCACTTCCTTCCATCTCAACTTGCAGCCTCTACCATGCTCTAATATCCACCTTTTTGTTAGCCTGTGTTTCAGAATCCACATCCCTCTTCTCTTTGATGGTTCTGGCCTAGCCTTGCCTTACCACCTAAGTGAGCAGCCAGCCCATCCATGAACAGTGTGCTTCCACCAATTAAAATCGTAAGTGTATTGAATGCTGATTCGTAGTCATTCTGTAGCATTTAAAAATGTTTAATGTTATTAATGCCTTGAAGATGAACCAGCATGAAAGATGTTACTTACCAGCATTAAGCAGCTCTCAACCACCTCTCCCACAATACAGAATAAAATTTCAAATTAATTCCACTGGTGTTACTCCCAAGCTCACTCTTCCCCTCACTAGATCTGCCTATTTCTTCCATTGTCCCAGGACTTTCAGTTACCAATGCTGGTAGATAACAAGCCCCACTGCCTTTTGAAATGTTAAATCACCAGTCCCACTCCTGCCAGCCCCCTTCATGAATCTGCTTTAGACCATGCTGTGCCGCATTAAAATACTCAAGTATTTGTTCCATTTAGTACAAGAGCAAGTATTTACACATACCCATGTTCTCCTGTCAGACAATCTGAGTTCTGGTAATGTATCCCACTTAATTGTTTATTCACTTTCCACTCTGAAAATGTTTAATGGATCTTTGAGACAATTAGGAAGCAAATTATTCACTAAAATGCTGAAATTATGTTGTGCATTACATACAAACCTCTTACACATTTATCTGAAATTCCTCGCTGTAGAATTACAAAATGATGCAATTTAATGCTATCAAAGAAGATTCCTTTCATGCACTGTATCAAAATATCAACTCCCATAAAATATACAGGATAACTTCCAATGGTGTATCAATAGAGTTGGATTGCCACTCTGCTCGGAGGACGGAGTCGTCGAGGGGTGGCAGGGTGGGTCCCCTCGGGTTCGAGGGTGTGTCCCGTGGCGGTGTCAATGTGGGGTCTGTAAAATAGTCACCCAGAAGCTAGAAGTGGTCTTACTTCTTATATATTTTTTCTGGGTAACTATTGATGTAACACAATTGGGGCCAACCGAAGTTTCCGATTTAAATCACAATTTGCGGATGCTTCCCAGTGCAGGGTAATTGTCATGCAATCCTTACTTGAGAACTTATGGTGGGGGGGGTGGTGATGGTTTCCCCAGTGCATCTTTGGGGTAACCACCGCCCATGAACCTCCCCTCCCCACCCAGATACACTGCCCTGGAGAGAAGTTACACCCCCAGTGCAAGAAAGATTTATCTTCTCAACGCCAACAAGAACAACTTTCAAGAATCTTAATCTTCTCTGAGAGCTACAGCTGTGCTTATCAAAATAAAGCATTAAAATCAGCAGATAATTGCATAATTGACCAATCATCTTCTCATCAAGACCATTGTTATGGGCAGGGTGCGCTAATATAAATGAATTTGATGATTGTTTTGCATCCACGGAAGAATGCTGACATTATTTTGATACCAAAACAAACAATAACACATTATTCCAAATGGCATGAAAGCAGGCAGAATGGCATGATTAAAGATAGTGAGGAATGCAAGAATCCACAGCCAAGGTGCACTATTAGTAGGAAAATGCATCGTCATAACTACAATATGTGGCTCAGTGGATATATTCATTCCAAAAGGTATTTTTGTTGTGTCCAAGATATTCTATAAAAAATAATGCATTGGTTGCAGGTAACTTTTGCATTGGCTGGACACCCGGCAAAAGATTATTCAAAGACTTATAGCAGCAATCATACATCCAGTTTTTAAATCTAATATTTTTAAAGCTATATTTGATCAAGTAATTTCATCTGGACGAAAAACACCTTTTTTGAAGATAATGAGGCAGTGGCAGCTGGTTAGTGATTCCCCTGTCATTTCCAAAGAATATGGCAAGTACCATTTGGAAAAATGTACTGTCAAGAGCAACTGCATTCTTACAGAAAGAATTGTGCTTCACTGACATGCAGCATTTACAGGCATTATGTCCTAAGTGTCTCCTGCGACCTATTAAGAGCATGAGTGTGTCTTCTGGAAGTAATCATCAAATTGTGACTGTAGTAATTGTGGTTTTATTTAGTGTGTAATGTACCTTTAAGAATACTTGTTAAGGAAGGTCACATGATCTGTAGTAACCAATAGGAGAGTAGCGCAGGCTACCTCAGCAGTCAGTGTAGAGATAGAGTTGGAGTTGAAAGCACACGTGTAGTTGCTGCTGAGTACACTGTAAATAAACTTAACATTTCTACCCAAGAAGTGTCTGCAGATCAACTCTCACAATAATAGTAGCAACCTGACCACCCTTCAACAGTGATGCATTTTTAAAACAGTGCACGTCCTTATTATCAAACCTATACCACATCACCTCTTATCCATTCAGAATAATTGTAGAACGGTAATTTATTAAAGCCTACCATTTTGGCAATGGGAGACAGGAGGCGGGGTGTGGTGGGAGCTAAGAATATTAATTTCCGGTTGAACAGTTTATTAAGCAGCAGAGCAGTGTGGAGGATTGGAGACATCCTCCCATTCTGTAAGATTTAACTATTAAGGCAGATATAGCCAATTGGAGACTGAGGAAAGTTCATCAGTTAGGGCAAGGGACATTTGTTCAGGGAAGACCTCTCCTCAGTTTAGGCACAAGGCTTAGGGCTTCTAAGCCGTGCTATCAGGCTCAAATGTAGGTCAGAAGCAGTCTGCACTACATGGGAATTATGTTCCCCAGAGAAGCGAACTAATGGTCAGACAAGAGGCTTTTGAAGCTGGAGGGCCAATCAGGCTTTTTGAGGCAGCAGCAAGGTGCAATAGCAGGTACGTGAGAGAGAGAGTGCTTCAAAATAGTTGCACCCTTTCTCGAACTTTTTCAATCTTGAAATTAAAAATGGTTTTTGCAGATATGCTTCGACTGCAGGGCGGCCCACGCCTGTTGCTGCATTCAAGCAGACTGGCAGGTCCTCTCAGCCTTCCTGGAGTGCTGACCTCCCAGCCTGCTGTTGGGAGGCCCCTTCCAGGCAGTTACACTGTTCCCCATCGCCTCTGGGAACCTAGAAGCCAACTGGAAAATCCCAATAGGCCATTAATGACTTTAATCGGCTCTTTGCCATATGCAGGCATGTAGTCCTGTGGCAAAAATGGCCCCAGGGGCAGGGCAAAGACAGGAAACCAGCTTGTAGGTAGCAGTGCAATCTTTAGTGCCCACCCGCCTCAGATACCAGCTTCAGTGAGGGCTAAAAATCAAGCCCTTGGTGTCAACTTAGAAGGTGATACAACATTGCATCCTAGAAAAAAAATGCATTGCGAGAGTTAGGTGGAATTAGGGAGATGTATATTCCGAGCTCTATTAAGGGTCAAAGATATACTGATGTGTCTAGTAGCACTGGCCCTAATAAACACAACACAAATGGATCCTTTGTAACTGAATTGCTGATTATTGTGATGACAAGAGTCTTAACGCCTCCTATTCATTTCCTAACCCTACATCCTACTCGTGCATGCATGCAGGATCAGGTTATTTAAAAATAGGTTATTTTTAAGATTTTCTTCCTGTGCCTATATTTTTCTCTGTTCTCAAATTGCCTTTTTTCTTCTCCCCACAAATACAGATGCTTTTGACCTGGCAATGAAACAGGTTTCCATTATGCTTGTGCATATGTACTCCTATTCTTCCAAACTGTGAAGAATGAGGATTTAAAACAGCTATATGCTGAGAAATTCATTGTTCTATTTTGTTTCTTTTTTTAGCCTCATCATGGATGCCAACAGCATACCTGCTGTGCCATTTGTGCATGATATATGCAGGATAGGTTTAATAATTGATTATTGGGTGTTTATCAAGTGAATATCACCAGCTTAGTTTCAGGTAGCAATATAATCAAAACATATTCACATTTTTGAATGTACACGTTAAGAATTCCACAAAACCTTTTTTGAAGGAGAATTTGAATCTGAAGCTATGACGAATGTTAGAGTATTCTTTAGTTACCAATCTGCTGTGATAATATTACATTACTCCTTGCTCAACATCAACAACTGCTATATCTTGATCACCCAACCAAAGTTTGTCCTTATTTGACACAACCAAGGATCAATAAAGTAATTTGAAAAATTAGAAAAAATGTTTTTATTGATGGGGATGAGCAAAATAATTCAATGTCTGTTCAGTTGGACAAAGAGCTCAAGTGTCAACTTTTTTTTGATGGGAAAACGATCGAGGTAAAACATGTGCTTGTCTTTGAAATTAATAAAGATAGGGGTGAAATTGCAATGAGTAATGTACTTGACTTGGACAAAGAGCACATGACTAAAGGAAACAAGCACAAAGTTCACAACTCTTGAGTGAAGTTAGAAATTGGATAAAATTATTTCCTCCCAAAGGAGAGTGGATATTGAAAAAAAAAACTCAAAAGAACCGTGCGCTCAGTTTGGGACTCTTTCACAGGAAATTTTAACAGCATTACTTTATCTTTTCCCTCTAAGGAGTGAAGGTAACAAAAAAGAATATTCTGTGGGATATTCAGGTGCACATGATCAACATGCTCATCTGAAATTAATTTCTTGTTTTAGTGGACACATTTAAAATAAGTTAGTTAGTTCCTCCACTCAGAATTTCAAACAAATATATTGAGTGTTAATTTGCTATTAATCTATGGTATCATTTCAGGGTTTAGCAATTTTCACCTGGGTGGTTGGAAAATGGGAACAGCAAGTCACAATTTAAAAAATATGCATAGGCTCTGGACAGAGCTTGGTTGAGAGGGCGGATGGCTTTTCCTGTTCTGAACTTTAAATTGAATGGCATACATTTTAGTTTCCTAAGTGTATGGACAATTCCTCCTTTTTTTCATTAAAACAAGCCTGTTCTACTCCCAAAATATAGGTCAATAGATGTGAAATATTACTACCATTGTACATTAATTGATGTTTGAAATATATGATTTTCAAAACAGTCACTACTCTCCTTGATGTCTGCAAAAATAGTCTTGGCAAGTGGTTAAATCGGACTTCTGAAAAGGTAACAGTTTTAGAAGCGATGTTCCCTCATGGGAACCAGCACTGTGGTCAACTATTGTGATTTTAGCATACACCTTTTGAAGTGAAGAACCTTGAACTGACTCCCACATGCTTTTAGCTGTCTCCTCCTATTGAAACGAATGAGTAATTTTAATGCCCTCGCCCAAGCTGCCTATTACCTTACTAATGTACACCAGTGTCTTTGTCATCTATGACTGAGTTACTCCCCCTGTGAAGCATTGCACTAAACGTCTCATCTTCAAAAGAAGAGACCTAACAATGTTTCTGTACTACAAAAGAATGGAAAATAAACCACCACTGTAATTCTGACCCTTATCAACCAATGTCTAATGCTAAAACATATTCTGGGGCACCTATTACATAGGTTAATTAAGTTTTGAATTATAAATGGGTTTACACAATTCAAATGGGAATATATTTCCAATATATTATTTGAAGTTACTGGAGACATTATTGTGTTATATTTTGCACATTTTTTTTGATTGTTCAATGATTTTATTTTGATGTAGAACATTGAGGTACAGCTGCAGCAGCTCTTGTATTCTTCACATGAACTATAAACAAGACTGGTCTTGTGTGGCACAGTAAATCAGCCAACTATGATAGCCTTTGAGAATTAATGCTTTTTCCCTGGTTCAACTATTACTGTTACTCTGGTCCTTTTATATATTCCAGTGAAGTGACTGATGTTATAAAAACTGGCAAAAGGCTTCCTAACTCACAGTTGCCTGCCCATTAGCTCTAGTACTCAACATTGCTTGAATCCTGCCCGCTTTCTGCTGCTTCTCATAATACTTAGCCGTTTTAAAAGATAGAATGATCACAAACCAACTTTCTCTCCGTTTGTAATTTTGAAAACCCGCCATCAGACCTCTGTGTGATCATTGAGAAGAATGATTAGTTGCTATTTTCATGCCCCTTCAGCCACCTCAAAAAAACAATTCCTTGAAATTTCTGTGAATCTCAGAATGTACAGCACTTCAATCCCAGCAGCTTAGTTGCTGGTTTTCAAACAGAAAGCTGTTTTTTTTATACACCAGTCTGTTCTCTTTGCTCTCTAATTTTAATTTTTGTAGCAACCTGTTTTCCTTCCTTGCAAAGCCACCTTTATACATCCTCCCAGTCTACCTATCCTTATTGCAGAAAAATCAGTCAGGTTAACCACATCTGTAAGAAAATTGATCCACATGACCTTCCAACTACTGCCCCAATGCTTTTTACACCTGTGCTCTCAAAATGTAAGGGAAACTGCTGCTGGCTTGAAGTTCTGAACTATTCTGAGATCTTGTTAAGGGTTTCAGCTTATTGGCAGTACTGTTTTCACAAAGCTTATTCACAGGTGCTTTGTTCCATATTTTGCACTTTTGAAGCTCTGCTCTGAAGCACTTCATTAATAAATTTGTTGTCACCTTACAACATTTCAAATCTTTTGTCAGGATAAGGCAAAATGCATTCCTAAACAAGCTATTATGTGGCTCACCAACGTTTGCTTTACGACTACTTAGTTTCTTCTTAACAGTTCATCATCTGCCTATTTTTGACACCAATCTGGCCAAAACAGAATTTATTTCTTACTTTTAAAGGGAACCAAATAAGATTCAGGAAATCATGGTGAATTGGAGAAAGCACTCCAATATCTATCTATTAGCCAAGCATAGTTATGTTAGCCTGGGTCAGATGTCTATTTCCCAATGAAAGGTTTTAGTCTTTTATTTCTATTCAGACATATGTTTTCTGATGTCACATTGGACAATCTGTCTCTTACCTTTAACTTATTTCTCATCTTTCTCTGATCAATACAATTTTCATTGCTCCACTGAACTCTTATCTCAAATCCCAAATATGTCATTCTACAGCTCCCTGCATTTTCTTGTGGTTATAACGTCATTAACTCGTTGTTATTACTCTGTTAGTGACATTATGGAAACATTTATGGCACGAAAGAGGCCATCTGGTTTCCGCCAGTCAAAAAAGCTATCCAGCCAAATCCCACTTTCCAGCCATTGGTTGGTAGCCCTGTAGGCTATGGCACTTTAAGTGCTTAGCCAAGTATGTTTTAAGTGTGATGTTGGAGTGACTTCTAGATTTGTCTATGCATGAAAATAATTCTCCACTCCCCTCTAAGTCACTCTTATAAATAGTGAAATGTTCTAAATCAGAACGACAAAGGGAAATCATCCCTCAGAAGGCTGAAATGGATTTAAGCATGAGCCTGTCAAACAGATTTGTAACATTGCTCAGTAGTGGAGATAGGAATTTCATACAACACTGAAGCTGCCAATTTAAAAAAAAGTTTTTAAAAACTTCTAATCATTTTTCCTGTTTTGCCATATCATGTCTATAAATGGTGACACTTAAAGTTGAGATGGGCAGCCAAATTTCCAGTCCATTCTGGTGATCAAACAGGTCTTGAAGCAAACAACATTGTGCTATTTCTGTCATTCCAGCTACTATTTCCTGTCTATGCCAGAAAATAATTTCTGACTATAAAATAGGTTTTATTCCTTCTGTGTTTTTGTCTGTGCATCCTTGGCATCTTATTCCTCCTGCGTTGTCCATAATTTCTCTTGTCTTAAAATGTCTTTGCTACTTCTGTGTGTTTTTAATTTTCTTCTTGTAAATTTTTGACCATTCTACCAATTGCCTTTTCTTTTCAATATATTACCACCTCTGCCACTGAAGGTCAGTGGAGGCAATGTTTTCATCCCTTTTAGCCTGCTTGTAAAACAATATTGGCCTAGATCCTGACACCATTCCCAGACTGCATGATTTTCAGCAGTGTCTTTTAAGGGTGCAGGCTGGTTCGCATCAAGAGCTCACACCAGGCTCTCCCAACCTGGCCAGCTCCATTGCGGAGACAGGAATGCCTACTACTCTGCAATTTTCATGAAGTCTGGTCAAATTTTTAAAAATAGTCATGGTTCACAGCCGCTCAGAGGTGTCATTAACAACGGCATGCATGAAGGGACCTTGTAAAAGACAAGTTCAAAAGATTCTCCTCATGCCCCCAAGCCAAGGTAGAATACATAATGAGGCTTGGCCCAGAACCCATAAATCCTTTACGCTGATGAAACAATTGAGCCCCAGAAAAAACACTGCCTTATTGACAGCTCTGGCTCTCTGATTTCTGCTGTCAATTACACAATGTATATTTACACAAGATTAAGAGATTTCGAATGCTTGCAGTTTTTGTTGTTGATATTTTAAAGGGTCTGGATGATAAACACTTTTATTAGGAAGTAGTGAAATGGCTACTTTTTAACATAGTGGAAAATAATTAATGAATAAATGTGGGTTTTTTTAAAGCTATTGTCACTATAGGATTCATTGACCCAGCATGCACTGTATAGAATCAACGGGCATGAAAGTGCCAAAGCTTGGCATAGCAAGCATGCAGAGAAATGGAGGTGTAGGTGGAGGGCCATTACTTGGCATAGGGCACATGAGGGGCCATAGGGTGGGAAGTATAGCCTGGCATAGGTGGCATGGATAGGGACTGTGTGGGGAGTGATGGGATGGGAGGGGTGAGCTCTTCAGCCTTTATTTTTATATTAACTGGGATGAAGTCCCACAGTACCAAGGCAGGCCTTTTAAACAGACCACCTCAGCATCCAACAGCCCCTGCGGTTGCCTCCTATCTCTCTCCCAGGTCGGCTGACCTGACTGCAGCCCGCACCCAAGTCTGGCAATGAAGATCCTGCCTTTTCAGGCACTTTCTCCTGAGGAGGGCAAGCCCGGCTGGGAATTTTTTCTGATTCCTGCTACCCACCTTGGTGATGAAAATCCAAGCTTATATCTCACAAGCTAATAGACAGATTTCAACAAAACTTGGTACACATATTGACCAGAAGAAGAGCCAATTAGTTTTTGGCCAAGATACGGATCCTGGAAATTTCTCAAGGATCCATCCATTAACATTGGTAGATTGGGCAAACTTACTTTTGTTGAAGAATGTTGTGGGTTGTTTTGCTTAGAATGTTGTTCATTGTTTCAGAAATCTGGTGTGCCTCAGCTGATGTAGCATAATTTGTCACAGCTGTCAAAATATGAGCAGAGTTTTCAGAGCAAGTTTTTGGTGTGGATTGGCCTGAAGCCGCCTCGCTGAGGTGGAAGCTCTAAATAAAAAGAGTTATTTTTTCAGCTTTGTCGTTACAGACCATTAAACAGGCAGGGAAAAAGCCTCAAGGAAGAGCTGTGTAATTGCAATAGCATTGATTTAACAAAGCATGGTGAAAGTGCCCTCTTCACTTGTTTTATCAGCATTTCCTTATTTCTCTGGCCGGTCCTAACATTTCCTTTCAAATATTCCAATTTTGATTGTAGTTTTACATCTCAGAGACAACCAAATTTATTGGAAAAATAGCCAAGAGACTGGGAAAATGAGAAATGCTGAAGAGAGAGAGGGAATATATCCTGGAGCTCGGTAACAGAAACTGTAGCAAGAGAGGCTAAGACTTGGTGTATTGAGATGAGATTTCAGAAATGGACAAAGAGAGTCAGGTAAAATGCTGGGACGAGATTACATTGTTTCAAATCAGTTTACCTCCCCACAATTATATATTTTTAAGACCCAAGGTTCAATCACTAGTGGTCACATGCATTTTGATACTACTACTTTAACATCATAACAAACACTATTGTTGATCTCACCACTATCGCATGGCTAGACCACAAAATCTAAACTTCATTTTTTATTTTGAAAACCATCAGACATAGCAAAATCAATACTAACATTTTTTTTCTTTTACCACTGCTGTGGTAATTTTTCAAGCTAACTCTTTTCTCAGTATCTAAGATTTGTGAAACTATTAGAAATGCAGTGTGATATGTAGACAAACTGACAGGGGCAACTCAGTATGGAGTCCTTTCAAGTCTCACTAAAAATAGCACTGATCTCAGTTGTGTCTATGACAGTAAAGCACAATGTTTCAAGACTAATAGTAAATGTGATGCATCAAACAGGATTAAGCTTTTTCTTACACCTAATTGCCCTCAACTCTTTCCGGCTGCATCAATAATAAACTGTATCTGGAGATCCTCCTCCAGGCTCTCATGCACCTGGTAGATTTAAAGCAATCTTTTCTTTATTGCAATGAACTTCCAATGAATTTTGATTTTGTCAATTGTAAAGATATGGGCTTTTGGTCACAAAGGTGGTGGTAACGATGCCAAACAGATTAAGTTAATTGATAACCTCTCAGGTCCAGAGAATGGAATACACCACAGTAACATTACAATTCTAATTAAATTCAGCTGCTAAAGGGATAAATGATCATGTCAGTTGAAAGTAGTTAGAACTACTTTAATTAGAACTTACTTTTTTATGTACTCAACCAGTATTAATATCACCTTTAAAAAAAACTCTCCCTTCAATTGATGAATAAAAGTTACATTTAATTTGTCACTTTTTCCCCCTTCACTATATAACATTCAGTAACCAAAAGGGCTATTTGAAAGGATATTCTCCATCCACTTCAGAAATATGCACATTGTGTCACAGGATTGGAAATTCACAAACTTCTTTTAGTAATATAACATAATTGAAAAAAACGACATGCTTTCCCTCTTGCACTCATCAGGACAGATTTACAAGAACACCAAATCTCGAAGTGGAGAACAATTTATACTGCATGAGAAGAGGGTGCTGAATGGTTGGCATGTCAACTCTGATTGGTAGGAGTTGCCATGGTGAATGCACCAGGGAACAGTTAACTGCTAAGATTTTGTTTAAATTCAAACGAGGCAGATTGACTCTGATTGGTCAAGCCATTGTCCTAGGGAATGAACCAGGGAATGGCTGTCCTCCAAGCTACTGTTTAGTTGAAAAAGGCACAATGTGTGGATATGCTCTTCCTGTTTGCAAAGGACAGGACCCTGTGTGTGAATATATGCAGCTTCTAGATGACTAGCAAAGAAATAGGATTGTGATAAGTGACCATGTTGGACAGATGCATTTTCCATGTGTCCTGCCCGTCCCCAGCTTTCTCACTCAGAGACTTGCTAAGATCAACAAACCCTGAGACAGGTGCCCTGGCATCAAACACTTCACAGGCTGCTACAGAGTCTTAAAAAAAAACTTCTGATATGTTCACGCAAGTTCTTGCTTTCTATTTACTCATGTGCTCTAATTATATTGCCTGAAGCACTAGGCAAGGTTACAAATTGTTCTGAGAAATTAATTTTTGTCTTAAAACTGAGTTTTATCTTGTATATAAGACACTTAAAAGTAATTGTCATGTACTATATGAAATGGCTGAGTATCTCAGACAGTTTTCTATGTGCCACTGTCTATTAGCCCAGTGGACTCCACCAAAACTGATTATACACTGCTGAATGAATGTCAATGGCAGTGGGAAAGTAAAGCAATTTGGTCTGCAGAGACGTACAAAGAGTGTAAGTAGTATAATGGACAGCTAAATATACTTAATAGCCTAGAAATTACTGTTGGCCATATTGGACTATACACATGAGTGCTTAAGATGTTCATACTCTCTGCCTTTCCCCATTATTTTAATGCAGACATAAACTGATTTATTTAAAATTTGTTAATGCCTCCACACAAACTTCAACATTTATGGAGTCATTTATGGCACAGAAGGGGGCCATTTGGCCCATCAAGCCCATTTGCTTCTTATTCTTGTACTATCTAGTAATGTCTAGTTTTATATGTGCATATCATAAGTTGTGTGCCACCCTGTACATGTAAAACTCATTAGTCACATCACTGTGCTGTGCAGATTATTTAATGATGTCACCTTTGCTAATCCTAGTTTCATATAAAGCCTTGACCCCTTTTAATTATCCTGTGAACGTACTGTGTCTGCTGCCCTTCTCCACAGTGAGTTAACTGGTTACATGAAAATCTAGTTCATTTACTGAGCTTCAAACCTGTTAAGTGGATGATCTCGTGACTCTAGGTGTTTACTGATGACCTCAATTCATAACTTCCATGAGCCAATACATACGTCAGACAACAGCCACCTTGCAACTTATCCACAGAAACACATCTAGACTGACTGTCAGCCTTGCCATTCCTTCTGCACCACTGGTTCAGTATTGCTTCTCAGAATTGAAGATGTTAGGTATAATTTTCAACTAACTGCTAGAGCATAAAACTGGCTTTGCAGGTCAGGTGCCTATTACAGAAAATACCTGACTTTCATTTCAAGTGAAAGTTAAAATGTTTCTAAAAGAGTTGCCTCATCCACAATGTCAGTTTTACATTTGCGTGATCAGTTGAAAATTACCCCCACTGTATTTAAATGGGAAAATGTTGGCCATGTTTCCTGGATCATCACTGTCTGTCCTAGTGAAAATTCCCAACCCGCAAAGCAGACTTGAGAAAAAGGGTCCCATATGTTCTAATTTTCATTCTGGGTAGGAAGGACAGGTGCTAACAGAAGTCAGATCTGCCACCACTCCCGGCAAGAGTTCAGAGGGAGCTACAGGAGCTGCCTGGTGCCATGGCAGGCTGTTAATGGCCCAGTTCATCCCAGCAGTAAAAAAAAACAGTAACACAAAAAACTGCCCTCTAGCCCTTACCGCCCTCTAGCCCTTACCACCACCCCCCCCCCCACCCCCCTCACCACATACTCCCATCCCTCATTCATACCAACACCTCATGCCCTCACCAACCTCCATGTCAGCCTATGCCCCTCCACTCATCCCCAAGACCCCTCATAGCCTCCATGTCAACCAAGGACCCCCAGAGCCCTTTATAGTGCCTATGCCGATTTAGTGTCAACATATGACAACCCATGATTCCCCACCCACCACCCTTTGCCCATACACCCTCCATGTCAACTCACCCAGTATCCACCATGGCCTGTCCTCGGGAGCCATGCTGAGATGAAATAAAATACAGTTGCAAATGTCTATTGATGGCTTCACTGTTAATAAACTCTCAATGATAAAAAGCCATGCAATACATTTAAATTCCTTCAAGAACTTAATCCGATACAAAAACAACCATGTGTACTCATAGCGCCGCATCAAAGGCTTTATTACCACTTGGAGCTGTCAATCAAACTGTGAATTTACAAGCTCCCATTGTAATAATGAAAGGTTGTGAAACCAGTCAGGCAGCACTAATCCTATAATGACAATCCTCTGGCTTTAGGCAACAGACAGCTAGTGTAATTGAAAGTAGTCACAGCAGGCTGTATTAAAAAATATATAAGTAGCAGGAGATTTAAAACGCACATTCATGTTCTACTTTAAAAAACCCCAAATGGCACTCTACCTCTCCCAAAGGAGTCCCTGGACCTATCCAAACAAGTATCCAATCTTTCTAATAGTTTCCACCAATTTGAGATGTTTCGCTCAAATATCTAAGACCCACAAGTCGTGTTTTGCACATCCGCCTTTTACACAAAAATTGTAATTGTTTGAAGGCAGCTGCACTTTTATATGTTCAGTTGTTTCCATGAACCATGGATGTGCAAACTACAACGCACCTCCTTTCCCTCCTGTCAAGAATGGTGCCAGATTTCGAGGCAGGACTTCCGGAATCTGGGTTCCAGCACCATTTTAGCTAAGCCAGAGACCCTTTCCATTCCCATGAAAATTCAGACCCTAACCTCAATAAGACTCTAACTTTCCATTCACTGAGTATTTACAATACAGAGCTGTATATATCTTAACATTAGTCAGATCGAAATTATCCTAGCAAGATTATTAGATATATTAAAAAAAAATCATGTCATCAAGTGAAATTTGTCAAAAGCTATTGGGTATTCTTCTGAACAATGTTAGGCCTTCAAAGCACAAAATCAACTAAATAAAAAACTCACAATTATGATGGTTCAGCTGTAATTGACTATCAGTATACATGGAGTGTATGCACCCATCAAAGTTATAGGCAATGAGACTACTTAAGTGTGGCCTAGGTTTAGTACCTGACCTTAGCTAATAAGACTTCAGTAAGGCTACCCAGTTGAAGTAAAGTAATTTACTCTGCAGAAATGTACTGATGCAGAAAAAGGTTTAGCACTCAGGTACAGGTAAGGTGTAATTTTCCTGGAGCTGTATATTTGGCCTGAATATTGAGCATCCACCAGTCCATACTTGAAAGAAGGGCAGAGTGGCTTTGATTAACCAGTGCTTTAAGAATGGCATGTGCATTTTGTTTTCAACTAACAGCTTATCATGTATACTAACGTTAACTTTTCCACCATGGGATTTAATTTGCTTCAACATTTGTACATTAAATGAATTCATTTAATTTTTTTTAAAGTTTGTTACAAACATACTCAGTGTATTCATTTGGCCTTTCTCCAACGTGGCACTGAAGCTCCTGTTAGGGGTGGTACAATGGAGGAGGAATGTTCAATACTTGCAGGGGGAAGGGGGCTACAGGGGCAGCTAATGTGACACATATCGGAGGAGATTACCCGGGAGATGACAGCCACGAACCCTGCCCACAAGACATGGCTCCAGCGCCGCAAGAATTGTAATGACTTGACATGCATGGTCAAGGTAATCTCAAAAACAAACTGCTCAATAGAAGTGCCTGCACCAGTATTATCACCTCAATTGATGATCCTGAAATGTTAATACCGTTTCTCTCCACTGAAGCTGCCTGACATGCTAAGCATTTCCAATGCTTCCTGTTTTTATTTTAGATTTCCAGCATTTGATCTGCAGTATTTTGCTTTTATTTTCAAAGTGATTTTTTCAGAGAAAAGAAGTTTACAAGGGGCCAGTTTACCCAAGAAGGCTTTAGTAAATAATTTCAACCCAACATATCCCTCAGAAATGTTGGATATCTGATTGCATTGATCTTCAGTTTAATGAATATTTAAATGTACTTTTTAAAAATCTACTTTGACAGTGGAATGTGGTTGGCAATACTATCAACTCAATGCTCAAATGATGGGTCACTCTCCTGCTTTAGCAAGCAATCTGAAACTGTTAATCAGATTTTTGTAGTGTAATTGTGACCAATATTCTCTTTCCCACCATCTATCTGTCTAAAGTTTGCAAACTTTCTAAGGTCATGCTACACTACAGGGAATATAGTATTTGTATTATGTATTCAGGAAACATGCACTGCAGATCCCAAACAGTTCTGCATGTGTAATGTTGTACATATGGAGGGTTGACAGGGTCAGAAGTATCTTTTGTGGAGGGCTCATGTCTACATATATTTAAAGACTAACGTTTTCAAAATATTTTAATTCACCTTCATGAATCACTGCCAACTCTATCAATATTTAAATAGCTAAGGAGGAATAGTTGAAGAGGAACTCATTTCAAACTTGCATTACAGTGAGTTGGTCTAAATGTTTCTATCTATCCATTTGTAAAGGAGCTGTTGGCTCAACTGCTGTATGTTTTTCTTTTTCAAACATGTTTGTTTTGAACATTTTTAAAAGAAAGTACAGATCTCTTGTGTTTAATGTTATTTTGTATGAAGATATTTTCTGTACGTTTCCCTTGTGTTTTCCTGACAACTACAGCCGAGAAATTACTGTTGGAGGACATTAGCATATGAACACCAATTTTGTTCAAATGTTGGGGAGAGTGAAGAAATCATCTTTAGCTCCTATCATAAGTTCAACACCTTGACTACTGACTACAAATCACTCACTGACCAGTTTCAAGCTGAATTAGATTGCCAAAGCCTTGACGTCCTACCAGACTCTGAGCTGTGCTTGACTGCATACCCTCTCAGTCACAAAGGCTGCCGATATTCAGCGCTGTGCCATCACCTTCCTGAAATCATCTGTCACCATATACACTTTGTCACCTCCAGCTTTGACTTTTCCAATGCTCAACTGGCTAGCCTCTCATCCTCCCTCAGCTGATCCATAACGCTGCTGTTCATATCCTGTTTCACACTAAGTCTCATTCGCCAGCCTTCTGTGGTAGAGAATTCCATAGGTTCACTACCCTCTGAGGGAAGAACTTTCTCCTCATCTCAGTCCTAAATTGTCTACCCTATATCCTGAGACTGTGACCCCTAGTTCTAGATCGCCCAACTAGAGAAAATATCACCCCTGCAGCCAGTCTGGCCAGTCCTGTCAGAATTTTATATACTTCAATGAGATCCCCTCTCATTCTTCTAAACTCCAATGAATACAGGCCTAGTTGGCCCAATCTCTCCTCATACAGTAATCCTGCCATTCCAGGAATCAGTCTGATGAACCTTCGCTGCACTCCCTCTATGGCATGTATATCCTTTCTTCGTTAAGGAGGCCAAAACTGTACACTACACTTCAGGTGTGGTCTAAAGCCCTCTACAGCTGCATTAAGACATCTAGAAGAAAAGGAGCTCATTTAACTGCTCAGTTTCAAAGGTGAATTTGAGTGCAGGATGGTACCCATTAAGATGTGTAAGGAAATGTTTATATGCAGCTGCAGGTTCAAAAATAGCAAATGAATCATCTATGCATCGGAAATACACAAGGGATAGGTGGTGAAGGAACATTCCATTTAAGACACCTTTCTCATGGAAAATGACAAGGATGTTAGAGCTGAGACTAGAGAGGATCCCATGGCAACACCATCTATTTGGGTATACATAATGTCATTAAAACTGAACTCAACTCTGAGAGTTGCTGAGTTCATAAGTTCAATGAATACAGATTCAGAAAATGGCAGTGCATCTAGATTTCCATGGCATAGTGACATGGTGAAAATGTCTACAGCTTCCCTGAGCAGTACATTAGTGAATAGGCTGACAATATTAAACGAGCACATGGACACAATATTGCTATCGATATGCAAGTCCTGCATTATCTAAGCAAAGGTAAAGGAATCCTTCAGTGTGTGTGTAAAACTTGCTCAAAACTGGTTACAGCAACACACTCAACCATTCAGCAAATTCATATTGTACAGAACCAGTCGTAGATAGATGATTGCATAGCCCTGCTTAAAACCAAGTTATAAAAATGCTTGTTGGGCTTGTGTAAGAGTAACAAGCTGCCTGGCGGTGTATATTATAGGGTTCGTACTCATGGTTCACTGCATCCAAGTATGTATAGGCTGGCCAAGGCATACAGAAATGATGTCTCTTTACATCCTATCTTATCTATGATTGGTTCTGCACAACATGAATTTACCTTCGAAATGGAGCAGTCAAATGAGCTTCCTTTTCTCAACATGCTAGTTGAGAAATCTGGGTTCTCTATGACTGTCTACCACAAGCCCACCTTCACTTGTCAATACTGTGGGACTTTTCAAGACAAGTGAATCATGTCAAACAGCATGTCCCTCTGGTTGTTGGCAACAGGAAAAGTATTGACCGTACTCAACCAACCTGTGCTTGCAAAACTGAGAACATAGTGTCCAATATTAGATGCGATTCTGTGCTTGGATAACACTTGCTAAACAATCCTGGTTGTGCAAAGAATCATGCTAACAACCCATTTAAAATTGTCAGGCTCACAGTGTGGCTCACTTATGCATGTTCAAAGCTACATTTATTCAGACATTGGGCCCTGGTCTTTGGAAACAGAAAGAACATTGCACCTTTTTCAATGAAACAAATGCTGGGCAGACAGCCTGGTTCATTCCCCATGTCAATGCCCTGACTAGAGTCAACATGCCTGGTTTGAATTTAAACAAAAGTTTGGCAGTTAACTGTTCCCTGGTGAATTCTCCATGGCAATGCCACACTACAGTTCACTTACCAACCTCTTATCCACACAGTATAAATTGTTGTTCCCTTTGAGATTCAGTATTCTTGCAAATCTGTCCTGTTGAGTGCAAGGTGAAAAGCTTCAACAGCATGTCTCTTTTTTCAAGCTCTGTACTATCAAGTGACAATTTTTAAACTTTTGTACTTACAGCAAGTATGGCATTTATCATAACTAACTAAATTTTAAAAATTCTTCTACTAAAAACAAACTAATTGTTTTAGGCTTACAAAGCTTCAGATTCATGTAAACCTGCACTATGTAGATTGATGTTGCATTTTAAACCACTGATCAGATTCACAGGCTACCTGAAGAGTGACAGATAAATAAAAGGATATCCTGATTAGCACTCAGTGGCACTTGCTGGAAAGTATGTGCGTAGATGGCATAAGAACATAAGAAATTGGAACAGGAGTAGACCATACGGCCCCTTGAGCCTGCTCTGCCATTTAATAAGGTCATGGATGATCCTCTTGTGTTTCGATTTCCACATTCCCTCCTAATCCGGATAACCTTTGATTCCCTTGCCTAACAAGAATCTACCTCTGCCTTAAAAATATTCAATGACGCCGCCTCCACCACCTTCTGAGGCAGAGAATTCCAAAGTTGCACATCTCTCTGAAAGAAATTCTCCTCATCTCCGTCCTAAAAGAGCGACCCCTAATTTTAAAACAGTGCCCCATATTTCTGCACTCACCCACAAGAGGAAACATCCTTTCGATGTCCACCTTGTCAAGGCCATTCAGGATCTTGTATACTTCAATCAAATCACCCCTCACTCTTCTAAACTCCAGTGCAAACAAGCCCAGTCTGTCCAAACTTTCCTCATAAGACAACCTACTCGTTCCAGGTATCAATCTAGTAAACCTCTTTTGAAGTGTCTCCAATGTATTTACATCCTTCCTTAAATAAGGAAACCAAAATTGCACACAGTATTCGAGGTGCAGTCTCACCTCGTCAAACGATAACAGGTTCAAACTCAATTCCGATAACTTCCTCTCCCCCTACAACCCCAACATAATTCAATAGCTTGCCACTAGAAATGCAATCTTTACAAGGAATATTAATGCCCTGAATCAGATGCAGATGAGGATCATTGAACTGATACTTAGTTTAAGAGCCTGCAGTTAACAGAATAGGCTTGAAGAACTGGGGCTCTCTACTCTTTAAAAAAGTATAGACTTTGAATGGATATAATTGAGATCTTTAAACTAAAATAGGTATTCCATTATATTCAAGTGCTCTTGTTATTGGAGCTGTACAGGCAGGAGAGGCACTTTGGGACATCAGGACTGGTGACGATGTATAGTGTAAGGTTAGGTGCCAGGATAAAGTAATTTCCATTGAACATCATTGACCCCTAGAAAACGTTGCTAGTACATAAGGTAGGGTACATTGCAGATTTTCAAAAGCGAGTTTTCATCAGTTCCTTTGTGCAGAAGACAGCTCAAGATACAGAAGAATTAGCCTCAAGAGTCTCTTGAAAATTCACAGCAATTATTGTTCTTGTTTATGTCTATATAGTTTCATATACTGAATTGGATTTATTCATAATCGGTAGATTTAACCAGGTTAATTTAAATTATACATTGTTCAGCTTGTGAAACAATATGAATTATGATATATTTTCATTTAAGTACTGTTCATTCTTTGTATAGGTGGCCTAGAATTTTAAATCAACCATAGCTGTTTTCCTTTCTTCAATGCTCCAGAGAAAATCATGTTGGGAACAATTAGACTTCTCTGAATAGGCACACATGTAGATCAAATAGTTTGTCACAATGTTTTCAGAACACCATTTTGTGGAAATCAATTTGGAATATCAATGTTCAGTGCCACAAACTGGTAAAATGTGGGTACTGTAACCTATCAGTCTTAATAGGGAGCAACTGCTTCTGAATTTAAAGTTCAGATGCTGGGGATGGAGGTAAGGAAAATTGGAAGTGAAGTCATCCCTATAATGTTTTTGTGCACCACAAGCCAGCTAATCCAGACTGGGAAAAGGTCTACAACCTCATACTTGCATGGCCGAGAAATTGAGAAAATGGTGGGAAAAATAAATTAACAAATAAGAAGTTCTTGCAATCACAGCTATGACAATAGTTGTGTTGCTTGACATTTTCTATGAATCAACATTTGTTTATTAACTTTTGGTTCAACTTATGAACTTTTGAAAAAGCACGGGCAAAGACTAACTGGATCACCAAGCCTGTTCCATCTTGACATGATGCAATGTGCACACATCAACAATCAAATCCACCCCCCTCTGCCATGCTTACTCCTGATTAAAAATAAACAGAACAATCTAGATAAAACTCTAGAAATTTCCATTCCAAATCCTGAAGGCAATCAAGAGAGTTCTGGAGTTTTTTGTTTTTGGATTTCCAGCATCCACAGTTTTTTGCTCTTATTTTATATAAGAAAGTTCTGGAGACTGCATTGCCTGATATCACTAATCGTTCTGTATCTTGAGCTGTCTTTTACACCAAGGAAGTGGGATATAGCTTTGAATGTGTGAAATAAGCTAACCTTCTGTGTAAATCCTAACTCAAACTTGCTGTAGATTATTAGTAAAATTAGATCACACAAGAGTAGAGATGTTGGGAAAAATTTTTTTTTGTTTAAAACAAACCCATTCAAATCACTTTTTTATGGACAGGTGATAAGAGGAAAACAATGCTGCTTGAGCTGACCCCTTCCTGTCTGTAATACTCTCCAGAGCCTTCATGTTCTTTCTCGAGTGCAGCCCCAGAATTGTACACAATACTTTATTGCTGGGGCCAAACCAGTGATTTTATATACATTTAGCATAACTTTCTGGATTTTGTAATCCATACCCCTATTTATAAAGACCAGAATTCCATCTATTTTATTCTGCTACCTTCAAAGATTTATGGACAACGACCCCCACGTCTCTCTTGTATGCCCTTTAAAATTTACCATTTAGCTTGTATTGACTCTCTTCATTTTTCCTCATGTGATGTTTCATCTCACTTCTTTGGGGGTTGAATTTCAACAGTCATGTGATGCCAATTCCACTGACCTTGCTCTTGAAATATATTACTACCTTCTACACAGTTTCTACACTTCCAAGTTTCATGTCATCTATAAATTTGAAAACATACCCTGTACCCAAGTCATTAATGTATTCAAAAACAGCAGTGGTTCTAGTACTGATAAACTGATAAATCAATTCTTATGCAAAACACAGGATTGTATATGGTTGGCAGTGAATACTTAAGCTGCAATGTACTCCTGGCATCTCAGATGATAATGTAAACTGAGACAGTGAACCTCAAGACTGAATTCAGTTGTTTCAATTCATTTTTTTTAATGGAACAAACAGATGGTGTCTTTTGATCCTAGATCAGAGTTAATTTGCTGATTTGAATTTCTATTTACATCAATATATTTGCATCAATAGGAATGTGTTAATTGTATGACCATTATGAATGTCTGACTGCATTTAGGTCAACAGATCAGTTTGTCCTTGTAAACTGGGTGAACTTTCACTGTGGAAAAAAAAACCCTTCCTGCTGAGTGATAGGATTCCTACTGAGGTCTACATTTGTATAAATATATTTATTTAAATGATTGTGTGCATAACATTGTCAACAATAATGGTGCAAATTTTACTGAAATTGTGGGTGACCAAGTCTAAAGCTCAGAAACAGGTGAATCGACCTTGCTGGTCTATGCACCATTTATGCTCCATTTGCCACACTCCTCTTTATCTAACCTTATCTATATACCTTTAGTGTCTTTTTTCCCTCATGTGCTTATGCTGCTTCCTCTTAAATGCATTTATGCTATTTGCCTCAGCTATTGTTTGTGGTAGCATGTCCCACATTCTTAGCACTCGTTGGCTAAATAATTTTCTCCCGAATTTCCTAATGGAAATATAACTATCTGATCCAGTTTGGTCTCCCCGCCACAGGTTGGGATATTTGCTCTATGTCTGTCAAACCCTTTCATTCTCTTAAAGATCTCCTTTAGGTCACCCCAATACCTCGTTATACTTTTCATGATTTGAAGTCCAGAACTGTGAACAGTATCTAAGTGTGACGTAAGTTTAACATGACACTCCTGCTTTTCAATTCTAGTCCTCCAGACACGAACTCCAGTACTTGTTTTTTCCCCCCCTTTTTAACAACCTTGTTAACTTGCGTCATTGCTTTCAGTAATTCGTGTTTCTATACCTTGGATTAATTTGCTCCTCCAACCCATTTAGATGATTATCTAACCAGTATGTGGCTTCATTCTTCCTATCAAAATGCACCAACTCATACTTAATTATATTCAATTTAATTTGCCAATTAAATGCTTATTCTGCAAGCTTTTTAAAAGTCTTCCTGTATTTTGACAAATTGTTCTTTTGTAATAACTACATCCCCATACTTGGTGACATCTGTAAATTTAGAAGTTGTACTTCTAACTCCAAATTGTTGGTACAAATTGTGAGCAACAGCCCCAATCCCTGTGGAACACTACTTCCCACCTTTTGCCATCAACATAAAGATTGTCATCAAGAATTCCATAGGAAATTCAGAAGAAATTTCTTCACTGAAAGAGTAGGAAGGATGTCAAACTCACTACCATAGGGAGTGGTTGGCCTGTCAAATGAAGAAGTCAGTAATCTGGTGAGCCAGATGGCTATCTATTCAGCCTGCTCAAAATGTTTCAATGCATTCAGTTTTACAGCCTTTGTTGATACAATTGTGCAATGGAATCCCATTATGAATCTTTGCCTGAGCTCCAGCCTCAAGCTCTATGGGGGTTTGTTTACACAGCTGTGAAGGGACTTTTAGCTTTGTTTGACTGACAGTTTTGTAAGCCTGTAATAACTTTATCTTAATTTGAAGTTGTTTTTGGTGCATTTATTTGGACAAGATAAAGAGGCATTAAGAGGATTAACTTTTTTTTCAATGGAAATATGAATGGCTGTGTTTCACAAGCAGTTTTATGAAGTTGTAAGAGGGGCAATTTTCTTCAGAGGAATTTGAATGCCTGTTTGCTTATTTTGACAGTTTCATGAGTATTTCAAAGTTTTGCCAGTGTTATAATAAGGTTCATGTGATATGCTCAAAGTGGATACTAGAAGAGCGCATCAAAGACTTAACAGATCTCTGGATTTGTAGAATTCAAAGTGGCTTTCCCCAGCTTCAG